>NC_052072.1:5275000-5599375 GCF_015852505.1 Tachyglossus aculeatus
GTTACCCTGACTTGCTCCCCTTTATTCATCCCTCCTCCCAGCCTCCCAACCCTTACATCCATATCCTAATTCATTTATTTCTATGAATGACTGTCTCCCCCTCTAGACTGTGAGCTCGTTGTGGGCAGGGAATGTGTCTACCAACTCTGTTGGACTGTACTCTCCCAAGTGCTGAGTACAGTGCTCTGCACGCAGTGAGCTCTAAATAAATAGGATCGATCGATTGGGAGAGTTAAATATAATAAATAATATTAACCATGGAATCTGTTAAATGCTTACTATGTGCCAGTACAGTGCCAGTAAGCGCTTAGTACAGTGCTCTGCACACAGTAAGCACTCAATAAATACGATTGATGATGCCAGGCGTGGTACTAAGTGCTGGAGTGGATACGGGCAAATCGGGTTGGACGCAGTCATTGTCTCCCATGTGGGCTCATTCATTCATTCATTCAATCCTATTTATTGAGTGCTTACTGTGTGCAGAGCACTGTACTAAGCGCTTGGGAAGTACAGGTCGGCAACAGATAGAGACGGTCCCTACCCAACAACTGGCTCACAGTCTAGAAGGGGGAGATGGACAACAAAACAAAACGTGGACAGGTGTCAAGTCGTCAGAACAAATAGAATTAAAGCTAAATGCACATCATTCACAAAATAAATAGAATGATAAATATGTACAAGTAAAATAAATAGAGTAATAAATCTTTGCAAACATAAATACAGGTGCTGTGGGGTGGGGAAGGAGGTAGGGCAGGGGAATACACTGTCTTCATCCCATTTCACAGATGAGGGAACTGAGACCCAAAGAAGTGAAGTGACCTGCCCAAAGTCACACAGCAGACAAGTGGCGGAGCCGGCATTAGAACTCAGCTTCTTCTGACTTTCATTCATTCATTCATTGTCGTATTTACTGAGCGCTTACTGTGGGCAGAGCACTGTACTAAGTGCTTGGGAAGTACAAGTTGGCAACATATAGAGACGGTCCCTACCCAACACAGTCTAGAAGGAGGAGAGAGACAGCAAAACAAAACATATTAACAAAATAAAATAAATAGAATAAATAGGTACAAATAAAATAGAGTAATAAATCCGTACAAACATACATACATATATACAGGTGCTGTGGGGAGGGGAAGGTGGTAAGGGGCCAGACTCTGGCCCCTAGGCAACGCTGCTTCTCACAGTCTCCCGGCTGACACCCTTCAGGACTTTGTGAGCTTACGGATGCTCTCCCTCTCAGCCTTTATAATTCCGAAATGAAGAGTCCTAACTTTCAGACTTTCCCTTTACAGGAAGCTTGCCCATCTCCCTGACCACTTTGATAGCCCTTCTCTGAGCCATTTCCTCCTTCTCCCACATCCTCCCCCTAGCCTGAAATTCCCCCTTCTCCATATTCACCAAACCACCACTCTCTCCCCCTTCAAAGCACAGTTCTGATTGTCTTCTCCATGAAGCCTTCCTTAATTAAGCCCTCGTTCCCCCCAGCTCGCTCTCTCTTCTACAACATTAATTAATTCATCCATTCGATCATATTTTTTGAGCGCTTACTGCGTGCAGAGCACTGTACTAAGCGCTTGGGAAGTACAAGTTGGCAACATATAGAGACGGTCCCTTCCCAACAACGGGTAAGGACTGTCTCTATATGTTGCCGACTTGTACTTCCCAGGCGCTTAGTACAGTGCTCTGCACACAGTAAGCACTCAATAAATACGATTGATTGATTGATTGATAGAAGGGGGGACAGACAACAAAACAAAGCATGTGGACAGGTGGCAAGTCATCAGAATAAATAGAAATAAAGCTAGATGCACACCATTAACAAAATAAATAGAATAGTAAATATGTACAATATTAGTAAATATGTACATCATCTCTGCTCTTGGATCCATTGTCTTTAGACAGTTGATATTTACTCTATCCCCGAAACCACAACACTTTTATGTACCTATCTTTCAAATTCAAATTTGAATTTAATTTAAAATTTCATTTTAATTAAAACTTTGCAAGGAAGCAGCATGGCTCCGTGGAAAGAGCACAGCCTTGGGAGTCAGAGGTCATGGGTTCTAATCCATGCCTGCTGACACTGCTGTGTGACTTTGGGCAAGTCACTTCACTTCTCTGTGCCTCCATTACCTCATCTATAAAATGGGGATTAAGACTGTGAGACCCACGTGGGGAAACCTTGATCACCTTATATCTACTCCAGCGCTTAGAACAGTGCTTGGCACATAGTAAGTGCTTAAGCCCATTATTGGGTAGGGACTGTCTATATGTTGCCGACTTGTACTTCCCAAGCGCTTAGTACAGTACTCTGCACCATAGTAAGTGCTCAATAAATACGATTGAATGAATGAATGAATACAATTGAATGTATATATGTTTGTACATATTTATTACTCTATTTTACTCGTCCATATTTATTCTATTTATTGTATTTTGTTAATATGTTTTGTTTTGTTGTCTGCCTCCCCCTTCTAGACCGTGAGCCCGCTGTTGGGTAGGGACCATCTCTCTATGTTGCCAACTTGTACTTCCCAAGCTCTTAGTACAGTGCTCTGCAAACAGTAAGCGCTCAATAAATACGATGGTATGAATGAATGCAATACGATTGAATGAATGAATAAGTAATAAGTAATAAGTAAGCAGAGAAGCAGCGTGGCTCAGTGGAAAAAGCACGGGCTTTGGAGCCAGAGGTCATGGGTTCAAAACCCGGCTCTGCCACATATGTTGCCAATTTGTACTTCCCAGCGCTTAGTACAGTGCTCTGCACATAGTAAGCGCTCAATAAATACGATTGATGATGATGATGATGATGTCTGCTGTGTGACCTTGGGCAAGTCACTTAACTTCTCTGAGCCTCAGTTCCCTCATCTGTAAAATGGGGATTAAGACTGTGAGCCCTACGTGGGACAATTTGATCATCTTGTATCCCCCCCAGCGCTTAGAACAGTGCTTTGCACATAGTAAGCGCTTAACAAATGCCATTATTATTATTATTATTATTATTATCATTATTATTATAAGTACCATCATTATCATTACTATTATTACGGCATTACAGGGAAACCCAGCCGAGGCCCCGATGGAGGGAATGAGCTGGTGAATCTTGGCGAGTCCAGGTTCCTCTCACTGCTAGGGTACCTCAAGATGTGTTGGGATTTGGGGGGTCCCCTCCTCTCCCTCCATGATCCAGCCCATCAGCACCCCACTGCTTGCCCTGCAGGCCGTTGTCACGCGGCCTTCTGCCTGGGTTTCTGGCGGAAGAGAGGATGGGTTGAAGGAAACTCCCGTTTTCCACATTGGCTGAGAAGTCGGATGCCGCTGGAATTGATATTTCCTCCCCACTTCCTGCCAATCATCCCATTCTGAAGGCTTGAGTCCCTTCCAGCTCTGGCCTGACGGCATTCAGCCGGTCGCAGATGTGTTTCTGGTTGGTTTTTTCTTTTTTTTCAATGGTACTGGTAGAGAAGCAGCGTGGCTCAGTGGAAAGAGCCCGGGCTTTGGAGTCAGAGGTCATGGGTTCAAATCCCGGCTCCGCCAACTGTCAGCTGGGTGACTTTGGGCCAGTCACTTGACTTCTCTGTGCCTCAGTTACCCCATCTGTAAAACGGGGACTAAAACTGTGAGCCCTCGGTGGGCCAACCTGATCACCTTGTAACTTCCCCAGCGCTTAGAACAGTGCTTTGCACATAGTAAGCGCTTAACAAATGCCATTATTATTATTATTAAGTGCTTACTATGTGCCAGGCACTGTTCTAAGCGCTGGGGTAGATACAAGCTAATCAGGTTGGCCACAGTCCCTGTCCCACATGGGGCTCATGAGGCCCAGAGAAGTGAAATGATTTGCCCAAGGTTACGCAGCAGACAAGTCATGGAGCTGGGTTTAGAATAATAATAATAATAATAATAATAATGGTATTTAAATGCTTACTATATGCCATGCACTGTTCTAAGCACTGGAATAGTTACAAGGTTATCATGTTCTCCCCCTTTTAGACTGTGAGCCCACTGTTGGGTAGAGACTGTCTCTATATGTTGCCAACTTGTACTTCCCAAGGGCTTAGTACAGTGCTCTGCACACAGTAAGCGCTCAATAAATACGATTGATGATGATGATGCTGTATATATGTATATATGTTTGTATGTATTTATTACTCTATTACTCCATTTATTTATTTATTTTACTTGTACATATCTATTCTATTTATTTTATTTTGTTAATATGTTTGGTTTTGTTCTCCGTCTCCCCCTTCTAGACTGTGAGCCCACTGTTGGGTAGGGACCGTCTCTATATGTTGCCAACTTGGACTTCCCAAGCGCTTAGAACAGTGCTCTGCACACAGTAAGTTCTCAATAAATACGATTGATTGATTGATTGATTGATGTTGTCCCATGTGGAGCTCACAGTCTTCATCCCCATTTTACATGTGAGGGAACAGAGAAGTGAAGCGACTTGCCTGAGGTCACACAGCAGACGGTGGTGGAGCCGGGTTTAGAACCCAGGTCATTCATTCATTCTTTCAATCGTAGTTATTAATAATAAGAAGGAGAATAATGGCATTTATTACTGTCTCTATATGTTGCCGACTTGTACTTCCCAAGCGCTTAGTACAGTGCTCTGCACACAGTAAGCGCTCAATAAATACGATTGATTGATTGATTGATTGATTAGGCGCTTACTATGTGCAAAGCACTGTTCTAAGCGCTGGGGAGGTTGCAAGGTGATCAGGTTGTCCCACGGGGGCCTCACAGTCTTCATCCCCATTTTCCAGGTGAGGTCACTGAGGCCCAGAGATGTGAAGCGACTTGCCCAAAGTCACACAGCTGACAATTGGCGGATTTGGGATTTGAACCTCTGACTCCAAAACCCGGGCTCTTTCCACTGAGCCGCTCTGCTTCTCGAGCGCTTACTGAGCGCTCACTGTGTGCAAAGCACTGTATGAAGCGCTTGGGAGAGTACAATATAACAGCAAACTGACACATTCCTGCCCACAACGAACTCACAGTCTAGAGGGTGGGGGGTCCTTCTGTCTCCCAGGCCTGGGCTCTATCCACTAGGCCACGGTGCTTCTCTGCGGCTTCAATCTACTCAGATCTGTAAGCTTTAAGTACTTAATAATAATAGTAATAATAATAATAATAATGGCATTTATCAAGCGCTTACTATGTGCAAAGCACTGTTCTAAGCGCTGGGGAGGTTACAAGGTGATCGGGTTGTCCCACGGGGGGCTCACAGTCTTAATCCCCATTTTACAGATGAGGGAACTGAGGCCCAGAGAAGTGAAGTGACTTGCCCAAAGTCACGCAGCTGACAATTGGCGGAGTTGGGATTAGAACCCATGACCTCTGACTCCAAAGCCCGGGCTCTTTCCACTGAGCCATGCTGCTTCTCCAAGCAGCTTGATATTCACCCCATCCTCAGCCCCACATCATCATCAATCGTATTTATTGAGCATTTGCTATGTGCAGAGCACTGTACTAAGCGCTTGGGAAGTACAAGGGAGACTTTATGTCCCTATCTGTAATTTCTTTCTTTCTCTTAATGCCCGCTTTCCCCTCCAGACTGTGAGCTCCTTGTGGGCAGGGAACACGTCTAACGACATCTACCCACCAAAGCAGCGTGGCTTGGTCAATAGAGCAGAGGTATGCAGCGCTTAGAACAGTGCTTTGCACAGAGTAAGCGCTTAATAAATGCCATCATTATTATTATCATTATTATTGAGAGAAGCAGCGTGGCTCAGTGGAAAGAGCCCGGGCTTTGGAGTCAGAGGTTATGGGTTCGAATCCCGGCTCCGCCACATGTCTGCTGTGTGACCTTGGGCAAGTCACTTCACTTCTCTGAGCCTCAGTTCCCCCGTCTGTAAAATGGGGATGAAGACTATGAGCCCCACATGGGACAACTTGATCCCATTGTATCCCCCCCAGCGCTTAGAACAGTGCTTTGCACATAGTAAGAGCTTAACAAATGCCATCATTATTATTTATTATTATTATCTGTCTGGATACACAGGCCATGAGATCAGAAGAAACAGTTGCTCTCAGAGAAGTAGTGTGGCCTAGTGAAAAGAGCCAGGGCTTTGGAGTCAGTGGTCATGGGTTCAAATCCCAGCTCCGCCAGTTGTCAGCTGTGCGACTTTGGGCAAGTCACTTAACTTCTCTGTGCCTCAGTTGCCTCCTCTGGAAAAGGGGAATTAAGATTGTGAGCCCCCCATGGGACAACCTGATCACCTTATAACCTCTCCAGTGCTTAGAACACTGCTTTGCACATAGTAAGCACTTAATAAATGCCATCATTATTATTTTTATCATTAAAAGAGCCCAGTCCTGGGAATCAGGGGACCTGGGTTCTAATTCCAGTTCTGCCACCTGCCAGCTGTGTGACCTTGGTCAAGTCGCTTGCCTTCTCTGTGCCTCGGTTTCTTCATCTGGAAAGTGGGGATTCAATTCTCTCTCCTTTGGATTGTGAGATCCATAGGGATTAAGACTGTAGGACAGGGACTGTGTCCAACCCGATTAACTTGTATCTGTCCCAGCGCTTAGAACAGTGCCTGGGACATAGTAAGTGCTTAAGAAGCAAGGTGGCTCAGTGGAAAAGAGCCCGGGCTTTGGAGTCAGAGGTCGTGGGTTCAAATCCTGGCTTTGCGACTTGTCAGCTGTGTGACTTTGGGCAAGTCACTTCACTTCTCTGGGCCTTAGTTACCTCATCTGGAAAATGGGGATTAAGACTGTGAGCCCCACGTGGGACAACCTGGTCACCTTGTAACCTCCCCAGTGCTTAGAACAGTGCTTTGCACATAGTAAGGGCTTAATAAATGCCATCATTATTATTATTATTATTATTATTAACAAATGTCAATCATTATTACTATTATTGTTGTTATCCACATGGGACAGGGACTGTGTCCGACCAGATTAGCTTGCATCTAATCTGCTTGTCAGCTGTGTGACTTTGAGCAAGTCACTTCACTTCTCTGTGCCTCGGTGACCTCATCTGTAACTTGGGGATTAGCTTGCATCTGCCCTAGAGTTTAGTGTTAATAATAATAATTATGGTATTTGTTAAGTGCTTACTATAGGGCAAGCACTGTACTAAGTGCTGGGTTGGATACAAGTTAAACGGGTCGGACACAGTCCCTGTCCCACGTGGGGCTCATAGTCTCAATCCCCATTTTCCAGATGAGGGAACTGAGGCCTCGAGAAGTGAAATGACTTGCCCAAGGTCACACAGCAGAAAATTTGGCAGATTCAGGATTAGAACCCATGACCCTCTGACTCTCAGGCCTGGGCTCTAAAGAGCATGGGCTTTGGAGTCAGAAGTCATGGGTTCAAATCCCGGCTCTGCCAATTGTCAGCTGTGTGATTTTGGGCAGGTCACTTAACTTCTCTGTGCCTCAGTGACCTCATCTGTAAAATGCGGATTAAGACTGTGAGCCCCCCCCCCCCGCCCCCGTGGGACAACCTGATCACCTTGTAACCTCCCCAGCGTTTAGAACAGTGCTTTGCATATAGAGAAGCAGCGTGGCTCAGTGGAAGGAGCCCGGGCTTTGGAGTCTGAGGTCATGGGTTCAAATCCCACCTCTGCCAACTGTCAGCTGTGTGACTTTGGGCAAGTCACTTAACTTCTCTGTGCCTCAGTTACCTCACCTGCAAAATGGGGATTAAGACTGTGAGCCCCCCATGGGACAACCTGGTCACCTTAAGCTCCCCAGCATTTAGAACAGTGCTTTGCACATAGTAAGTGCTTAATAAATGCCATTATTATTAGTAGTAGTACGCCATGCTGCTACAGTGCTGGAAAGAGCTTAACAAACACCGCAGTCAGGTGCCTGACGTTTTCTGCAAGAACACGGTTCCCTCCTGCCAGGATCCAAACTCACTGCCATCCCCAGATTCGACATCCTTTCTGCTCCGGGTCCCCGTCTCTATGGCAACTGGCCGAGCGGAGCGCATCCGAGTGTCAAAGTATAAAGTTGCCCTGAGCCTGTCGTGGTGGGATCTGATCTGACAACCTGGAAGAGGAAATCAAAGGGTTCTCAAACCGCCACAGAATCCCGCTGACACCGTGCGGGTGATCCACGGAGAAAGGCCTAACCACCGTGGCCTACAAACCCCTGGGGACAGAACCAGCCCTTTGGGAGCTTCTTAATGCTTGACACATAATAGACCCTAAACTAAGACTATGGCTATCACTATGGCCTTCCTTCCTCTCCCCCTCGTCCCCCTCTCCATCCCCCCATCTTACCTCCTTCCCTTCCCCACAGCACCTGTATATATGTATATATGTTTGTACTTATTTATTACTCTATTTATTTATTTATTTTACCTGTACATATCTATTCTATTTATTTTATTTTGTTAGTATGTTTGGTTTTGTTCTCTGTCTCCCCCTTTTAGACTGTGAGCCCACTGTTGGGTAGGGACTGTCTCTATACGTTGCCAACTTGTACTTCCCAAGCGCTTAGTCCAGTGCTCTGCACACAGTAAGCGCTCAATAAATACAATTGATTGATTGATTAGTATTATAAACAGAAACTCCTCACCACTGGCTTTAAAGCCCTTTCCTATCTCACCTCGCTACTCCGCTACTCCAGCCCAGCCCGCACACGTCGCTCCTCCAATTCTAACCTTCTCACTGGGCCTCCGTCTCGTCTATCTCGCCACCAACCTCTCATCTGCAGCGTGGCTCAGTGGAAAGAGCCCGGGCTTTGGAGTCAGAGGTCATGGGTTCAAATGCCGGCTCCGCCGCTTGTCAGCTGGGTGACTTTGGGCAAGTCACTTCACTTCTCTGGGCCTCAGTGACCTCATATGGAACATGGGGATGAAGACTGTGAGCCCCCCGTGGGACAACCTCATCACCTTGTGACCTCCCCAGCTCTTAGAACAGTACTTTGCACATAGTAAGCACTTAATAAATGCCATCATTATTATTATTATCTGCATCCTGTCTCTGGCCTGGACCGTCCTCCCACTTTCTATCTGACAGACAATGACTCTCCCCTCACTTCAAAGCCTTTTTGAAGGCCCATCTCCTCCAAGAGGCCTTCCCTGACTAAGCCCCCCTTTCCTCTTCTCCCAGTCCCTTCTGCATCCCCCTGACTTGCTCCCTTTATTCATCCCCCCTCCCAGCCCCACACCACTTATGTCCCTCTCCCTCATTTATTTATTTCTATTAATGTCCGTCTATTCCCTTGCTGTGGGAAGAGAATGTGTCTGTTGTGTTGTAGTCTCCTAAGTCTCCCTCAGTCTTTCTCCTGGTTCTCCTCCTCCTCATCTGCCTGAACCTCTTTAGTCTCTTTCACCAGCCATTAAAAAAAGTAAGCACTCAGTAAATGCAATTGATCAATGGATTGATAGATATTAGTGATAGGTCATTAGGTCGATCATATTTACTGAACAACTACTGTGAGCAGAGCACTGTACTAAGCACAGGGACTACAATAGAACATTGAACAGGTACATTCCCTGCCCACAATGAGCTTACAGTGTTGGGGGGAGGCAGACATTAACAGAAATTAATAAATTTAGTGATTGCCAATCAATTCCCCTCACATCAAGTGGGAGCTGATGGTCCATAAGCAGTGACCTTTGAGGGTGCAAAAATCCTGAGCCCAGACACATTTTCATGCCCATGAAAGGGGTGGGGGTCATCACTAGCCCCCCTGTTTCTGCCTGACTGACAGCCATCACTTTGTGGCTGCATAGACCCGGACGCTGGGTAAATATTATTGATTAATTTATTATTAGCTCCCTGTGAGCAGGGAACATCTACCAGCTCTTGTATTGGACTCTCCCAGGTGCTTAATAAAGTGATTTGCCCACAACACTCAGTAAGTAAGGAAATAATATTAATTTATTATTAGCCCACACCCTCCACTACTAATCTGAGACAGAGACATGGGAGAGAGAGAAAGAGAAAGAGAAGAGGAGAGAGAGACAGGTGAGGAGAGAAAAAGGGGGGAGAGAAAGAGAGGGGAGAGAAAGAGAGGGGAGAGAGAAAGAGAGAGAGGGAGAGAGAAAGGAGGGAGAGAGGAGAGAGAAAGAGAGGGGGGAGAGAAAGAGAGAGAAGAGAGAAAGAGAGGAGAGAGAAAGGAGGGAGAGAGGAGAAAAAGAGAGGGGAGAGAGAAACAGAGAGAGGAGTGAGAAAGAGAGAGGAAAGAGGAGGGAGTGAGGAGAGGAAAAAAAGAGAGAGAGTGAGGAGAGAGACAAAGATAAATGAGAGGGAGACAGAGACATGGGAGAGAGAGAAGAGGAGAGAGAGAGAAAGGGGGAGAGAAAAAGGGGGGAGAGAAAGAGAGAGGAGAGAGAAAGAGAGAGAGGAGAGAGAAAGGAGGGAGAGAGGAGAGAGAGAGGAGAGAGAAAGAGAGAGGGGGAGAGAAAGAGAGAGGAGAGAGAAAGGAGGGAGAGAGGAGAGAAAGAGAGAGGAGAGAGAAAGAGAGAGGAGAGAGAAAGAGAGAGGAGAGAGAAAGAGAGAGGAGAGAGAAAGAGAGAGGAGAGAGAGAAAGAGGAGGGAGAGATGAGACAGAGATAAAGAGGAAGGAGAGATGAGAGAGAGGAGAGAG
The DNA here is from genome assembly GCF_015852505.1 of Tachyglossus aculeatus. Taxonomy (NCBI): domain Eukaryota; kingdom Metazoa; phylum Chordata; class Mammalia; order Monotremata; family Tachyglossidae; genus Tachyglossus; species Tachyglossus aculeatus. Next base: position 5,285,560 of record NC_052072.1, read on the forward strand.
AAGGAGAGAGGAGAGAGAAAAGAGAAGGAGGGAGAGAAAGAGGAGGGAGAGAGGAGAGAGAAGAGAGAAAGGATAGAGATGAGAGAGAGGAGAGAGAGAAGGGAGTGAGGAGACAGAGAAAGAGGGAGAGATGAGACAAAGATAAAGAGGAGGGAGAGATGAGAGAGAGGAGAGAGAAGGAGAGAGGAGAGAGAAAAGAGAAGGAGAGAGAGAAAGAGGAAGGAGAGAAAGGAGGGAGAGAGGAGAGAGAAGAGAAAGGATAGAGATGAGAGAGAGATGAGAGAGAGAAAGAGAGACAGGAGAGAGAGAGATGCACACAAAGAGAGAATGATGAGAAAAATGATCTGAGGTGGGAAGGCAGCTGAGGAGAGGGATGGAAAGGAGAGAGAGAGGAGAGAGAGAGAGAGAGTGGCTGGTGCTCAGGGGTTCATTTTGGTTGAGGCAAGGCAGTCGTGCCCTGGAGCCCCCCAGCCCACGTAAAGCCACAGGGCCGAGCCTCGTCTGCTGGCCTCCACCAGAGACACCATCTTGAGGAATCTTAGCCTCCTTCCCCTCACAGCTCCCGGACGCTGAATCCACATCCACCACCAAACAGAGACCCCGGGAAAGGAAAGCTTTCCCAGTTATTCAATCGTATTTATTGAGAGCTTACTGTGTGCAGAGCGCAATAGATTTGCTCCCTCCATCCCATTCTCCCTCAACCTGAGCACCTCCGGCCAGTTAGCCTGGTTTCCCCCTTATCCCACCCCCTGACCTCTCACCGGACCCCCCGGATCCCTGAGATTTGGTTCTTAATTGGGTAGTATCAGCCGAGCCGGAGCGGAGCAGGTTGGGGTGTCGATGGAGCCTCGGGCGTTTGGCGTGTGGCTGCTTTTAATCAGAGGGAGATTGAAGCTATTACATAGCAAATCAAACATTATAAATGAGCTCGAGGATGCAGCTGAGCTCCTATTTAGGGAGAATCAGACCCCGGGCGGGTCGTGAGGTGTTCCGAGGGACAGAGGGAGGGAGGGAAGGAAGGCCAAGGCCTGTTTTTAGCATCCATGATGGAAAAAAGAAGCATTGTGGCCTCATGGAAAGAGCCCTGGCCTGACAGTCAGAGAATGTGGGTTCTCATCCCAGCTCTGCCACACATCTGCTGTGTGACCCTGGGCAAATCACTTCACTTCTCCAGGCCTCAGCTCCCTCATCGGTCAAATGGGGATAATAATAAAAATGATAATAATAATATTAATGGCATTTGCTAAGCGCTTACTATGTGCAAAGCACTGTTCTGAGCGCTGGGGGAGATACAAGGTAATCGGGTTGTCCCACGGGGGCCTCGTAGGCTTCATCCCCATTTTACAGATGAGGCCACTGAGGAACAGAGAAGTCAAGTGACTTGTCCAAAGTCCCACAGCCGACAAGAGGCAGAGGCGGTGGCAGATGAAGACTGTGAGGCCCCACGTGGGACAGGGACTGTATCCAAGTCAATCATCTTGCATCTACCCCAGTGCTTAGAACAGCTCTTGGTACATAGTAAGCGCTTAACAAATACCATCATCATCATCATTATTATTATTATTATTATTAATAAGTCTGAGCTCGCCCACCGGCCTGTTATGTAACCATGGACAAGTCACTTAATAATAATAATAATAATAATAATAATAATGTCATTTGTTAAGCGCTTACATTATGCAAAGCACTGTTCTAGGCACTGGGAAGGATACAAAGTGATCAGGTTGTCCCACGTGGGGCTCACAGTCTTCATCCCCATTTTACAGATGAGGTAACTGAGGCGCAGTTTAACCTTTCGGGGCCTTGGTTTCCTCATCTGAAAGACAGGGATAAGAACGCCTGCCTCTCCCCAACCCAATTTTAAGCTCCCCAAGGCAGGGAATCATGTCACTATTTGTTGCCAAATTGTACTTCTGAAGCACTTGGTACAGTGCTCTACACCCAGTAAGTGCTCAATAATAATAATAATAATGGCATTTGTTGGGCTCTTACTCTGTGCAAAGCACTGTTCTAAGCGCTGGGGGGATACAAGGTGATCAGGTTGTCCCACCTGGGGCTCACAGTCTTCATCCCCATCTTACAGATAAGGTATCTGAAGCTCAGAGAAGTTAAATGATGATGATGGTATTTGTTAAGCGCTTACTATGTGCAAAGCACTGTTCTAAGCACTGAGGGGATACAAGGTGATCGGGTTGTCCCACGGGGGGCTCACAGTTCCCAGATGAGGGAACTGAGGCCCAGAGAAGTGAAGTGACTTGCCCAAAGTCACACAGCTGACAATTGGCAGAGCCGGGATTTGAACCCATGACCTCTGACTCTAGGATATTCTATTTATTAATATCTATTCTATTTATTTTATTTTGTTAATATGTTTGGTTTTGTTCTCTGTCTCCCCCTTCTAGACTGTGAGCCCACTGTTGGGTAGGGACTGTCACTATATGTTGCCAACTTGTACTTCCCAAGCGCTTAGTACAGTGCTCTGCACACAGTAAGCGCTCAATAAATATGATTGATTGATTGATTGATTGATTGATTGACTCCAAAGCCCACACTCTTTCCACTGAGCCACGCTGCTTCTCAATAAATATGACTGAATGAATATCTACCACCTATTGTAGTAAATTCATTCAATTATATTTCATGCAACCATAATGACTGAGCACTTACTGTAGGCAGAGCTTTCTGCATGGCATCAGGACTTAATAGATATCATTGACCGATCGATAGGTTGAACAGCCCATTTTATTGATCCCGATGGCACTGCTAATGAGTAATTCTGTTTCTCTTTCCCCTAGTAGAGTTTCCGCTCCCTGTGGGCAGGCATTAATAATAATACTAATAATAATTATGGTACTTTCATTCAATCCAGCACTTAGAACAGTGCTTGGCACATAGTAAGCGCTTAGCAAATACCATTATTATTACCATCATTATTATTCAATTGCTCATTCAGTTGTATTTATTGAGGGCTACTGTGTGCAGAGCACTGTACTAAGCACTTAGCACTGGGCTAAACGCAAGTGCTACTATGTGCCAAGCACTGTTCTAAGCGCAGGGGTAGTTACATGTTAAGCAGGTTAGATTCAGTCCATGTCCCACGTGGGGTTCATAGTTTTAATCCCCATTTTACAGATGAGGTAACTGAGGCCCAGAGAAGTGAAGCGACTGGCCCAAGATCACACAGCAGACGTGTAGTGGGGCTGGGATTAGAACGCAGGTTCTTCTAACTCCCGGGCCCGGGCTCTATAATAATAATGATGATGGCATTTATTAAGCGCTTACTATGAGCAAAGCACCGTTCTAAGCACTGAGGAGGTTACAAGGCGATCAGGTTGTCCCACGGGGGGCTCACAGTCTTCTTCCCCATTTTCCAGATGAGGTCACTGAGGCCCAGAGAAGTGAAGTGACTTGCCCAAAGTCACACAGCTGACAATTGGCGGAGCCGGGATAAGAACCCAGGACCTCTGAGTCCCAAGCCCGGGCTCTTCCCACTGAGCCACGCTTCTTCTCTTTTAGACTGTGAGCCCACTGTTGGGTAGGGACTGTCTCTATATGTTGCCAACTTGTACTTCCCAAGCGCTTAGTACAGTGCTCTGCACACAGTAAGCGCTCAATAAATATGATTGATTGATTGATTGATTGATTGATTCTCTATGCACATTGTGCTGCTGTTGGACTTTGGCCTGAGAGTTGTACCCAGTAGTGGCCTGATAGAACTCATTATTGCTACTCTTGCTGTCGCCAGTCATTCATTCAATTCACCCAATCATATTTCTTGAGCACTCACTGTGTGCAGAGCACTGTACTAAGCGCTTGATGTGCCCATGATACCTCTCCAAAGAGGAAGTGCCCGGATTCATTCATTCATTCATTCGATCGTATTTATTGAGCGCTTACTGTGTGCAGAGCACTGTACTAAGTGCTTGGGAAGTAGGGAAGCAGCGTGGCTCAGGGGAAAGAGCCCGGGCTTTGAAGTCAGAGGTCATCGGCTCAAATCCCGGCTCTGCCACTTGTCAGCTGTGTGACTTTGGGCAAGTCACTTCACTTCTCTGGGCCTCAGTTACCTCCTCTGTAAAATGGGGATTAAGACTGTGAGCCCCACGTGGGACAACCTGATCACCTTGTAAATTCCCCAGCGCTTAGAACAGTGCTTTGCACATTGTAAGCGCTTAATAAATGCCATCATTATTATTATTATTATTATTATTACAAGTTGGCAACATCTAGAGACGGTCCCTACCCAACAACAGGCTCACAGTCTAGAAGAGGGGAGACAGACGACAAAACAAAACGTGTGGACGGGTGTCAAGTCATCAGAACAAATAGAAATAAAGCTAGATGCACATCATTAACAAAATAAATAGAATAGTAACTATGTACAAGTAAAATAAATAGAGTAATAAATCTGTACAAACATATATAGAGGTGCTGTGGGGAGGGGAAGGAGGTAGGGCGGGGGGATGGGGAGGGGGAGGGGAAAAAGGGGGATCAGTCTGGGAAGGCCTCCTTGAGGAGGTGAGCTCTCAGTAGGGCTTTGAAGGGAAGAAGAGAGCTAGCTTGGAGGATGTGCGGAGGGAGGGCTCTTTTCACTGAGCCACACTTATGATTGAATGAATGAATGAATGAATTGGCAGAGGCTGCATTCGAACCCATGATCTCTGACTCCAAAGCCCGTGCTCTTTCCACTAAGCTATGCTGCTTCTTGACTGTGAGCCCATTGTTGGGTAGGCACCGTCTCTATATGTTGCCGACTTGGACTTTCCAAGTGCTTAGTCCAGTGCTCTGCACACAGTAAGTGCTCAATAAATACGATTGAATGAATGAATGAACGTCTACTGACTCAGTTGTCCCCTCCCAAGCGCTGAGTACAGTGCTCTGCACACAGTAAGCGCTCAATAAGTACCATTGATTGGTACCATTACCATCTTTTAGACTGTGAACCCACTGTTGGGTAGGGACTGTCTCTATATGTTGCCAACTTGGACTTCCCAAGCGCTTAGTACAGTGCTCTGCACACAGTAAGCGCTCAATAAATACAATTGATGATGATTGATTGGTTGATAGGTTGAAAAAGCAGGTGGTGATCCCATCTGAGCAAGGAGGAAGTAGTAGTGTGGCCTGTTGGATAGAGCTTAGGCCTGGAAATCAGAAGGACCTGAGTTCTAATGCAGCCCTACACTTGTCTGCTGTGTCACCTTGGGCAAGTCACTTCTCTGGGCCTTGGTGACCTCAGCTGTAAAATGGGGATTCAGACCGTGAGCCCCACGTGGGACAGGGATTGGGTCCAAACTGATTTCCTTGTATCTACTTCAGTGTCTGGCACATAGTAAGAGCTTATCAAATACCATAAAAAACAATGTATGAGCGAAGTCATCATCATCATCAATCGTATTTATTGAGCGCTTACTATGTGCAGAGCACTGTACTAAGCGCTTGGGAAGTACAAATTGGCAACATATAGAGACAGTCCCTACCCAACAGTGGGCTCACAGTCTAAAAGGGGGAGACAGAGAACAAAACCAAACATACTAACAAAATAAAATAAATAGAATAGATATGTTTCCTTCAGACGCTTGAAGAACTTGGTCTGGATTCCGGCCCCTCTCAGTGCTTTGCTCTATTTCATCATCAGTCGTATTTATTGAGCGCTTACTGTGTGCAGAGCACTGTACTAAGCGCTTGGGAAGTACAAGTTGGCAACATACAGAGACAGTCCCTACCCAACAGTGGGCTCACAGTCTAAAAGGGGGAGACAGAGAACAAAACCAAGCATTCTAACAAAATAAAATAAATAGAATAGATATGTTTCCTTCAGACGCTTGAAGAACTTGGTCTGGATTCCGGCCCCTCTCAGTGTTTTGCTCTATTTCATCATCAATCGTATTTATAGAGCGCTTACTGTGTGCAGAGCACTGTACTAAGCGCTTGGGAAGTACAAGTTGGCAACATATAGAGACAGTCCCTACCCAACAGTGGGCTCACGGTCTAAAAGACTCTATTTAATTTTCATCCCACCACGACCCCACCCCAAAAAACGAATGTGCCGACAGGACATTGAGAAAGGGTCTCTGGGAATTATCAGGCAACTTAAAAAGAAAGAAGACCCTCCATCCCTCATCCCCAGAGTTGGGGAGAGGTGACAGGAATGGGGGTATGAGGGGAGACAGAAACTGGGGAGAGTTTGGGGCCCGGGATGAAGGGGCTGGAAATTGGGCCAGGAACTGAGGAAAGGTGCATGGAGATTTCCTTGTATAATAATAATCAATCAATCAATCAATCAATCGTATTTATTGAGCGCTTACTGTGTGCAGAGCACTGTACTAAGCTCTTGGGAAGTACAAGTTGGCAACATATAGAGACAGTCCCTACCCAACAGTGGGCTCACAGTCTAATAATAATAATAATGGTATTTGTTAAGCGCTTACTATGTGCAAAGCACTGTTCTAAGCACTGGGGGGATACAAAGTGATCAGGTTGCCCCACGTGGGGCTCACAGTCTTAATCCCCATTTTACAGATGAGGTAACTGAGGCCCAGAGAAGTGAAGTGACTTGCCCAGCTGACAGGTGGTGGAGCCGGCATTTGAACCCATGACCTCTGACTCCAAAGCCCGGGCTCTTTCCACTGAGCCACGTTGCTTCTCCCCCAGTGCTTAGTACAGAGCCTGGCACCTACATGTTTTGTCACCTGTCTACAGGTTTTGTTTCATTTTGTTGTCTGTCTCCCCCTTCTAGACCGTGAGCCCATTGTTGGGTCTCTATATGTTGCCGACCTGTACTTCCCAAGCGCTTAGTACAGTGCTCTGCACACAGTAAGCGCTCAATACATGCGATTGAATGAATGAATTTTATTTTGTTAATATGTTTTGTTGTCCATCTCCCCCTTCTAGACTGTGAGCCCGTTATTGGGTAGGGACCGTCTCTAAATGTTGCCGACTTGTACTTCCCAAGCGCTTAGTACAGTGCTCTGCACACAGTAAGCGCTCAATACATACGATTGAATGAATGAATTTTATTTTGTTAATATGTTTTGTCGTCCATCTCCCCCTTCTAGACTGTGAGCCCATTGTTGGGTAGGGACCGTTTCTACATGTTGCCAACTTGGACTTCCCAAGCGCTTAGAAGAGAAGCAGTGTTGCTCAGTAGAAAGAGCCCGGGCTTTGGAGTCAGGGGTCATGGGTTCAAATCCCAACTCCGCTAACTGTCAGCTGTGTGACTTTGGGCAAGTCACTTCACTTCTCTGGGCCTCAGTTACCTCATCTGTAAAATGGGGATTAAAAATGTGAGCCCCCCCCCCCCCCCCCCGGGGACAGCCTGATCACCTTGTAACCTCCCCTGCGCTTAGAACAGTGCTTGGCACATAGTAAGCACTTAATAAATGCCATCATCATCATCATCATCATCATCATCATCAATCGTATTTATTGAGCGCTTACTATGTGCAGAGCACTGTACTAAGTGCTTGGGAAGTACAAATTGGCAACATCTAGAGACAGTCCCTCCCCAACAGTGGGCTCACAGTCTAAAAGGGGGAGACAGAGAACAAAACCAAACATACTAACAAAATAAAATAAATAGAATAGATATGTACAAATAAAATAAATAAATAAATAAATAGAGTAAAAAAAATAGGTACAAACATATATCATCATCATCATTATTAGAGAAGCCGCATGGCTCAGTGGAAAGAGCCCGGGCTTTGGAGTCAGAGGTCATGGGTTCAAATCCCGGCTCTGCCAACTGTCAGCTGTGTGACTTTGGGCAAGTCATTTCACTTCTCTGTGCCTCAGTTACCTCATCTGTAAAATGGGGATTAAGACTGTTAGCCCCCTGTGGGACAACCTGATTGCCTTGTAACCTCCTCAATGCTTAGGACAGTGCTTTGCACATAGTAAGCGCTTAATAAACGCCATCATTATAGTACAGTGCTCTGCACAGAGTAAGCGCTCAATACATACGATTGAATGAATAAATTTTATTTTGTTAATATGTTTTGTTTTGTTGTCCGTCTCCCCCTTCTAGACTGTGAGCCCGTTGTTGGGTAGGGACCGTCTCTATATGTTGCCGACTTGGACTTCCCAAGCGCTTAGTACAGCGCTCTGCACACAGTAAGCGCTCAATACATACAATTGAATGAATCAATCAATCAATCAATGGTATTTATTGAGCACTTACTGTGTGCACAGCACTGTGCTAAGCACTTGGAAGAGTACAATACCACAGAGTTGGTAGACATATTCCCCACTCACGGGGAGCATCTGTAAAATGGGGATTAAATCCTACTCATTCAGTCGTATTCATTGAGCATTTACAGTGTGAAGAGCACTGTACTAAGCGATTGGGAGAGCATAATACAACAGTAAATGGACACATTCTCAGCCCACAATGAGCTGACAGTCTTCCTCCTATTTTGACTGTGAGCCCGTCTGGGACGGGGACTGTGTCCAACCCGATGATCTTGTATCTCCCCCAGCGTTTAGTACAGTGCTTGCACATAGTAAATGCTTAGTAAAAACAGAGAAGCAGCGTGGCTCAGTGGAAAGAGCCTGGGCTTGGGAGTCAGAGGTCGTGGGTTCTAATCCCAGCTCCACCACTTGTCATCATCAATCGTATTTATTGAGCGCTTACTATGTGCAGAGCACTGTACTAAGCGCTTGGGAAGTACAAATTGGCAACATCTAGAGACAGTCCCTACCCAACAGCGGGCTCACAGTCTAAAAGGGGGAGACAGAGAACAAAACCAAACATACTAACAAAATAAAATAAATAGAATAGATATGTACAAATAAAATAAATAAATAAATAAATTGAGTAAAAAATATGTACAAACATATATACATATATACAGGTGCAGTACATATATACAGTATATATACATATATACTTGTCTGCTGAGTGACCTTGGGAAAGTCACTTCACTTCTCTGTGCCTCGGTTACCTCATCTGTAAAATGGGGATTGAGACTGTGAGCCCCACGTGGGACCACCTGATTACCTTTGCATCTATCCCAGCGCTTAGACGAGTGCTTGGCACAAATACCATAATTATTATAATTATTAGAGTAACCGCGGTAATCCAGACCTAACGATTTTTCCACCGTTCTATAGATCCCAATGGAAAAAATTACCTTCGCATCTATCCCAGCGCTTAGACGGGTGCTTGGCACAAATACCATAATTATTATTATTATTAGAGTAACCGCGGTAATCCAGACCTAAAGACTTTTCCACCGTTCTATAGATCCCAATGGAAAAAATTTTAGAACATCAAAAATAATAATCGAGCGCCAAATTGAAAAATAGCTTCCCTGATTTGAGAAACAACAGGTTTCTCGTCTTAATGGGTAACACATTTTCCTCACGTAAAACTTTTTTTCTCTAAAGGAGGTCCCCGGAAGGGTAAGGTCACGGAACCCTCTTCAACTAGTCATTCTTCGACAAGCGGCGGCGCTTGGAACAAAAATCATTTTTTTCATTCTGGATCGTTGCTTCCCTTTCCCCTCCTCCCCAAAAAGCTTTTATTCTCCGTTCCGTATGACGCAAGTGAATAAAACGCCGAAAGAAGAAAGCCTTCTCTCCTGCAATTTCTTCAGCACGCGTATTTAAAAAAAAAAAATTGCAGCTGGCAGGCTGAGAGAGGACAGTACGAATCTCAGCAGAAGTAAATTGTTTGGTATTTGTAATGGAGTGTAATAGCTGTAATTCCATTTGAACCGCTGCCACTAATAAGCTGATAAAACCAGGGCCGGAGACCCAGGCATTCATCGGATCCTGCCGCTTTCTCCCGATCTCTTTGCATGCGTTCATTTAATCACCGAGGCAGGTAATGCAATCCATCGCATTTCAAGGCTGGCCGTGGTCGGCCTTCGGCAGCGAGAGGGAGAAAGATTTGGGTAGCAGGGGTTTCTCGGGAGAGTTTCACTCGTGTTTTCAAGTAACCCCCATCTCCGATCAGGGTGGGAAGGGAAACGTGTCGGTTTCTCATTGCGTTGTCCTCTCCCAAACGCTTCGGACAGAGCTTGGCACCCAGTGAACGCTCAATAAATACAATGAAAAAACAAATGAAGCAAGCAAACCGGAGCCTTTTCCAGTTTTGGAGAGGGAGCGATAAATATCTCATCCTATCGAAGCCGACAGACAACTGTGGAGTAAAGGACAGGCCGTGCGGCCTATGGGAGACAGCACGGCCTGGGAATCGGTCGATCGGTGTTATTTATTGAGAGCTTACTGTGTGCAGAGCGCCGAATCATCAATCATCATCATCAGTCGTATTTATTGAGCGCTTACTATGTGCAGAGCACTGTACTGAGCGCTTGGGAAGTACAAATTGGCAACATATAGAGACAGTCCCTACCCATCAGTGGGCTCACAGTCTAAAAGGGGGAGACAGAGAACAAAACCAAACATATTAACAAAAGCTCTCGAATTAAGCTCTTGGGAGAATAATAATAATAATAATGATGATGGTATTTTTTAAGCATGATTGTTAAACAACAATAAGGAAAGAAACCTCCCTTAGCTCAAACCTCGAGTGCCGTGCCTGGCTCCGATTCCCGGATCGGACACCAATTATTAATTAAGGAGAAGCAGTGTGGCCTAGTGGAAAGAATACAGTCCTGGGCATCAGAGGATCTGGGTTCTAATCCTGCTCCATTACTTGTCTGCCAATCGCTTAACGTCCCTCTACCTCATATTTGTCGTATTTATTGAGCCCTTTTCTAAGCGCCGGGGTGGATACAAGCTAATCAGCTTGGATGCAGTCCCTGTTCCACGTGGGGCTTACAGTCTCAATCCCCATTTTACAGATGAGGGAACTGAGGTACGGAGAAGTGAAGTGTCTTGCCCAAAGTGACACAGCTGACAAGCGTGGTAACCCCTGCTTGATAAGCGTGAGAAGCAGCGCGGCTCAGTGGAAAGAGCCCGGGCTTTGGAGTCAGAGGTCATGGGTTCAAATCCCAGCTCTGCCACTTGTCAGCTGTGTGACTTTGGACAAGTCACTTCACTTCTCTGGGCCTCAGTTCCCTCATCTGGAAAATGGGGATGAAGACTGTGAGCCCCCCATGAGACAACCTGATCACCTTGTAACTTCCCCAGCGCTTAGAACAGTGCTTTGTACATAGTAAGTGCTTAATAAATGCCATTATTATTATTAAGCGGTGGAGCAGGGATTAAGACTGTGAGAGCCCCCATGGGACAGGGACTGTGTTCAGCCTGGTGATCTTGTATCTACCCCAGCGCTTAGTACAGTGCTTGTACATAGTAAGTGCTTAATAAAAACTATAGTCACCACAGTAACGCAGACCTAAAGATTTTTCCACATTTCTACTGATTCTATAATGGAAAAAGTTTTAGAACACCAAAAATAATCATTGAGCATTAGACTTCCGGGCTCGTGCTCTATCCACTTAGCCATTCATTCATTCATTCAATCATATTTATTGAGCGCTTACTGTGTGCAGAGCACTGTATTAAGCGCTTGGGAAGTACAAGTTGGCAACATATAGAGATGGTCCCTGCCCAACATTGGTAAGCCACGCTGCCTCTATCCATCCCAGCGCTTAGTACGGTGCTTGGCACATAGTAAGTGCTTAGCAAATACCAGAATGATGATTATGATCACGTCTCTTGAACCAAAACTCCTTCCCTTCGGTCTCGAACCTCCCAGCACAATCTGTCTGGGCGGCTCTCTCCGGCTTCTCGAAGGCTAGAGAAGCGCTTGGCTCAGTGGAAAGAGCCCAGGCTTTGGAGTCAGAGGTCATGGGTTCTAATCCTGGCTCCGCCACATGTCAGCTGTGTGACTTTGGGCAAGTCACTTCACTTCTCTGTGCCTCAGTTCCCTCATCTGGAAATGGGGATGAAGACTGTGAGCCCCATGTGGGACAACCTGATCACCTTGTATCTACCCAGCACTTAGAACATAGTAAGCGCTTAACAAACACCAAAATTATTATTATTATTACCCGTCTCCCACCTTCCGAAATGTTTAGCCGAGGCAGGCAGCAGACATCGTGCTTTCCCGAACCGGAAACCAAAAACAAAAAAAGCCCCAGGATCAATCCTCGTTCTCGTTCCCAGGCTCGTGTCCTGGTTTACATCCCCAGGTCTTTGCTTGGCTTTTGTCGACATTCCAAATCCCAGCTCTCGGGAAATACGATCTAGGTGAGCCGGTTTTGTCGGGAACCCTCTTTCCAAGGAGGGCACTAGGAAAGAAAGGAGCAACGTGGCCTAGTGGGTTCACTCATTCAGTCAATCGTATTTATCGAGGGCTTACTGTGTGCAGAGCACTGTACTAAGCGCTTGGAAAGGACAATTCAGCAACAAAGAGACACTCCCCGCCCGCAACGGGCTCACAGCCTAGAAGGGGGAGAGTGACAGCAAAACAAGTCAACAGGCATCAGTAGCATCAGTATAAGTAAATAGAATTGTAGACATATATGCACATCATTAAAACAAGTAAACAGGAGTTATTGTAAATAAAGATAATTATAGATATAATATACATATAATAATGTATAATATACATATATACACAAGTGCTGTGGGGTGGGGAGGGGGGATAGAACAAGGGGAGTGAGTCGGGCGGTGGCGGGAGAGCTGAGGAAAAGGGGGGGCTTAGTCTGGGAAGGCCTCCTGGAGGAGGTGAGCCTTCAGTAGGGCTTTGAAGGGGGGGAAAGTGTGGTTGTTTGACAGATTTGAGGAGGGACGGCAGTCCAGGCCAGAAATAGCACGTGGGCCGGGGGTCGACGGCGGGACAGGTGAGAAGGAGGCCCAGTGAGGAGGGGAGCGGCGGCAGAGGAGCGGAGGGTGCGGGCTGGGAGGGAGAAGGGGAGAAGGGAGGGGAGGGAGGAGGGGGCGAGGGGATGGATGGACAGCTTTGAAGCCAAGAGTGAGGAGTTTTAGCTTGATAAAGTGCTTAATAAATGAATTCATTCATTCATTCATTCAATCATCATCATCAATTGTATTTATTGAGCGCTTACTATGTGCAGAGCACCGTACTAAGCACTTGGGAAGTACAAATTGGCAACATATAGAGACAGTCCCTACCCAACAGTGGGCTCACAGTCTAAAAGACTGTCTAAAATTCAATCGTATTTATTGAGCGCTTACTGTGTGCAGAGCGTTAATAATAATAATGATGGCATTTATTAAGCGCTTACTATGTGCAAAGCACTGTTCTAAGCGCTGGACTAAGCGCTTGGGAATTACAAGTTGGCAACATATAGAGACAATCCCTACCCAAGAACGGGCTCACAGTCTAGAAGGGGGAGACAGACAACATAACAAAACATACTAACAAAATAAAATAAGTAAAATAGTAAATATGTACAAGTAAAATGGAGTAATAAAGACTTGGGTTCATTCATTCGTTCAATTGTATTTATTGAGTGCTTCCTGTATGCAGAGCACTGTACTAAGCCCTTGGCAAAGTACAATACAACAATAACACAATAAACTGTCCACATGTTTTGTTTTGTTGTCTGTCTCCCCCTTCTAGACTGTGAGCCCATTGTTGGGTAGGGACCGGCTCTATATGTTGCCGACTTGTACCTCCCAAGCGCTTAGTACAGTGCTCTGCACACAGTAAGTGCTCAATAAATACGATTGAATGAATGAATGAATGAACTGTACCTGCCCACAACAAGCTCACGGTCTCTAATCCCTGCTCCATCGCTTGTCTACTGAGTGACCTTGGGCAAATCACTTCACTTCTCTGGGCCTCAGTCCCCTTATCTGTAAAATGGGGATTAAGACCGTGAACTCCAGCACGGACGTGGATTGTGCCCAACTTGATTATTTTGCAGCTAGCCAAGAGCTTAGAGCAGTGCTTGACACAGAGTAAGCACTTCACAAATACCAAAAAAAAAAAAAATCAAACCAGATTTAGGCCTCACGGTAGTCGGAACAACTCAGAAACGCTTCGGGAGACATTCAGTGGGTATCTGTAGGTAGTGACAGCATTTCTTGGGTGCTTTATCGTGTGAGGAGAACTGTATCCATGAGAAATATTACAGGAAAATATCTGCAGGCCATTTAGACCGAACTCTGCCCGAAGAAAGAATCTGGAGCTTCTTTCGTGAGAGGATTTTAGGTCATCAGAAACACTCTATCATATCTCACTAAAATTCTTTTTTTTAATAAATGGTTTTTGTTAAGCATTTATCGTGTGCCAGGCACTGCAGAGATACAAGCTAATCGGGTTAGACACAGTCCACGTCCCACATGGGACTCACAGTCTTAATCCCAATTTTACAGGTGAGGGAACTGAGGCCCAGAGAAGTGAAGTGACTCGCCCAAGTTCTCACCGAGCAGGAGAGAGGCGGAGCAAGATTAGAACCCAGATCCTTCTGATTCCCCAGCCTGTTTTTTATCCTCTAAGCCCCACTGCTTCTTGTTTCTTTTCCGTGTTAGTATCTGTCGACACGTTGCTTACAGGCTCAGAGAGACACGATTTACCGAGAGACGGGAGAGATCAAAGAAAAACAGAACGCTTTTAATTCTTTCCGTGAGAGAATGACTTTTAAATGTGAATTCATCCAACCCACGGTGATGCTTATAAAATATCTATTGGAGGGTCTTCGTGTCATTTTGGAGAATAAGGATAATTAAGAATAATGATTATGGCATTTTAAGTGCTTGCTATGTGCCCACACTGAACTGAGCGTTGAGGCAGATATAATCTGTCAATCAGTGGTATTTATTGAATACTTTCTGTATGCACGGCACAGTACTAAGTTCTTGGAAGAGTACGATGCAATATGTTGTCACAAGTTAAAATAATAATAATTTGGCTATTTGTTAAGGGCTGACTATGTGCATGCCAACTTGAACTTCTCAAGCGCTTAGTACAGTGCTCTGCACACAGTAAGTGCTCAATAAATATGATTGAATGAATGAATGTCACCAGTTAAAATAATAATAATTGTGGTATTCATTAAGTGCTGACTGTGTGCATGCCACAAGTTAAAATAATAATTGCGGCATTTGTTAAGTGCTTACTATGTGTCAAGCATTTTACTAAATGCTGGGATACATACAAGATCAATCAATCAATCAATCAATCAATCGTATTTATTGAGCACTTACCTTGTGCAGAGCACTGTACTAAGTGCTTGGGAAGTACAAGTTGGCAACATATAAGATAACCAAGATGGTCCCATGTGGGACTCACAGTCTAAGTAGGGGGGAGAACAGGGATTGAATGCCCATTTTGCTGATGAGAGAACTGAGGCATAGAGAAATTAAGTGACTCACACAGTCAAGTGACACTCCACTTCCCAACGGACAAGCAGCAGGGCCGGGATTAGAACCCAGACCTTTGCTCTTCCCAGTAGGCCACACTGGTCTCATAAAGTGCTCATCGTAAGGTTGCAGGTGGACACTTAAGATTCGCTTCAAGGTCGGAGGAAGATTTGCACGTTCGGATAAATGTCTCCCAAGTAGAAACCCATATAAGTCTCGTCAATGTCCTTTTTTTCAAGCGATGTCACAAGAAAGACGAGGTCGCCCGGGCCGCTCGGGATTTTCGAGTAAATAAAAAATTGCTTTGAAGGGGAGTGGTGGGGGCGGGGGGGGATCTCCTGGTTTTCCTTTGTTTTCAGAGTGTTTATGTGGCTTAATTTTCTCATCAGGCATTTCTCCCAACATAATCACACATTTTAACAAATGGTGTCTGTGGCCACCCCTCGCGGTGCAAAGGAAAGGATTACTTTCAGCCTCTCCCGTGGACACAGCTGAATCTCCTGGATAGTTTCAGTTTGCAAATCTCCCTCCTGGCAAGAAGCAGAGAGCGAAGCTTTCTCTTCTTCCAAAAGGCCTTCCCAGATTATTCATTCATTCATTCCATCATCGTCATCATCATCAATCGTATTTATTTTTATTGAGCACTTACTGTGTGCCAAGCACTGTACTAAGCACTTGGGTGGGTACAATATAACAATAAACAGACACATTCCCTGCCCACATTGATTAACCAAGAGGCTTTCCTTAATTTTCCTCGAGGCCCTCCCCAATTATAATAGTAATAATAATGGCATTTATTAAGCACTTACTATGTGCCAAGGACTATTCTAAGCACTGGGGAGGTTACAAGGTGATCAGCTTGTCCCACGGGGGGCTCACAGTCTTCATCCCCATTTTACGGATGAGGTAACTGAGGCACAGAGAAGTTAAGTGACTCGCCCAAAGTCACACAGCCGACAATTGGTGGAGCCGGGATTTGAACCCGTGACCTCTGACTCCAAAGCCCGGGCTCTTTCCACTGAGCCACACTGCTTCTCTTATTATCCAAGAGGCCTTCCCTGATTTCCCAAGAGGACTTCCCCGATTATTAATCCCTCTTTTCCCCAGTCAGTCGGTCAGCCAATTGTATTTATTGAGTACTTACTGTGTGCGAGCACTGTACTAAGCGCTTGGAAGAGTACGATACAACATTCCCTGCACTGGCACCGTACCTCGAAATCCTTGGACTCTGTGAGGGGACTCACTTGACTTCTCTAAATTTCCTCATCCATAAAATGAAGATTTACAGTCTTGAGAAGCAGTGTGGCTCAGTGGAAAGAGCCCGGGCTTTGGAGTCAGAGGTCATGGGTTCAAATCCCGGCTCTGCCACTTGTCAGCTGTGTGACTTTGGGCAAGTCACTTAACTTCTCTGGGCCTCAGTTATGTCATCTGTAAAATGGGGATGAAGACTGTGAGCCCCCCGTGGGACAAGCTGATCACCTTGTAACCTCCCCAGCTCTTAGAACAGTGCTTTGCACATAGTAAGCACTTAATAAATGCCATTATTATTATTATTATTATGAGCTCGTTGTGGGCTGGAAATGTGTCTGTTTATTGTTCCATTGTCCTCTCCCAAGCGCTTAGTACAGTGCTCTGTACACAGTAAGCTTGCAATAAATACCATTGATTCAATCGTATTTGATTGATTGATTCATTGATTGAGGAGATAGGCACACCGGTCCTCCGAGAAGCAGTTTGGAGTAATCAATCAATCAATCGTATTTATTGAGCGATTACTATGTGCAGAGCACTGTACTAAGCGCTTGGGAAGTACAAATTGGCAACATATAGAGACAGTCCCTACCCAACAGTGGGCTCACAGTCTAAAAGGGGGAGACAGAGAACAAAACCAAACATACTAACAAAATAAAATAAATAGAATAGATATGTACAAGTAAAATAAATAAGTAGAGTAATAAATCTGTACAAACATATTTACATATATACAGGTGCTGTGGGGAAGGGTAGGAGGTAAGATGGGGGGGATGGAGAGGGGGACGAGGGGGAGAGGAAGGAAGGGGCTCAGTTTGGCACAGCTGAGTAGCGGCCAGAGCCCGGGCCTGGGAGCCAAAAGGTCATGGGTTCTAATCCCGGCTCCGCCACATCTCTGCTGTGTGACCCTGGGCAAGTCACTTCACTTCTCTGGGCTTTAGTTACCTCATCTGTAAAAAATGGGGATAAGACTGTGAGCTCCAGGAGGGACAGAGACTGTGACCAACCTGATTAATTTGTAACTACCCCAGTGTTAAGAACAGAGCTTGGCACATAGTAAGCACTTAATAAGTACCATAATAATAATAATTATTATTATTATCATTCAGGGGAGGGGAGGATTCAAGTGCTTAGGTACATGGAAGTGTTGAAATCACTCAATCAATCCTATTTATTGAGCACAGACTGTGTGCAGAGCACTGTACTGACTGCTTGTGAGAGGACAATGTTCCCCCTTCTAGACTGTGAGCCCGTTGTTGGGTAGGGACCGTCTCTCTATGTTGCCAACTTGTACTTTCCAAGCACTTAGTACAGTGCTCTGCACACAGCGCTCAATAAATACGATTGAATGAATGAATGAATGGATGGCTGTAAGCTCACTGTGGACAGGGGATGTGTCTGTTCATTAATAATAATAATGATGGCATTTATTAAGCACTTACTATGTGCAAAGCACTGTTCTAAGCACTGAGGAGGTTACAAGGTGATCAGGTTGTCCCATGGGAGGGCTCACAGTCTTCAACCCCATTTTACAGATGAGGTAACAGAGGGCCAGAGAAGTGAAGTGACTTGCCCAAAGTCACACAGCTGACAATCGGCAGAGCCGGAATTTGAACCCATGACCTCTGACTTCAAAGCCCGGGCTCTCTCCACTGAGCTACATTATATTGTCCTCTCCCAAACGCTTAGTACTTTGCCCAAAGTCCCCTCTCTTCTTCAATGCCATCCAGTCATTTCCGATTCATAGAGACTTTATGGTTCTTTTTCCATAGAGTTTCCAGAAGTGGTTTATTATTATTATTATCACGGTATTTGTCAAGCACTTACTATGTACCAGGCACTATACTAAATGCTGGGGTGGAAAATGAGAAGCAGCGTGGCTCAGTGGAAAGAGCACGGGCTAGAGCCAGAGGTCGTGGGTTCAAATCCCGGGTCCTCCACTTGTCAGCTGTGTGACCTTGGGCAAGTCACTTCACTTCTCTGGGCCTCAGTTCCCTCATCTGTAAAATGAGGGATGAAGACTCTGAGCCCCACGTGGGACAATCTGATCACCTTGTATCCTGCCCAGCGCTTAGAACAGTGATTTGCACATAGTAAGCGCTTAACAAATGCCATCATCATTATTATTATTATTATTACAAGCAAATCGGATTGGAGACGGTCCCTGTCCCATGAGGGACTCCCCATCTCAATCCCCATTTTACAGATAACTGAGGCCCAGAGAAGTGAAGTGACTGGCCCAATGTCACACAGCAGATAAGTGGCGGAGTCAGGATGAGAACCCATGACCTTCTGGCTCCCAAACCCAAGCTCTATCCATTACGCCAAGCAGGCATTGTTTATTTACCATTGCCTTCTTCTGCGCAGTAAAAACTTAAATCTCCGCCGTAGTCTCTGATCAGAATCAGGGTGGCTTTGGGAAAAGAGCACGGGCTTGGGAGCAAGGGGTCATGGGTTCCAATCCCGGCTCCACCGCTTGTCCGTTGTGTGACTTTGGGCAAGTCATTTCACTTCTCTGGGCCTCAGTTCCCTCATCTGAAAAATGGGGATTAAGACTGTGAGCCCCACGGGGGACAATCTGATCATCTTGTATCTACCCCAGCGCTTAGAACAGTGTTTGGCAAGTCACTTAACTTCTCTGGGCCTCAGTTACCTCATCTGTAAAATGAGGATTAAGACTGTGAGCCCCCCGTGGGACAACCTGATCTCCTTGTAACCTTCCCAGCACTTAGAACAGTGCTTTGCACATAGTAAGCGCTTAATAAATGCCATCATTATTATTAACAAATACCGTCACTATTATTTTGATGATTTATCATCCGACCTCGACTCTTTCCGGTGCCTCTCTGCACAGGTGAATCAACTTTCTCTGACACTTGGGCTTAGACCTTTCCTTACAGGTAACCCTGATGATGGCGGAGCTCTCAGTGGCAGAGATCTAAACTTCTTTGGCATACACAAACTTTCCTGCCACCATAAGGCATTGATTCATAGGAGAGTTGCACACAGTAAGCACTCAATAAATACAACCGAATGAACCAAGCTATTAGACATGTTCCTTGCCCTCAAGGAACTTAGAGTCTAGAGGGGGAGATGGACACTAAAATAAATTATGGACAGGGGAAATGTGAAAAGGCAGTAGGTGGGAGAACTAGATTGGAGATGAGAGATTAATAATAATAATAATAATAATAATAATAATAATAGCACTTGTTAATCACTTACTATGTGCCAGGCACTGTTCTAAGTGCTGGGGGGGATACAGGGTAATCAGGTTGTCCCCTGTGGGGCTGACAGTCTTAATCCCCATTTTACAGATGAGGGAACTGAGATCCAGAGAATAATAATAGTAATAATGGCATTTATTAAGCACTTACTATGTGCAAAGCACTGTTCTAAGAGCTGGGGAGGTTACAAGCTGATGGGGAAGCAGCGTGGCTATGGGGAAGCAGCGTGTCTCAGTGGAAAAAGCCCGGGCTTTGGAATCAGAGGTCATGGGTTCAAATCCCGGCTCCACCACTTGTCAGCTGCATGACTTTGGGCAAATCACTTAACTTCTCTGTGCCTCAGTTACCTCATCTGTAAAATGGGGATTAAGACTGTGAGCCCCCTGTGGGACAATCTGATCACCTTGTAACCTCCCCAGTGCTTAGAACAGTGCTTTACACATAGTAAGAGTTTAATAAATGCCATTATTATCAAGTTGTCCCACGGGGGGCTCACAGTCTTCATCCCCATTTTCCAGATGAGGTAACTGAGGGTCAGAGAAGTGAAGTGACTTGCCCAAAGTCACCCAGCTGACAGTTGGCAGAGCCGGGATTTGAACCCATGACCTCTGACTCCAAAGCCCGGGCTCTTTTCCACTGAGCCCCGCTGCTTCTCTAAGAAGCGACTTGACTTGGAGACTTGGAGAGTGACTTGGAGAAGTGAAGGGACTTACCCAAAGACACACAGCTGACAAGTGGCGGAGCCGGGATTAGAACCCACGACTTCTGACTCCCAACCTCGGGCTCTTCCCACTGAGCCACGCTGCTTCTCTAGAGAGATGAAGTAGGGTAAGGCCTCTTGGAGGAGATGTGATTTCTGACTGTCTTTTAGACTGTGAGCCCACTGTTGGGTAGGGACTGTCTCTATATGTTGCCAATTTGTACTTCCCAAGCGCTTAGTACAGTGCTGTGCACATAGTAAGCGCTCAATAAATACGATTGATGATGATGATTTCTGACGAGTTTTGAAGTTGGGGAGAGAGGCGGTCTGCGGATGTGAAGGGGGAGGGCGAGCCAGCAAGACTGAGGAGGGGGTGAGTACGAATCTGAGACGGAGAAATGAGAACAACAAAATAAGAACGGAGAAATAAAAAGCAGCGTGGATTAGTGGAAAGAGCCTGAGCTTGGGAGTCAGAAGTCGTGAGTTCTCTCCCTCTTTCATTCATTCATTCATTCATTCAATCATATTTATTGAGCGCTTACTGTATGCAGAGCACTGTACTAAGCACTTGGGAAGTACAAGTTGGCAACATATATAAACCACGCATGCACGGTGTAGTGGATAGAGCACGGGTCTGGGAATCAGAAGGTAATAATAATAATAATAATAATAATGGCATTTGTCAAGAGCTTACTATTTGCAAAGCACTCTTCTAAGCACCGGGGAGGATACAAGGTGATCAGGTTGTCCCAAGGGGGCTCACAGTCTTCATCCCCAATTTCCATCATCATCATCATCATCATCAATCATATTTATTGAGCGCTTACTATGTGCAGAGCACTGTACTAAGCGCTTGGGAGGTACAAGATGGTCCCTACCCAACAACTGGCTCGCAGTCTAGAAGGGGGAGATGGACAGCAAAACAAAACATATTAACAAAATAAAATTCATTCATTCAGTCGTATGTATTGAGCGCTTACTGTGTTCAGAGCACTGTACTAAGTGCTTGGGAAGTACAAGTCGGCAACATATAGAGACGGTCCCTACCCAACGACGGGCTCACAGTCTAGAAGGGGGAGACAGACAACAAAACAAAACAAGTAGAAAGGTGTCAATACCATCAGAATAGAGTTATAGCTATATACCATCAGAATAAAGAGTTATAGCTATATACGCATCATTAATAAAATAGAGTAAATATGTACAAATAAAATAGACTAATAAATATGTACAAATATATACAATATATCTCGTCTGCTGTGTAACCTTAGGCAAGTCACTTCACTTCTCTGTGACTCAGTTCCCTCATCTGGAAAATGGGGATGAAGACTGTGGGCCCCACGTGGGACAACCTGATCACCTTGTATCTGCCCCAGTGCTTGAAATAATGATAATAATAATGATGGCATTTATTAAGTGCTTACTATGTGCAAAGCACTGTTCTAAGCGCTGGTGCTTGGCACATAGTAAGCGCTTAACAAATGCCATTATTATCATTATTATTACTATTATTATTAAGAACAAGAAATTGATCATCTGACTGGCGTGACAGGAGTGAAAGTGTGATCTGGGTTGGAGTGGGAGGGGAGCGAGAATAAGTAATCAATCAATCAATCATATTTATTGAGTGCTTACTATGTGCAGAGCACTGTACTAAGCGCTTGGGAAGTACAAATTGGCAACATATAGAGACAGTCCCTACCCAACATTGGGCTCACAGTCTAAAAGGGGGAGACAGAGGAAGAAAAAAACCAAACATACTAACAAAATAAAATAGAATAGAATAGTAATCAATCAATCCATCAGTGGTATTCTCTCATTGCTAATTGTGTCCCCCGCTAAGCGCTTAGGGGGGACAATACAACCAGGTATCCTTGCCCATCGGAAGCTGATGGCCAAGAGTTTTATTTTGAGGAATTGGACGAACATAAGCAAAATTATCGTTCAAAAAAGTGATCAAAGCAGCATAACGAAGTATGGGCTGGAGAGGAAGGAAGCAAAGAGGTCAACAAGGAGGCTGATACTCAAATCGAGGTTCATTCATTCGCTCATTCCATCGTATTTCTTGAGCGCTTGAATGAAGAGCACTGTACTAAGCGCTTGGGAGACTCCAATGTAAAAATCAGCGGACGCATTCTCTGCCCCAAACGAGCCTGGGATACGATAAGATCTTGGACCAGTGCGGCTGCAGTTTGGATGGAAATGGGTTCTGGAGATGTTGAGAAGAGAGCAGTCAGTCAATCAGTCAATCAATCAATCAGTCAATCAGTCAATCAGTCAATCTCCATCCCCATTTCAGCGCTTAGAACAGTGCTTGGCACATAGTAAGCGCTTAACAAATACCAGAATAATTATTATCATATGGATTGAGCGTTTACCGTGCATAGAGCACTGTGTTAAATGCTGGGATTTTTACTTAAGTGTTTACTACACAGAAGAAGGCAATTCATTCATTCAATCGTATTTATTGAGCGCTTACTGTGTGCAGAGCACTGTACTAAGAGCTTGGGAAGTACAAGTCGGCAATATATATAAACCACGCATGCATGGTGTAGTGGATAGAGCACGGGTCTGGGAATCAGAAGGTCACAATAATAATAATAATAATAATAATAATAATAATAATAATAATAATAATAATAATAATAGCATTTGTTAAGAGCTTACTATTTGCAAAGCACTGTTCTAAGTGCCAGGGAGGATGCAAGGTGATCAGGTTGTCCCACGTGGGGCTCACAGTCTTAATCCCCATTTTCCAGAT
The DNA here is from genome assembly GCF_015852505.1 of Tachyglossus aculeatus. Lineage (NCBI taxonomy): Eukaryota > Metazoa > Chordata > Mammalia > Monotremata > Tachyglossidae > Tachyglossus > Tachyglossus aculeatus. The sequence continues at coordinate 5,308,739 of NC_052072.1, forward strand.
GAGGAAACTGAGGCCCAGAGAAGTGAAGTGACTTGCCCAAAGTCACACAGCTGACAAGTGGCAGAGCCGGCATTCGAACCCATGACCTCTGACTCCCAAACCCGGGCTCTTCATTCATTAATTCATTCAATCATATTTATTGAGCGCTTACTGTGTGCAGAGCTCTTCTCACTGAGCCCTGCGCCTTCCCCTGCGTGGTCATGGGTTCTAATCCCAGCTCCGCTACCTGTCAGCTGTGTGACCTTGGGTGAGTCACTTTACTTCTCCGTGCCTCATTTCTCTCATCTGTAAAATGGGGTTTGAGACTGTGAGCCCCACGTAGGACAGGGACTGCATCCGACCCGATTTCCTTGTCTCCACCCCAGCGCTTAGCACAGTGCCTGGGTCATAGTAAGGGCTTAACAAATACCTTAATGATGATGGTTAAGCAGGAGGGAGGAGGATTTAATCCCCATTTTACAGATGAGGAAACTGAGGCCCAGAGGAGTGACACGGTAACCCAGATCCTCCAACTCCCAGGCCCTTGCTCTTTCCACTAGGCCACGCCGCTTTCCCAATTGATTAATCGATCGAACGATTGACTGTGTCGATTGTTTTTACAGTAAAGTCCCTCACAGTTCCCCAGGTCAAGCTCCTTAATCTTTCACCCTCGGGGCCATCATCATCAATCGTATTTATTGAGCGCGTACTAGGTGCAGAGCACTGTACCCAGGAGAACGAGACTCAAGATTTTCCCCCTTCCCGAAGGGTTTGTGAAATCGTTTCTAGAAATTGATAGAATTCAGCTCGAAATTTTCACAAAAGGCCCGAAGCGGTTTCCCGTCCGCATCTTTTGTCAATTATCTATGGCTTTGGGTAATCTAAGCTGCGGCGGGGTCCCATTATCTTGAATAATCAAAGGTTTGCTGTATCTGGTTTAACTTTATATTCCCTTTTAGGGGGGCGGGGGCGGGGAGGAGAAAATGATAAAAAAAAAATACATACAGTTCTGCCCTTGAAAACATTTAAGGCAAATTCTTAATTTGGAGTTCCTGAAGGCTTTTCTTATTCCAGGGTTCTGTGTCCTGCTGGTCTGTCTTCTATCCACAAAACAGGGAGAGGGAACCCTCAAATTATTCTCTGGAAGAGAATCAATCAATCAATAATCATTAATAATAATTATAGTATTTGTTAAGCGCTTACGATGTACCAGGCTCTATTAAGCGCTGGGATGGATACCAGCAAATCGGTTTGGATGCAGTCGCTGTCCCACGAGGGGCTCACAATCTCCACCCCCATTTTCCAGATGAGGGAACTGAGGCCCAGAGAAGTGAAGTGACTGGCCCAAGATCACACAGCAGACAAGTGGCGGAGCTGAGATTAGATTAGAACCCAGGACCTTCTGATTCCCAGGCCCGCGCTCTAGCCATTACGCCATGCCGCTTCAATCAATCGATCAATGGTATTTGTCGAGTGCTTACTGGGTGAAAAACACTGCACTAAGCACTTGGGAGAGGACAGTATGATTGAGTTGGTAGACACGATTCTTGCCTTCAAGGAGATTACAGTCTAGAGGGGGAAACAGATGTTAAAATAACAAATTTGAAAATGTGACGGAAGAAATCGCAGTGTATAAGGATATGGATATAAGTGCTGTGGGGCTGGGGTGCGTTAATTATCAAAGTGCTTAAGGAGTACAGAGCCAAGGGTAGAGGTGATGAAGAAAGGAGGATGAGCAATAATAATTATAATTATGGTATTCGTTAAGCACTTACTATGTGCCAAGCACTGTTCTAAGCATACAAGATAATTGGGTTGGAAGCAGTCCCTGTCCCACATAGGGCTCACAGTCTTCATCCCTGTTTTCCAGATGAGGGAAGAGGCACAGAGAAGTAAAGTGATTTGCCCCAAATCACACAGCGGACAAGGGGCCGGGCCAGGATTAGAACCCATGACCGTCTGAGTCCCAGGCCCGGGCTCTAGCCATTAGGCCACACTGCTTCTCAGAGGTTGGAGAAATGAGGGGTGGGTCCGGGAAGGCTTCTTGGAGGAGAATGAGATTGAGCGAGGTTATAATTTTTTTTTATGGTATTTGTTAAGCGCTTACTATGTCCCAGGCACTATACTAAGTGCTGGGGTAGCTACAAGCTGATCAAATTGGACACAGTCCCTGTCCCACACGGGGCTCACAGCCTTAATCCACATTTTACAGACGAGGGAATCGAGGCCCAGAGAAGTGAAGTGACTTACCCAGAGTCACCCAGCAGGAAATTGGTGGAGCCAGGATTAGAACCCAGGTCCTTCTGACTCTCAGGCCTGGTCTCTATCCACTGGGCCACGCTGCTTCCTCGGTGGCTGGATTATTTGTCAGGGCAGATTGTGCCACCAGCAGGCTTTAATAATAATAATAATAATGGTATTTGTTAAGTGCTTACTATGTGCAAAGCACTGGGGGGATACAAGGTGATCAGGTTGTCCCACATGGGGCTCACAGTCTTAATCCCCATTTTCCAGATGAGGGAACTGAGGCCCAGAGAAGTGAAGTGATTTGCCCAAAGTCACACAGCTGACAAGTGGCGGAGCCGGGATTAGAACCCATGACCTCTGACTCCCAAACCCGGGCTTTTTCCACTGAGCCACGCTGCTTCTCTTAGTCAGAACTCGTCCAGATCCGTAATTTATTTATTTCTATTAATGTCCATCTCTCCCTCTGGACTGTAAACTCCCTGTAGGCAGGGAACATGTCTAACAACTCTGTTTTATTGCGCTCTCCCAGGTGCTTAGGATAGTGTTCCACACAAGGTAAGCGCTCAATAAATACGATTGATTGATTAAATACAATTGATTGATGCTTGAAGGTTCGGAATTGCCCTGGAGAGGCAGGGGAAGAAGGAAGAACACACGGAAATGTATTTCCCTTCGTGAGCAGTAGCGAACACGGGCTAGTTGAAGGGGAAAGAGGCGGGATTGCAAACCATGCTGGGATGCTTGTGGACCAACTCCTTCCCACCCTCCCGCCCTTCTGTTTTGGCTTCTTTTCCATGTACTTTAAAATCCCCTTGGTTAAAAATCGGACTGTGCCTACGTCTATTATAAAGGATGAATAATCACTCCTTTAAAAAGTCTAAATTCGGGCCAAAGGGGGAAAGGGCCAAACCCACTTTGGAACATCTCTTTTGGGTAGAAAGTTTTTTCATTTGGTGCCAATTCCGGTCATAAGAACCGACCATTAAGCATCAACTGACCATTAGGAAGAATTGGGCCTTGCGGGAAGGGCCAATGTAGGGAAACTCACAGTCGAATGGTCATAACTGGGGTATCTGTTATGCCTTTCGATCATTCATTCAGTCCTATTTATTAAATGCTTATAATAATAATAATAATAATGGCATTTATTAAGCGCTTACTATGTGCAAAGCACTGTTCTAAGCGCTGGGGAGGTTACAAGGTGATCAGGTTGCCCCCCAGGCAACCTGATTGTGTGCAGAGCACTGTACTAAGTGCTTGGGGAAGTCCAATAGAACAGTAGACTGTGAGCCCGTTGTTGGGTAGGGACCGTCTCTATATGTTGCCAACTTGTACTTCCCAAGTGCTTAGTACAGTGCTCTGCACACAGTAAGCGCTCAATAAATACGATTGAATGAATGAACAATAAACAGTGGCATTCCCTGCCCACAACGAACGCAGTCTAGGGAGGGGAGACAGACATCAGTGCAAATAAACAGACATCAATACAAATAAATAAAATGACAGATATATACATAAGTGGGGTGGGGTGGGGAGAAGGGGGAGAGAAAAGGGAGCATGGCAGGGGGACGCAAAAGGGAATGGGAGATGAGGAAAGGTGGGGCTTAGTCTGGGAAGGCCTCTTGGAGGAGATGGGCCTTCAATCAATCAATCAATCAATCAATCGTATTTATTGAGCACTTACTGTGTGCAAAGCACTGTACTAAGCGCTTGGGAAGTACAAGTTGGCAACATATAGAGACAGTCCCTACCCAACAGTGGGCTCACAGTCTAAAGCCTTCGATAAGGCTTTGAAGACGGGGAGAGGAATTGTCTGGTGGATTTGAGGAGGGAGGGTGTTCTGGGCTGTGGGAAAGGGGTCGGCGGCGAGACAGGTGAGATGGAGGCCCAGTGAGGAGGTTAGAGGCACCAACCAATCAATCAATCAATCAATCGTCCTTATTGAGCGCTTACTGTGTGCAGAGCACTGTACTAAGCGCTTGGGAAGTACAAGATGGCAACAGAGGAATAGAGTGTGCGGGCTGGGTTGGAGAAGGAGAAGGAGACAAGCCAGCTGAGGTAGGAGGGGGCAAAGTGATGGACTGATTTAAAGCCAATGCCAGGCACCAGGGCAGATACAAGAAATAAGGTTGGACTCAATCCCCGTCCCACAGAGCACTCACAGTCCAAAGCGGAGGGAGAACTGGTATTGGATCCCCACTTTACAGATGAGGAGACTGAGGCACAGAGAAGTGGAGTGACTTGCCCAAGGTCACACAACAGGCAAGCAATAGAGGTGGGATCCCTCCTTCAGGGCAGGGATCGTGGCTACCGACTCCACTGCATTATCTTCTCCCAAGCACTTAGTACAGTGCTTGGAGAAGCTGCTGTGGCTCCGTGGAAAGAGCCCGGGCTTTGGAGTCAGAGGTCATGGGTTCAAATCCCAGCTCTGCCAACTGTCAGCTGTGTGACTTTGGGCAAGTCACTTAACTTCTCTGTGCCTCAGTTCCCTCATCTGGAAAATGGGGATTAAAATTGTGAGCCCCCCCATGGGACAACCTGATCACCTTGTAACCTCCCCAGCACTTAGAACAGTGCTCTGCACATAGTAAGTGATTAATAAATGCCATTATTATTAGTAGTAGTATTAAGTCACTTAACTTCTCTGTGCCTCAGTTACCTCATCTGGAAAATGGGGATTAAAATTGTGAGCCCCCCATGGGACAACCGGATCACCTTGTAACCCCTCAGCACTTAGAACAGTGCTCTGCACATAGTAAGTGCTTAACAAATGCCATCATCATTATTATTATTATTATTAAGTCACAACTTCTCTGTGCCTCAGTTACCTCATTTGGAAAATGGGGATTAAAACTGTGAGCCCCCCATGGGACAACCTGATCACCTTGTAATCTCCTCAGCACTTAGAACAGTGCTTTGCGCATAGTAAGCACTTAACAAATACCAACATTATTATTATTATTCTTATAGTGCTCGGCATGCAGAAAGCGCTCAATAAATACCACCGGCTAATTGATCGATGCGGCCTCGTGGGAATTTCCAGAACCTTCAGGGCAGTTACTGTCCCCCAGGGAGACCCCCTGCCAAGGACAAGACACCCACGGGCTCCCATGACCTCAGCCTAACCCGCTCAACTCCCCTGTGCCGAACGAATCGGGACGGAATTCCCAAATTCTCCAATTTCTGGCTCCGCCGTCAGGAACTGGCAGAGCTAAGGAGAGGTCGGTTCCAATCTCTTGTTCCATTTTGTTAAATTTCTCTCGTTCACGTCAATTAGTCAATCGATGGTATTTATTGAGCGTTTGCTGAGTGCAGAGCACTGGACTAAGCGCTTGAGAGAGAAGACCTTAACAGAGTCAATAGACACATTCCCTGGTCCCAACGAGCTAACAACAGTCTAGAAGATGAGTGAAATTAGTTTCAAACCCCTATCAGAGTTCCCAATGCTTGTAGCAGCGTGGCTCAGTGGAAAGAGCCCGGGCTTTGGAGCCAGAGGTCATGGGTTCGAATCCCGGCTCCGCCACCTGTCTGCTGTGTGACCTTGGGCAAGTCACTTCACTTCTCTGAGCCTCAGTTCTCTCAACTGTAAAATGGGAACTAAGACTGTGAGCCCCACGTGGGACGACCTGATTACCTTGTATCCCCCAGCGCTTAGAACAGTGCTTTGCACATAGTAAGCGCGTAACAAATGCCATTATTATTATTATTATTATTGTAGAGGCCAAAATGTTGAGAAGCAGCATGGCCTAGTGGGTAGAGCACCGGCCTGGGACTCAGAAGGACCTGGGTTCTAATCCCAGCTCTGCCACTTGTCTGTTGTGTGACCCTGGGCAAGTCACTTCTTTAGCTTTAATTCTATTTGTTCTGACGACTTGACACCTGTCCACCTGTTTTGTTTTGTTGTCTGTCTCCCCCTTCTAGCCTGTGAGCCAGTTGTTGGGTAGGGACCGTCTCTAGATGTTGCCAACTTGGACTTTCCAAGCGCTTAGTACAGTGCTCTGCACACAGTAAGCGCTCAATAAATACGATTGAATGAACGAACCTCCTTCCCAGACTAAGCCCTCCTTTTCCTCGGCTTCCCCACTCCCCACTGCCCCAACCCGCTCAATTGGCTCTACCTCCCACCCCACAGCACTTACATATATATGTACATATTTATATTTATAATTCCATTTATTTTTATTAATTATTCATTCATTCAATCGTATTTATTGAGCGCTTACTGTGTGCAGAGCACTGTACTAAGCGCTTGGGAAGTCCAAGTTGGCAATATCTAGAGACGGTCCCTACCCAACAGTGGGCTCACAGTCTAGAAGGGGGAAAAAGACAACGCAAAACACATTAACAAAATAAAATAAATAGAATATGTACAAATAAAATAAATATCTCCAATATTGGGAAATAAAACTTCCCAAGCGCTTCGGGCAGTGCTCTGCACACAGTAAGCGCTCAATAAATACGACGGAATGAATGAGTAGTGTCAGGAAGGAGAAGGGAAAGGAGATGGGGAAGGAGATGGGAAAGGAGAGAAGAAGATGGGAAAGGAGGAAGGAAGGAGAAAGTTATGTGTATATATCTATAATTCTATTTATTTATAATGATGCTACTGATGCCTGTTAACTTGTTTTGATGTCTGTCTCCTCCCTTCTAGACTGTGAGCCCGTTGTGGGCAGGGATTGTCTCTGTTCATCGCCGAATTGTACTTCCCAAGCACTTAGTGTGGTGCTCTGCACACAGTAAGCGCTCAATAAATACGATTGAATGAATGAATGAGTGAATGAACGAACTTCTCGGTGCCTCAGTTACCTCATCTGTAAAATGGGGGGTAAAATGGCGAGCCCCGTGTGGGACAGGGACTGTGTCCAACCTAATTATCTTGTATCTATCAATCAATCGTATTTATTGAGCGCTTACTGTGTGCAGAGCACTGTACTAAGCGCTTGGGAAGTACAAGTTGGCAACATATCTACCACAGTACTTACCTTATTGCTTAGTACAGTGCCTGGCACATAGTAACCGCTAAACAAATATGACGAGTATCGTTATTATTGTTATTATTATTATTATAAAGTAGATCAAGTCATGTGTTCAGATCAATGTCTATCTCACCCTCTACACTGTAAGCTTATTGTGGGCAGCGAACATTTCCATCCACCCTGTTACAACGTCCTTTCCCAAGAGCTTAGTACAGTGATTTGCACGTAGTAAGCGCTCAATAAATACCATTGATTGATTGACGATTGATGCAACGGAAAGACGCATTATGGATCTTGCTGTAGACTGTGAGCTCGTTGAGGGCAGGGAATGTGTCTGTTCTGTTGTTGTGATGTTCTCTCCCAAGCGTTTAGTCCAGTGCTCTGCCCCCAGTAAGCGCTCAGTAAATACGACGGATGGCAGCATGGCTCAGTGGAAAGAGCCCAGGCTTTGGAGTCAGAGGTCGTGGGTTCAAATCCCGACTCTGCCAACTGTCAGTTGTGTGACTTTGGGCAAGTCACTTCACTGGGCCTCAGTGGCCTCATCTGGAAAATGGGGATGAAGACTGTGAGCCCCCTGTGGGACAACCTCATCACCTTGTAACCTCCCCAGCGCTTAGAACAGTGCTTTGCACATAGTAAGCGCTTAATAAATGCCATTGTTATTATTATTATTATTATTATTATTATTATTATTATTATTATTATTATTATTATTATTACGGATTGGTGAATTAATGCTCTGTTTGGCTCCCGGAAAAGTGGAAGGATGGGATTCAAACTCCGCTGCACAGTACCATCTTGTGGCTGATGGGGGAATTTATGGAATCTTTTCACTTGAAAAGTGCCCCAAAAAATGGTCAAAAAGAAAAATATTAATTGTAATAATGGTATTTAACAATGATATACCATTATTACCATTATTATTCATGCATTCAATCGTATTTATTGAGCACTTACCGTGTGCAGAGCACTGTACTAAGCGCTTGGGAAGTACAAGTCGGCAACATATAGTATATATATTACTACATTTGCTAAGCGCCTACTATGTGCCAAGTACTGTTCTACACGCTGGAGGGGGATACAAGGTCATCAAGTTGCCCCCGTGGGGCTCATAGTCTTAATCCCCATTTTACAGATGAGGGAACTGAGTCACAGAGAAGTGAAATGATTTGCCCAAAGCCACACAGCTGACAAGTGGTGGGGCCGGGATTAGAACCCACGACCTCTGACTCCCAAGCCCGGGCTCTTTCCACTGAGCTTAGAACAGTGCTTTGCACATAGTAAGCGCTTAATAAATGCCATTATTATTATTATTATTACTGAGCCACGCTGCTTTTGTTAAGCGCTTACTATGTGCCAAGCACTGTACTAAGAGCTGGGGTGGATACAAGCCAATCGGGTTGGACACAGTCCCTGTCCCATTTGGGGCTCACAGTCTCAATCCCCATTTTACAGACGAGGGAACTGAGGCCCAGAGAAGTGAAGTGACTTGCCCAAAGTCACCCAGATGACAAGTGGCGGAAATGAGGCTGTTTCCTCTGTTATTTAGATTTACGTCCAGTCTTCGGGACATCGGGCTAAGACGGTTTCTCTGACTGAACTATTGTCTTTTTCCTCCTTGTTCACCTAGTAACCTCCCCAGCGCTTAGAACAGTGCTCTGCACATAGTAAGTGCTTAATAAATGTCATTATTATTATTATTATTATTATTATTATTATTATTATTATTATTATTATTATTCTCTGACTGAACTCTGGCTTTTTCGACATTGCAAATCCGTGGTGAGCAAACCAGTCAGTCAATGGTATCTAGATTGTAAGCTTGTTGTGGGCAAGAAATGTGTCCGTTTATTGTGGTATTATCCTCTCCCAAGTGCTTATCCTGGTGCTCTGCAAATAGTAAGTGCTCAATAAGTAAGTGATTGAGAAGCAGCGTGGCTCAGTGGAAAGAGCCCGGGCTTTGGAGTCAGAGGTCATGGGTTCAAGTCCCGGCTCTGCCACTTGTCTGCTGTGTGACCTTGGGCAAGTCACTTAACTTCTCGGAGCCTCAGTTACCTCATCTGTAAAATGGGGATGATGACTGTGAGTCCCACGTGGGACAACCTGATCACCTTGTATCCCCCCCCAGCGCTTAGAACAGTGCTTTGCACATAGTAAGTGCTTAACAAATGCCATCAATAAATACAGTTGAATGAATATTTATCTAGCACTTACTGTGTACGGAGCACCAGACGAAGCGCTTGGGAGAGTACGATAATATAAAAATAATAATAACATAATAATCATGATGATGGCATTTGTTCAGCACTTACTATGTGCTGAGCACCGTTCTAAGTGCTGGGGCAGATACAAGGTAATTAGGTTGTCCCACATGGGGCTCACAGTCAAGCCCCATTTTCCAGATGAGGTAACTAAGGCCCAGAGAATGGAAGTGACTTGCCCAAAGTCACGCAGTTGATCAGTGGCAGAGCCGAGATTAGAACCCACAGCCTCTGACTCCCAAGTCCGGGCTCTTTCCACTAAACCATACTGCTTCTCAACAATATAAAAGACATGTTCCCTGCCCTCAATGAGCTTACAGTCTAGAGGACGAGCTGACAGTTTAGAGTCTCCCTGACTCGCTTCCTTTCTTCATCCCCCCTCCCAGCCCCACAGTATTTATGTCCATATCTCTCATTTCTTTCTTTCTATTAATTATGATAATAATGGCATTTGTTAAGCGCTTACTATGTGCAAAGCACGGTTCTAAGCGCTGGGGGGAATACAAGGTAATCAGGTTGTCCCATGTGGGGCTCACAGTCTTCATCCCCATTTTACAGACGAGGTCACTGAGGCCCAAAGAAGCAAAGTGACTTGCCCAAATTCACCCAGCTGACAAGCGGCGGAGCCGGGATTAGAACCCACGACCCGGGCGCTTTCCATTGAGCCACATCATGCCCGTCTCCCCCTCTAGACTGCATAATTGGTGTGGGCAGGGAATAAGCCTATTATATTGTTATTTCATGCTCTCCCAAGTGCTTAGTACAGTGCTCTGCACACGGTAACTGCTCAATAAATACTACTGACTGACTGACTCTCTGACACATGGCAGGAGAGCTGGGATTAGAACCCAGATCCTTCCAACTCCCAGGCCCGTGTTCTAACCACTTGGCTCCTCATTCAGCTAATTCATCCCCATTGTGCAGATGTGGAAACTAAGGCTCACGAGAAGGGAAATAACTCGCCCAAGGTCACACAGCAGGAGCGTGGCAGAGCTGGGATTGGAGCCCAGGTCCTCTGACGCCCAGATCTGGGCTCTTTCTCCCAAGCCACACTGCGCCTCATTCGGTTAATTCAGAGGTCACTCATTTAATAATATCATCATCATCATCAATCGTATTTATTGAGCGCTTACTATGTGCAGAGCGCTGTACTAAGTGCTTGGGAAGTACAAATTGGCAACATATAGAGACAGTCCCTACCCAACAGTGGGCTCACAGTCTAAAAGGTGGGCTAACAATAGTAATAAAATGGTGGTATCTGTTAAGCGCTTACTATGTATCCAGCACTGTCCTAACCGCTGGGATGGGTAGACGCAAATCAGGGTGGACACAGTCCCTGTCCCACGTGGGGCTCACAGTCTCAATCCCCATTTTACAGACGAGGTCACTGAGGCCCGGAGAAGTGAAGTGACTTGCCCAAGGTCACACAGCAGACACGTGGCGAAGCCGGAATCCTTCTGATTCCCAGGGCTGTGCTCTATTCAGTCATTTAACTGTATTTATTGAGCACTTCCTCTGTGCAGGGCACTGTACTAAACGCTTAGAAAGTACAATTTGGCAACAAAACGGCTCTATTCACTAGGCCGCACTGGCCCAGTAACAACGTTGGCATATTTTTCGTTGACTCTGGCCACAGTTGGGTCTTGCCACGGTTTGCGCCCCTGCCCGAAGATTGATCCGTCGCACTCGGAGCCAGCGGGAACACAAATGGCTCCGGCAAGGGAGAGCGTGCGACGGGTGGCTTAATTAATTCCTCCACACTGAAAATCCACCCCGAAGCGTCAGAACCAAAGCCAGTCCATCATTCCTGATGGGAGAGATGGATCCAGCGCTTAGAACAGTGCTTTGCACATAGTAGGCGGTTAACAAATACCATCATCATCATCATCATCATATGGCCACTTGAAGGGCCTGTCAAGATCCCCCTGTTTGATATTCATTCATTCATTCATTCATTCATTCAATCGTATTTATTGAGCACTTACTGTGTGCAGAGCACTGGACTAAACGCTTGGGAGGTACAAGTCGGCAACAGATAGAGATGGTCCCTACCCAGCGACGGGCTCACAGTCTAGAAGGGGGAGACAGACAACAACACAAAATAAATAGGTGTCAATACCATCAGAATAAATAGAAGTATAGCTATGTACACATCATTAATAAAATAGAGTAATAAATATATGCAAATAAGAGTAGTAAATATGTACAAATATATACAAGTGCTGTGGGGATGGGAAGGAGGTAGGGTGGGGTGGATGGGGAGGAGGAGAGGAAAAAAGGGGCTCGGTGTGGGAAGGCCTCCTGGAGGAGGTGAGCTCTCAGTAGGGCTTTGAAGGGAGGAAGAGAGCTAGCTTGGCGGATGGGCAGAGGGATAGATACCAAATAAATTTTGGTGGAGGTGAGCTCTCAGTAGGGCTTTGAAGGGAGGAAGAGAGCTAGTTTGGCGGATGTGTGGAGGGAGGGCATTCCGGGCCAGGGGGAGGACGTGGGCCGGGGGTCGACGGCGGGACGGGCGAGAAGGAGGCCCAGGGAGGAGGTGAGCGGTGGCAGAGGAGTGGAGGGTGTGGGCTGGGATGGAGATGGAGAGATAATAGCAATAATGATAATAACAGTTGTGGCATTTGTTAAGTGCTTACTCTGTTTCAGGCACTGTACTAAGCACTGGGGTGGATACAAGCAAATCAAGTCCACACGGGGCTCATAGGCTTCATTCCCATTTCGCAGATCAGGGAACTGAGGCACAGAGCAGTGAAGTCACTTGCGCCAGGCACGTCAAACATTGAATCTAACACAAGTAGAGAAGGAGCGTGGCTCAGTGGAGGGCGCACGGGCTTTGGAGTCAGAGGTCATGGGTTCAAACAGCGGCTCTGCCAATTGTCAGCTGTGTGACTTTGGGCAAGTCACTTCACTTCTCTAGGCCTCAGTTCCCTCATCTGGAAAACGGGGATTAGGACTGTGAGCCCCCCGTGGGACAACCTGATCACCTTGTAACCTCGGCAGCGCTTAGAACGGTGTTTTGCACATAGTAAGCGCTTAATAAATGCCATCATTATTATTATTAAGTAGGGATAGCCTTTGGGTACCCACGGTGTGACCGGGAATTTTGGATAACGTATTGATCTTTTTGGTTGGATACCCAACATAAATTTTATCGTCAATAGTGTATTCATTCATTCATTCATACACACATTCATCTCAGCAGTGTGGTTCAGTGGAAAGAGCCCGGGCTTTGGAGTCAGTGGTCATGCGTTCAAATTCCGGCTCCGCCAATTGTCAGCTGTGGGACTTTGGGCAAGTCACTTCACTTCTCTGCACCTCAGTTACTTCATATGTAAAATGGGGATTGACTGTGAGCCCCCTGTGGGACAACCTGATCACCTTGTAACCTCCCCAGCGCTTAGAACAGTGCTTGGCACATAGTAAGCACTTAACAAATGCCCTTATTATTATTATTATTATTATCCATTGAATCGTATTTCCTCTGCGCTTACTGTGTGTAGAGCACTGTACCAAGTGCCTAGGAAAGTACAATACAACAATATACAGTAACAGTCCCTGCCCACAATGAGCTTATAGTCTTCAAATATGAAGAACTTCACTGATACACATAGGTAGATTTGTTTGAATATTCAGTCAATTATTCAGCTAGTTTATCCTGACATTTGGACTGCTTATGACTCTTGGATCCATATTCTTAAGCGCTTAATAAATACCATTTTTATTATTAAGAGAAGCAGCGCGGCTCAGTGGAAAAAGCCCGGGCTTGGGAGTCAGAGGTCATGGGTTCTAATCCCGGCTCCGCCACTTATCAGCTGTGTAATTTGGGGCAACTCACTTCACTTCTCTGGGCCTCAGTGACCTCATCTGGAAAATGGGGATGAAGACTGTGAGCCCCCCCCGTGGGACAACCTAATGACCTTGTATTCCCCCCAGCACTTAGGCACATAGTAAGCGCTTAACAAATGCCATCATTATTACCATTATTATTACAGCCCCCTGGAGATGCTCAATAGAGTTGTTTGATTGAGGGTTTCTCCATTCTCCAAATTCACAGGGGGGAATCAAGGAGGCTTTCCGTCATGATAGATGGCTGAATTCAGAATGTCAGCATATATTCCTCCCACAGATGGGTAATTCCGTGAATGTTCGAGGGAGCAAGGAAGAAACCCAAAACCCCTGGAAAACGGAAAGTTACCATCTGTGAACCTACAGATCTCGCTCTTCCGGAGCCGCTAACCTTCTCACTGGGCCTCGCTCTCTCCTGTCTCACCGCCGGCCCCTGGCCCTCGTCCCGCCTCTGGCCTGGAATGCCCTCCTTCCTCAAATCCCACATCATCATCATCATCAATCGTATTTATTGAGCGCTTACTATGTGCAGAGCACCGTACTAAGCACTTGGGAAGTACAAATTGGCAACATATAGAGACAGTCCCTACCCAACAGTGGGCTCACAGTCTAAAAGGGGGAGGCAGAGAACAAAACCAAACATACTAACAAAATAAAATAGAATAGATATGTACAAGTAAAATAAATAAATAAATAAATAAATGGAGTAATAAATATGTACAAACATATATACATATTTACAGGTGCTGTGGGGAAGGGAAGGAGGTAAGATCGGGGGATGGAGAGGGGGACGAAGGGGAGAGGAAGGATGGAATTTACTACACAGACAACTACTCTCAAAAGCTCGTCTTTTCCAAGAGGCCTTCCCACACTTGTCTTGTCTAATGCCGTCGAGTCGTTTGCAACCCATAGTGACACCAAGGACGCATCTCTCCCAGAAGGCCCCGCTCTCCATCGGCCATCGTTCCCGTAGTCCAGAGAGTTTTCCTGGGAAAAATCCGGAAACGGTTTGACAATCGCCGCCTTCCATGCAGTCAACTCGAGTCTCCGCCCTCGACTCTCTCCCGGGCCGCCGCTGCCCGGCACGGGGGAGTTTTGTCTTGTGGCAGATGGCCTGACACTCGCTAACCACTGCCCAAGCTAGGGATCGATCAATCAATCAATCAATCGTATTTATTGAGCACTTACTGTGTGCAGAGCACTGTACTAAGCGCTTGGGAAGTACAAGTTGGCAACATATAGAGAAGTCCCTACCCAACAGTGGGCACACTGCTTCACTCTCCCTCCCGTAGCCGACGCTGGTAGAACAATCTATCAATCAATCGTATTTATTGAGCACTTACTGTGTGCAGAGCACTGTACTAAGCACTTGGGAAGTACAAGTTGGCAACATATAGATGACATATAGATGGTAGACGACTGGAAACTCTCCAGGTGCCACCCTGAGAGGGTCTTCCCACTTTTCCTCCTCTCCCACTCCCTTCTGCATCGCCGTGACTTGCTCCCTTTGCTCTTCCTCCAGCCCAGCCCTGCTTCATTCATTCATTCAATCGTATTTATTGAGTGCTTACTGTGTGCAGAGCACTGTACTGAGCTCTTGGAAAGTACAATTTAAACATACTTCTATATTACAGATGCACTAACTAGCAGTAGATTTAATGTGAGAACTGAAAGGCAGTGACCAGTCTAAGTCACAAGTCCAAAGTCATTTTCTTGCTTAGCAACAGAGCTAGGATTAGAATCCAGTCTTATGACTCCCAGATTTCATTCATTCAATCGTATTTATTGAGTGCTTACTGTGTGCAGAGCACTATACTAAGCGCTTGGGAAGTACAAGTTGGCAACATATAGAGACGGTCCCTACCCAACAGTGGGTTCACAGTCTAGAAGATTTGTCCCAAACACGCAGTTTCCCTAAAACCAGGTCCCTAAAATGACCAGGAAAGCAGCGTGGCTCAGTGAAAAGAGCCCGGGCTTGGGATTCAGAGGTCATGGGTTCTAATCCCGGCTCCACCACTTGTCAGCGGTGTGACTTTGGGCAAGTCACTTCACTTCTCTGAGCCTCAGTTCCTTCATCTGGAAAATGGGGATTAAGACTGTGAGCCCCCCATGGGACAACCTGATCACCTTGTATCCTCCCCAGCTTTTAGAACAGTGCTTGGCACATAGTAAGTGCTTATTATTATTGTTATTATATACTCATACATTTTCAGACTTAACAGAAGGCTGAATAAACTCATCATTCATTTCCCCCTATTTCTTGCAGACATAGACCACTGTTTTCCACCATAATTTGTTTGGAAAAATACGTCCACTTATGTTCATATCTGTCATTTACCTATTTCTATCGAAGTCTCTCTCCACGCCTCTAGACTGTCAGCTCCTTATGATCAGGGAATGTATCTGTTTATTGTTGTACTGTCCTCTCCCAAACGCTTAGTACAGCGCTCTGCACACAGTAAATGCTCAGTAAATACCACTGAATAAATGAATCATCTTGACAAACTACTGGTTCTTCAGAAACAATAATCTGTTAGGGGCTCTGGAGGAAGCCACAGCAGGGTGGCCTAGTGCTTGGGAGTCAGAAGGACCTGGGTTCTAATCCCAGCTCCTCCACTTTCCTTCATTCATTCAGTCGTATTTATTGAGCGCTTACTGTGTGCAGAGCACCGTACTAAGCGCTTGGGAAGTACAAGTCGGCAACATATAGAGACGGTCCCTACCCAACAACGGGCTGTCTGTTGAGGGATCTTGGGAGAGTCGCTTCGCTTCTCTGCGCCTCAGTTTCCTCATCCGTGAAGTAGGTACCAATAATAATAATGATGAAGATAATGATGGCATTTGTTAAGTTTTTACTCTACATCAAGTCCTGTTCTAAGCGCTGAGAAGCTAAACAGGTCGGACACAGTCCCCGTCTCTCGTGTGGCTCTCCGTCTCAATCCCCATTTTTACAGATGAGGTAACTGAGGCACAGGAAAGTTCACTGACTCGCCCAAGGTCACCCAGCAGACAGGTGGGGGAGGCGGGATTAGAACCCAGGTCCTTTTGACTCCCAAACCCTGGCTGTAACACGCTGTGTGGCCCATCTGGGACAAAGACTGTTCAAGTTTATTAGCTTCTATCTACCCCAGCGCTTACTACAGTTCCTAGCACCTAGTAAGTTGTAATAAAATCAACAAAACAAATACACAAAATAAAAATAGTCAGCCCACTTTCAAATCACACAATAGGTGATGAAATCCTCCTCCATTAACTAGCGGTCATGCTGAAACCCTTAAGGAGGAAAAACAAATTGTTGGAAACTCTTCTGTTCCACGTGAGTTACTGGGGAGTCGCTGGCTTTCGCTCTTTATTTTTTTCCACGGCAAACCAGAAGCCTTCCTGCCGCCGCAATGTCACAATAAAATGTGTTTTTCTCCTTGGCCCTGCTTTCGGGGACACACAGGGAAAACCGCTTCTAATTTTGAAGCGCCCGAGGATTTAATAGCTCGATAAATTATATTCAAACACTCCCATTAATTTGTCCTCACGGGAGGGACAATTTTGAGCAGCTGATTGCTAGGCAGGGCGAGGCCCGGATTTGTAATTGCAACCAAATATGAAAGTTGGGATTTTCCCGGCATAAATCTGGTGTTCTCTTCAAAAGAGTCACAAACGCTCACAGACACGGAACTTGGAGGATAAGAGAAGATGGTCATTTGCAGAAATTACAGATGTCATTGTGATGGTTTTTTTGATGTGTGAAACCTACAGACAAATATCAGGAGATCGTATCGCAAGATTGCAAATCCCTTGTTTGGCTTTGCGAGGGACAGACTCCGATGTGGCGCGCGACCTCGTCTTCAGAGGAAAATGCAGTGTGCTGTAAAAGACACCCTAATCACAGCATTTAATTACAAAGGAGAAGGATCCCGCTCAACTGTCATAAACATCTCAGGGTGGGAATGTGGGGTATGGGTTAGGGCGGCGGAATCACGAGTCAGTCATCTTGCCTGCTATTTTCATCACCGTCTCGAACTGCCCCCGTGACCTCGAGGCAGTGAAGTGGCGTTGACCTCTGTGTGCCTCGGTTTCCCATCTCTGCTTGGGGAGCTTCTGGGCCCGAGTGGGGGGTTTGTCGACACGTCCGTTTCGATTTAACCAAGTCTTGAGGGGGGCCTCAGTGAAAATGAGGAAAAAAATTTATCGTCACCCAAGAAGATGAGAAAAGAGAATGCCTCGTCAACTGAATTATCTGTATTAATGGCTGGAAGTGCAAATTCAATCCTCTAGTGAGAACTTTATCAATCAATCAGTCATATTTATTGAGCGCTTACTGTGTGCAGAGCACTGTACTAAGCGCTTGTAACTTTACGAATAACAATGACGATGATGATGACAGTACTTATTGTTATCCTTATATTCTGCCATTTCCTCTAGCTGGAAGGGATTTTAATGTCCGACTCCCCCCGTCCCCCCTTTTTTAATTCATTTATTCATTCAATCTTATTTACTGAGTGCTTACTGTGTGCAGAGCACTGTGCTAAGCACTTGGGAGGTACAAGTTGGCAACATATAAAGACGGTCCCGACCCAACAACGGGCTCATAGTCTAGAAGGGGAAGACAGACAACAAAACAAAACATGTGTTAAGCGCTTAATACACTCCAGGCACTGTGAAGGCTCACCTCCTCCAGGAGGCCTTCCCAAACTGATCCCCCCTTTTTCTCTGCTCCTCCTCCCCTCCTCATCGCCCCAACTCCTTCCCCCTGCTCTACCCCCTTCCCTGCCCCACAGCACTTGTGTATATATGTACATATATATTATCCTATTTATTTTATTAATGATGGGTCTATATCTACCCATCATCTCTACCCTATATCTCCCCCTTTTAGACTGTGAGCCCACTGTTGGGTAGGGACCGTCTCTATATGTTGCCAACTTGTACTTCCCAAGCGCTTAGTACAGTGCTCTGCACACAGTAAGCACTCAATAAATATGATTGATTGATTGATCTACAATTCTATTTATTTATATCGACGCTATTGATGCCTGTTTACTTGCCTTGTTTTGTTTTATTTTCTGTCTCTCCCATTCTAGACCACGAGCACTTTGTTGGGTAGGGATTGTCTCCATGTTGCCAAATTGTACTTTCCAAGCGCTTAGTCCAGGGCTCTGCACACATTTAGCACTTAATAAATACGACCGAATGAATGAAGGAGAACAATATAGCAATATGGGCAGTTCAGCCAGAGGTAACAAATAGGCCAGAGACCTGATGGAAAAATCATGGGAAAACCGAGTTTTCAATCTCTATAAGGTCAGTGGACTGACCATTCCTCTGCCAAACTTGAAATTATTTTTTAGACAGAGCAAAGTTCCCTCAGGGGGGTGACCACGAAATGGAAACATGGTAAATGGTAAATGCCCATATTACCATTCTGTGTCATGCTCATCACCCTGGAGTTTACTTTTAATTTAATGTTTGCCATTCTTTCAACAAAAGTCAACAAATTCAACAAAATTCTTTTGTTGATGATGATGATAATGATGATGATGATAGTATTTGTTAAGTGCTTACTATATGCCAAGCACTGCTAATAATAACAATAATGATGATGGTATTTGTTAAGCGTTTACTAGGTGCAAAGCACTGTTCTAATTGCTGGGGAGGTTACAAGGTGATCAGGTTGTCCCACGGGGGGCTCACAGTTTTAATCCCCATTTTCCAGATGAGGTAATTGAGGCACAGAGAGGTTAAGTGACTTGCCCAAAGTCACACAGCTGACAGTTGGCGGAGCAGGGATTTGAACCCATGACCTCTGACTCCAAAGCCTGGGCTCTTTCCACTGAGTCACGCTGCTTCTCCAAGCCACTGAGCCACGCTGCTAATCAGTTTGGAAATGGTCCACATCTCGCATGGGGCTCACAGTCTTAATCCCCATTTTAAAGTTGAGAACGCTCAAGCTGAGAAGGGAAATGACTGGCTCAAGGTCACCCAGTAGACACAAGTGGTGAAGCCGGGATTATTCTTCCAATCGTATTTATTGAGTACTTACTGTGCGCGAAGCACTGTAGTAAGCACTTGGGAAAGTACAATAGAATGATAAACAGGCAGATTCCCCACTCACACAGTCTAGAGAGGGAGACATATATTAATAGAAATAAATACATAAATAAACACTGTTCTAAGCACTGGGGTAGATATAATCAGCTTGGATACAGTCTCTGTCAGCTGTGTGACTTTGGGCAAGTCACTTCACTTCTCCGTGCCTCAGTTACCTCATCTGTAAAATGGGGATTAAGACTGTGAGGCCCCCGTGGGACAACCTGATCACCTTGTAACCTCCCCAGCGCTTAGAACAGTGCCTTGCACATAGTAAGCGCTTAATAAATGCCATCATTATTATTATTATGGGGCTCACAGTTTTAAACCCCCTTTTCCAAATGAGGTAACTGAGGCCCAGAGAAGTGAAATGACTTGTTCAAGGTCACACAGCAGACACGACACGGAGTCAGGATTAGAACCTAGATCCTTCTGATTCCCAGGTCCGGGCTCTAGCCACTAAATCATGCTGCTTCATCATATTTGTACAGATTTATTACCTATTTTACTTGTACATATTTACTATTCTATTTATTTTGTTAATGATGTGCATCTAGCTTTAATTCTATTTGTACTGACGACTTTGACACCTGTCTCCTTGTTTTGTTTTGTTGTCTGTCTCCCCCTTCTAGACTGTGAGCTCGTTCTTGGGTAGGGACCATCTCTATATGTTGCTGACTTGTACATCCCAAGCGCTTATTACAGTGCTCTGCACACAGTAAGTGCTCAGTAAATACGATGGAATGAATAAATGAATGAATAGTAGTAGTAGAAGTATCTGAAACAAAACAAAACAGAAAAACCTTTGGCTTATAAAGTCCATGCCCAAGAAAGTAGTTTAGTTTTTGACTATAAACCTCATTGACGTCAAAATCTCCCCCAACTTAATGGCCACACGGGCTGTTCTTTGGAAGAAAAGTGGAAATGGCAGGTAGCATTTCCTTCCAATCGGCAGATGGCAGATTAAATCAATACAGCTATTAGCAAAGCCACAAAATTGCTTCTTTGATGGTTATTTTGACCTAAGGGGATTCTAGAGTTATAGAAGTGATTGATACCGTTCGCGGAACTAGGAGAATGACGGCCCAATGCGCTCCATCAATCCGCCACCTGACGATGAGGCGGGGTCGTAAATAATAAATTAAATAACCATTTATGCGAGTACAAGTTTCAAGAATAGAAACTGTCGGTCAGCATTTACTGAGAAAGATTTACAGAGGGAAGAAAAACAGCTCCGGAGCAATCAGTGAGCAGCTCCGCCGGCTTGGTCGAAAGAAGAGTTTGTGCAGTTTTTTGTCGCTTATGTTCTAGGGTTTAGAGTATATCAGGAGGAGGAGGAGGAGGAAGAAGAAGAAAAAGAAGGAAGAAGGAGGAGGAAGAAGAGGAGGAGGAAGAGGAGGAGGAAGAGGAGAAGAAGGAAGAAGGATATCAGGAGGAGGAGGAAGAAAAGGAAGAGGAGAAGGAGGAGGAGGAAGAGGTAGAGGAAAAGAAGGAGGAAGAGGAAGAAGAGAAGCAGTGTGGCTCAGTGGAAAAGAGCCCGGGCTTTGGAGCCAGAGGGCATGGGTTCAAATCCCATCTCTGCCAATTAGTTGTGTGGCTTTGGGCAAGTCACTTAATTTCCCTGTGCCTCAGTTCCCTCATCTGGAAAATGGGGATTAAGACTGTGAGCCCCACCAGGGGACAACCTGATCACCTTGCATCCCCCCAGCACTTAGAACAGTGCTTTGCACATAGTAAGTGCTTAACAAACGCCATCATCATTATTATTATTATTATTAAGAGGAGAGGAGAAGGAAGAGAAAGAGGAGGAGGAAGAGGGGAGGAGAAGGAAGAGGAAGAAGAGGAGGAGGAAGAGGTAGAAGAAAAGGAGGAGGGGAGGAAGAGGAGGAAGAGAAAGAAGAGGAGAAGAAGGAGGAGGAAGAGGTAGAGGGAAAGGAGGAGGAGGAGGAAGAGGGGAGGAGAAGGAAGAGGAGGAAGAAGGGGAGGAAGAGGTAGAAGAAAAAGAGAAGGAAGAGGTGAGGAAAAGGAAGAGGAAGAAGAGGAGGAGGAGGAGGTAGAAGAAAAGGAGGAGGGGAGGAAGAGGAGGAAGAGAAAGAAGAAGAGAAGGAGGAGGAAGAGGTAGAGGGAAAAGAGGAGGAGGAGGAAGAGGGGGGAGAAGGAAGAGGAGAAGAAAAAGGAAGAGGAGGAAGAAGGGGAGGAAGAGGTAGAAGAAAAAGAGAAGGAAGAGGGGAGGAGAAGGAAGAGGAAGAAGAGGAGGAGGAAGAGGTAGAAGAAAAGGAGGAGGGGAGGAAGAGGAGGAAGAGAAAGAGGAAGAGAAGGAGGAGGAAGAGGTAGAGGGAAAGGAGGAGAAGGAGAAGAGGAGAAGAAGGAAGAGGAAGAAGAGGAGTAGGAGGAGGAGGTTGAGGAAAAGGAGGAGGAGGAGGAGGAGGAAGAGGAGAATGGGCCCCCACTGGAGTTCCTCTAGGAGTGGGGAGATGTGGACTGAATCATTTTTTTGGAGAAATGATCCAGGCAGAAGAGTGGATGAAGTAATGACTGGAGTGGAGAGAGAAAGGAGGCCGGAAGGTCAGCAAGGCGGCTGCTGCGGTAGTTAAGGTGGAAGATGAGAAATGCTCAGATCATCGTAGTAGTGGTTTGGGTGGAGAGGAAAGGGTGGATTTTAGCGATGGTGCCAAGGTTGAACCGACAGCATTTGGTGACCAGCTGAATATAATAATAATAATGATGGCATTTGTTAAGGGCTTACTACGTGCAGAGCACTGTTCTAAGCGCTGGGGGGGGGATGCAAGGTGATCAGGTTGTCCCACGTGGGGCTCACAGTCTTAATCCCCATTTTACAGATGAGGTAACTGAGGCGCAGAGAAGTTAAGTGACTTGCCCCAGGTCACACAGCAGACACGTGGAGGAGCTGGGATTCGAACCCACAACCTCTGACTCCAAAGCCCGAGCTCTTTCCACTGAGCCACGCTGAATATGTAGACTGAATGTGAGAGATGAGTCGACGATATCGCCCAGGTTACCGGCTTGTCAGACAGGGAAGGTGGCAGTGCCTCTTCATTCATTCGATTGTATTTATTGAGCGCTTACTCTGTGCACAGCATTCATTCATTCATTCAATCGTTTTTATTGAGCGCTTACTGTGTGCAGAGCACTGGACTAAGCGCTTGGGAAGTCCAAGTTGGCAACATATAGAGACAGTCCCTACCCAACAGCGGGCTCACAGTCTAGAAGGGGGAGACAGACAACAAAACACAACATGTGGACAGGTGTCAAGTCATCAGAATAAATAGAAATAAAGCTAGATGCACATCATTAACAAAATAAATAGAATAGTAAATCTGTACAAGTAAAATAAATAGAGTAATAAATCTGTACAAACATAGATACAGGTGCTGTGGGGAGGGGAAGGAGGTAGGGTGTGGGGGGGGATGGGGAGGAGGAGAGGGAAAAGGGGGCTCAGTGTGGGAAGGCCTCCTGGAGGAGGTGAGCTCTCAGTAGGGCTTTGAAGGGAGGAAGAGAGCTAGTTTGGCGGATGTGCGGAGGGAGGGCACCAATCAGCTGTGTGACTCTGGGCAAGTCACTTCACTTCTCTGGGCCTCAGTTACCTCATCTGTCAAATGGGGATGAAGACTGGGAACCCCACGTGGGACAACCCGATAAACTTATATCATCAATCGTATTTATTGAGCGCTTCCTATGTGCAGAGCACTGTACTAAGCGCTTGGGAAGTACAAATTGGCAACATATAGAGACAGTCCCTACCCAACAGTGGGCTCACAGTCTAAAAGGGGGAGACAGAGAACAAAACCAAACATACTAAGAAAATAAAATAAATAGAATAGATATGTACAAGTAAAATAAATAAATAAATAGAGTAATAAATATGTACAACCATATATCCATATATACAGGTGCTGTGGGGAAGGGAAGGAGGTAAGATGGGGGGATGGAGAGGGGGACGAGGGGGAGAGGAAGGAAGGGGCTCAGTGTGGGAAGGCCTCCTGGAGGAGGTGAGCTCTCAGCAGGGCCTTGAAGGGAGGAAGAGAGCGAGCTTGGCGGAGGGGCAGAGGGATTGGGGGCGTTCTAGGCCCGGGGGATGTCGTGGGCCGGGGGTCGATGGCGGGACAGGTGAGAGCGAGGTACGGGGAGGAGATTAGCGGCGGAGGAGCGGAGGGGACGGGCTGGGCAGTAGAAGGAGAGAAGGGAGGTGAGGTAGGAGGGGGCGAGGGGATGGATGGACAGCCTTGAAGCCCAGGGTGAGGAGTTTATCTACCCCAGGGCTTAGAACAGGGCTTGGCATTCATTCATTCATTCAATCATATTTACTGAGCACTTACTGTGTGCAGAGCACTGTACTAAGCACTTGAGAAGTACAAATCGTATTCATTCATTCATTCAATTGTATTTATTGAGCGCTTACTGTGTGCAGAGCCAACTTGTACTTCCCAAGCGCTTAGTACAGTGCTCTGCACCCAGTAAGCGCTCAATAAATATGATTGAATGAAATGAATGAATACTAAGCGCTTGGGAGAGCACAGTGCAACAGAGTTGGTAGACGCGTTTCCTGCCCACAACAAGTTTTCAGTCTAGAGGGGGAGGGAGACATTTATAGAAATAGATAATTCGGAACAGGGCTAAGTGTTGAGAACAGTGCTCTGCCCGCCGTAAGCATTCAATCAATCAATCGCTCAGTCATGTTTATTGAGCACTTGCTGTGTTCAGAGCACTGTAATAAACGCTTGGGAGAGGCTAATATGCGTTGGTAGACATCCTCCTTGCCCACAGTGAATTAACTGACATGGAAAAAAACAAATCTGCTCTGGTCCGTATCTTTCCTATCATGGGCAGTTGGTTCTCCTGATTCCGCAAAGGGAATTACTCTATTTATTTATTTATTTTACTTGTACATATTTATTCTATTTATTTTATCTTGTTAATATGTTTTGTTTTGTTCTCTCTCTCCCCCTTCTAGACTGTGAGCCCACTGTTGGGTAGGGGCTATATGTTGCCAACTTGTGCTTCCCAAGCGCTTAGTCCAGTGCGCTGCACACAGTAAGCGCTCAATAAATACGATTGAATAAATACGATTGAATGAATGAATGAATGAATACCAATGAGAAGATACTTAGCACTGCATCGCTTCAGTCTATCGACGCTAACTTAACAAGACTCGTAATGACTCGGGACTGCGTAGGGACTGTCTCTATATGTTGCCAACTTGTACTTCCCAAGCGCTTAGTACAGTGCTCTGCCTCTGCCCATCCGCCAAGCTCGCTCTCTTCCTCCCTTCAAGGCCCTGCTGAGAGCTCACCTCCTCCAGGAGGCCTTCCCACACTGAGCCCCTTCCTTCCTCTCCCCCTCGTCCCCTTCTCCATCCCCCCATCTTACCTCCTTCCCTTCCCCACAGCACCTGTATATATGTATATATGGTTGTACATATTTATTACTCTATTTATTTATTTTACTTGTACATATCTATCCTATTTATTTTATTTGGTTGGTATGTTTGGTTTTGTTCTCTGTCTCCCCCTTTTAGACTGTGAGCCCACTGGTGGGTAGGGACTGTCTCTGTGTGTTGCCAATTTGTACTTCCCAAGCGCTTAGTACAGTGCTCTGCACATAGTAAGCGCTCAATAAATACGATTGATAATGATAATAAGTAAGCGCTCAATAAATACGATTGATTGATTGATTGATTGTAGGCCTTTGTTTACAGATCTGTAAACCAGAGACCTGCCCCTCTCAGGGTGGCACCTGGAGAGTTTCCAGTCGTCTCCCAGTCTCGGCTACGGGAGGGAGAGTGAAGCGGAGGCCTGTCCGTGCCATTCCTAGCTCGGGCGGTGGCTAGCGAGTGTCAGGCCATCGGCTACAAATCAAAACTCCCCCGTGCCCGGCAGCGGCGGCCCGGGAGAGAGTCGAGGGTGGAGACTCAAGTTTACTACATGGAAGGAGGCCATGGTAAACCACTTCCAGATTTTTACCAAGAAACCTTTATGGATCCACAACGGGAACGATGGCCGATGAAGAGCGGGGCCTTCTGGGAGCGATGTGTCCGTGGTGTCGCTACGGGTCGGAAACGACTCGACGGCACAATAATAATAATGACGGCGTTTGTTAAGCGCTTACTGTGTTCCAAGCCCCGTTCTAAGCGCTGGAGACCGGACAAAACCAGAGACCGTAATAACGGCAACGGGCTTGGGAGTCAGAGGTCACGGGTTCTAATCCCGGCTCCGCCACTTGTCCGCTGTGTGACTTTGGGCAAGTCACTTCACTTCTCTGGACCTCAGTTCCCTCATCTGGAAAATGGGGATTAAGACCGTGAGCCCCACATGGGGCAACCTGATCACCCTGTATCCCCCCTCAGCACTTAGTACAGTGCCTCACACATAGTAAGCGCTTAACAAATGCCATTATTATTATTATTATTATTATTATTATTATTATTATTATTATGGGAACGAATAAATTTTCGCACTTTTCCGACAAACACTGCCCCTGATTCCAATTTTGTCCCTATCCCTGGTGTCTTCCTTCTGCACCTGAGCAAGGAGTTTCTTCTCTGTTCCTTGATTGGAAATTCATCTCTGTGGGGCCGAAAGACATCTGGAATTGCTTTGAAAGAGGTTGGGCTCCCATTGAAATTGTGGCACGGGGCCGTTTTTCACATCAGCCACCCCCCCCGCCCGACGTTCACTTGGCCATTTCCCCAGTTCATCATTCATTCAGTCATATTTACTGAGCGCTTACTGTGTGCAGAGCACCGTACTAAGCGCTTGGGAAGTACAAGTCGGCAACATCTAGAGACGGTCCCTACCTAACACCGGGCTATCATCATCATCATCGTCGACGGTATTCGTGGAGCATTTGTCTGCATACGGAGCGTCGTCCCAAGCGCTTGGGAGATATGACATGTTCCCTGCCCATAGTGAGTTTGCCGTCTTGAGGGAGAGACGGGCTTTAATCTAAATAAGGCATTTATAATATAGAACATAAAGGTAATAATAATGATGATGGCATTTGTTAAGAGCTTACTATGTGCAAAGCACTGTTCTACACGCTGGGGAGGTTACAAGGTGATCAGGTTGTCCCATGCGGGGCTCACAGTCTTCATCCCCATTTTCCAGACGAGGGAACTGAGGCACCGAGAAGTGAAGCAACTTGCCCAAAGTCACCCAGCTGACAAGTGGCGGAGCCGGGATTAGAACCCATGACCTCTGACTCCCAAGCCCATGCTCGTTCCATTGAGCCACACTGTTTCTCCAATGTGTGTGACGTTATTATACTATGTCTCCCAAGTGTTTAGTACAGCGCTCCGCACACAGTCTTGCCTTGTGTTATGCCGTCGAGTCGTCTCCGACCCATAAGCGACACCACGGACGCATCTCTCCCAGAAAGCCCCGCTCTCCATCTGCAATCTTTCCGGCGGTGGATCCAAAGAGTTTTCTTGGTAAAAATCTGGAAGTGGTTGACCATCGCCTCCTTATGTGTGGTAAACTTGAGTCTCCACCCTCTACTCTCTCCCAGGCCGCCGCTGCCCAGAACGGGGTAGTTTTGATTTGTAGCAGATGGCCTGACACTCGCTACCCACTGGCCAATCAATCAATCAATCAATCGTATTTATTGAGCGCTTAGTGTGTGCAGAGCACTGTACTAAGCGCTTGGGAAGTCCAAGTTGGCAACATATAGAGACGGTCCCTACCCAACAGTGGGCTCACAGTCTAAAAGGGGGAGACAGAGAACAAAACCAAACATACTAACAAAATAAAATAAATAGAATAGATATGTACAAGTAAAATAAATAAATAAATAGAGTACTAAATATGTACAAACATATATACATATATACAGGTGCTGTGGGGAAGGGAAGGAGGTAAGATGTGGGGGATGGAGAGGGGGACGAGGGGGAGAAGAAGGAAGGGGCTCGGTCTGGGAAGGCCTCCTGGAGGTGGCCAAGCTAGGCATGGAATGAGTAGGCCTCTGCTTCACCCTCCCTCCCGAAGCCGCGACTGATAAAGGACTGGAAACTCTCCAGGTGCCACCCTGAGAGGGGAAATAGAATTATAGATATGTACTATCGTATTTACTGAGCGCTTACTGTACGCAGAGCACTGGACTAAGCACCTGGAAAGCACAATTTGGCCACAAATAGGGACAATCCCTACCCAACAACGGGCTCACAGTCTTCCCTCTCGGTGTCCTCTAATTCACCAGAACTGTGCTCCCGAACTTACGGAGCCATTAGAGAAAAACAGAACAAGGAACGCAGAAGGAAGCGATAAATTGTGTCTGGAAATCAGTACTATATACACCAGTGCTTTAGGGCGGAGGGGGATTAGCTCGTAATAATAATAATAATGACGGCATTTATTAAGCACTTACTATATGCAAAGCACTGTTCTAAGCGCTGGGGAGGTTACAAGGTGATCAGGGTGTCCCGCGTGGGGCTCACAGTCTTCATCCCCATTTTCCAGATGAGGGAACTGAGGCCCAGAGAAGTGAAGTGACTTGCCCAAAGTCACACAGCTGCCATGTTGGGGAGCTGGGATTAGAAACTGTGACCTCTGACTCCAAAGCCCAGGCTCTTTCCACTGAGCCACGCTGCATCCCAGTGCTTAGTACAGTGCTTGGCACCTAGTAAGCGCTTAACAA
Source organism: Tachyglossus aculeatus (assembly GCF_015852505.1). Lineage (NCBI taxonomy): Eukaryota > Metazoa > Chordata > Mammalia > Monotremata > Tachyglossidae > Tachyglossus > Tachyglossus aculeatus. The sequence continues at coordinate 5,336,781 of NC_052072.1, forward strand.
ATATCATTATTATTTTTATTATTATGTTCCACCCCAGCACCTAGTATAGTGCCTGAAACCTAATAAGTGCTTAAGAAATACCATTATGATTATGATTATGATTTTGTTTGTCGCTCGGGCTCTCTGACACTTTGAAGCAGGCAGCGGGGAGGGAACGGAAGGGAGGCAGCGTGGGTCAGTGGAAAGAGCCCGGGCTTGGGAGTCAGAGGTCCTGGGTTCTAATCCCGGCTCTACCACTTATCAGCTGTGTGGCTCTGGGCAAGTCACTTCACTTCTCTGGGTCTCAGTTCCCTCATCTGTCAAATGGGGATGAAGACTGGGAGCCCCATGGGGGACAACCTTGAAGACCTTGTATCCCCTCTGGCGTTTAGAACAGTGCTTGGCAAACTAGTAAGCTCTTAACTTTGGGCAAGTCACTTCTCTGGGCCTCAGTTCCCTCATCTGTAGAATAGGGATGAAGACTGGGAGCCCCACGGGGGACCACCTTGATGACCTTGTATCCCCCCAGCGCTTAGAGCAGTGCTTGGCACATAGTAAGCGCTTAAGTTTGGGCAAGTCACTTTCTCTGGGCCTCAGTTCCCTCATCTGTCAAATGGGGATGAAGACTGGGAGCCCCACGGGGGACAACCTTGATGACCTTGTATCCCCCCAGCGCTTGGAACAGCGCTTGGCACATAGATGTGTTGTTTTGTTGTCTGTCTCCCCCTTCTAGACCGTAAGCCCGCATTATTGGGTAGGGACCGTCTCTCTATGTTGCCAACTTGGACTTCCCAAGTGCTTAGTCCAGTGCTCCGCACCCAGTAAGCGCTCAATAAATACGATTGGATGAATGAATAGTAAGCGCTTAACTTTGGGCAGGTCACTTCAGTTCTCCGGGCCTCAGTTCCCTCATCTGCCAAATGGGGATGAAGGCTGGGAGCCCCACGGGGGACAACCTTGATGACCTTGTATCCCCCCAGTGCTTGGAACAGTGCTTGGCACATAGATGTGTTGTTTTGTTGTCTGTCTCCCCCTTCTAGACTGTAAGCCTGCATTATTGGGTAGGAACTGTCTCTCTATGTTACCAACTTGGACTTCCCAAGCGCTTAGTCCGGTGCTCCGCACCCAGTAAGCGCTCAATAAATACGATTGGATGAATGAATAGTAAGCGCTTAACTTTGGGCAGGTCACTTCAGTTCTCCGGGCCTCAGTTCCCTCATCTGTCAAATGGGGATGAAGGCTGGGAGCCCCACGAGGGACAACTTTGACGACCTTAGAACAGTGCTTCCTTCAATCGTATTTATCGAGCGCTTACTGTGCGCAGAGCACTGGACTAAGCGCGGTGCTTGGCGCCTAGTAATTGCTTATTAAATACCAAGATGATTATTCTGATTGTCACTGTTATTCTTATTAACAAACGGGCTGAGGCGAACTGCGAGGGGGGCGTTGGGCCTAGCGGCCCCGCCTCCGCCCTCCGGGCTGCCTATGTGAGGGCCTGCGGGCCTGCGGGCGGGCCCGCCTGCCTGCCTTCCTGCGTGTGTGCGTAAGAGCGGCGCGGTGACGTCACGCGCCCCCCCCCCCCCCCCCCGGGCCAGGCCGGGCCGGACCAGGCGGGAGGCCGCTGAGGTGAAGGAGGCTGGCAGGGGGCCCCCCCCCCGAGCCCCCCCCCGGCCCCCCGACTTCCGCCCGACCCCCTGACTGCCCCCGGGCCTCCCCGACTTCCGGCTGCCCCCTGACTGTCCCCTTGGGCCTGCCTGATTGCCCCCCTGCCTGCCCCCCCCGGGCCCCCTGACTGACCGCCCCCCTGGGCCCTCTGCCTGTCCCCCCGGGCCCCCCTGACCGCCCTGTGCCTTCCTCCCTAGGCCCGCTGACTGCCTCCCTGGGCCCTCTGCCCGCCACCCCGGGCCTCCCGACTGCTCCCTGGGCCCCCCGACTGCTCCCTGGGCCCCCCTGACTGCCCTCTGCCCGTCCCCCCGGGCCCCCTGACTGCCCCCCCCCCGGGCCCCCCTGACTGCCGTCGGCCTGCCCCCCCGGGCCCCCTGATTGCCCCCCCCCGTCCCCCTGGGCCGCCTGACTGTCCCCCCGGGGCCCCCTGATTGCCCCCTCCTGTCCCCCTGGGCCCTCTGCTTGCCCCCCTGGGCCCCCTGACTGACCGCCCCCCTGCGCCCTCTGCCTGTCCCCCCGGGTCCCCCGACTGCCCTCTGCCTGCCCCCCTGGGCCCCCTGACTGCCTCCCTGGGCCCTCTGCCTGCCCCCCTGGGCCCCCTGACTGCCTCCCTGGGCCCCCTGCCTGCCCCCCTGGGCCCCCTGACTGCCCCCCTGGGCCCCCTGATTGCCCCCCCGGACCCCCTGACTGCCGTCGGCCTGTCCCCCTGGGCCCCCTGACTGCCCCCCTGGGCCCCCTGATTGCCCCCTCCAGTTTCCCTGGGCCCTCTGCTTGCCCCCCTGGGCCCCCTGACTGCCCCCCTGGGCCCCCTGCCCGTCCCCCTGACTGCCCCTTGCCTGCCCACCTGGGCCCCCTGACTGCCTCTGCCTGCCCCCCCCCCCCCCCCACCGGGCTCCCTGACTGCCCCCTTGGGCCCTCTGCCTGCCCCCCGGGCCCCCTGATTGCCCTCCGCTTGCCCCCCTGGGCCTTCTGCCTGCCTGCCCCCCTCCAGCCCCCCTGGGCCCCCTGCCTGCCCCCCTGGGCCCCCTGACGGGCCCCCTGAGTGCCTCTGCCTGCCCCCCCCCCCCACCGGGCTCCCTGACTGCCCCCTTGGGCCCTCTGCCTGCCCCCCGGGCCCCCTGATCGCCCTCCACCTGCCCCCCTGGGCCTTCTGCCTGCCTGCCCCCCTCCAGCCCCCCTGGGCCCCCTGCCTGCCCCCCTGGGCCCCCTGCCTGCCCCCCTGGGCCCCCTGCCTGCCCCCCTGGGCCCCCTGACGGGCCCCCTGACTGCCCTCCGCCCGTCCCCCCGGCTCCCCCCATTGGCGCCCATGGCGTCGGCGGTGGGCTCGGGCCCGGGCCCCCGTTGGGGCGGTTGGGTGCGGCTGCCCCCGGTGCCCGGGGCGCCCCCGGCCCGCACCAACGAGCTGCTCCTGCTGCCCGCCCCGGAGCCCCGGGCCCGGCCCCGGCCCCGGCACCACCTCCTCTACTTCCCCGGGGACGTGCAGGTAACCGTCCCCTGCCCACCCCACACACACATACCACAGGCACGCCCGCTGCCCCTAACCATCCCAATCATCATCATCATCATCATAAAACGGTGGTATTTGTTAAGCGCTTATTAGGTGCCCAGCACTGTTCTAAGCGCTGGCATAGATCATACAAGGTCATCAAGGTTGGCCCATGTGGGGCTCACAGTCTTCATCCCCATTTTACAGATGAGGTCACTGAGGCCCAGAGAAGGGACACGCCCAAAGTTAAGCGCTTACTGTGTGCCGGGCAGAGGAGGTCACTGAGGCCCAGAGAAGTGAAGGGACGTGCCCAGAGTTAAGCGCTTACTATGTGCCAGGCACTGTTCTAAACGCAGGGATAGATACAAGGTCATCAAGGTTGGCCCGTGTGGGGCTCCCAGTCTTCATCCCCATTTTACAGATGAGGTCACTGAGGCCCAGAGAAGTGAAGGGATGCGCCCAAAGTTAAGTGCTTACTATGTGCCAGGCACTGTTCTAAGCACTGGGCTAGATACAAGGTCATCAAGGTTGTCCCATGTGGGGCTCCCGGTCTTCATTCCCATTTTACAGATGAGGTCACTGAGGCCCAGAGAGGTGAAGGGACGTGCCCAAAGTTAAGCGCTTACTATGTGCCAGGCACTGTTCTAAGCGCTGGGATAGATACAAGGTGATGAGGTTGTCCCACGTGGTGCTCACAGTCTTCATCCCCATTGAGGTCACTGAGGCCCAGAGAAGTGAAGTGACTGGGTCAAAATCACACAGCTGACAAGTGGCAGAGGCCGAATTAGAACCCAAGACCTCTGACTCCCAAGCCCGTGTGCCTGCCACCTACTAAGCGCTTAACAAGTACCAGAATTATTATTATTCTGACACAAAAGCCCACGCTCTGGCCACTGCACCATGCTGCTTCTCTTGCTCGAGGGTTACACCACCAAGAAGCAGCGGGGCTCAATGGGAAGAGCCCGGGCTTGGGAGTCAGAGGTCACGGGTTCTAATCCCGGCTCCGCCACTTGTTAGCTGTGTAACCTTGGGCAGGTCACTTCACTTCTCTGTGCCTCAGTTACCTCATCTGGAAAGTGGGGATTAGGACTGTAAGCCCCAGGTGGGACAACCTGATTACCTTGTATTCCCCCGCCCCCCCTCCAACCCAGTGCTTAGAACAGTGCTTTGCACATGGTAAGCGCTTAACAAATGCCATCGTTATTATTATTGTTATTAGTTATTGAGCACTTGACTCTGTGCAGAGCGCTGGACTGCGCACTTGGAAACGTACAACACAGCAATAAACATTCCCTGCCCTCAGTGAGCTTCAGTCGAGCAGGGGAGACAGACATTAACAGAAAGAAATAAGTTACTGATATGGGACTTAATAATGACGATGGGATTTAAGTGTGCCCAAGCATTCATTCATTCAATCGTATTTATTGAGCGCTTACTGTGTGCAGAGCACTGTACTAAGTGCTCGGGAAGTACAAGCTGGCAACATATAGAGACGGTCCCTACCCGACGGCGGGCTCACAGTCTAGAAGGAGGAAGCACTGTACTAAGCGCTGGGGTGGAGACAAGCCAGTCGTGTTGGGCACAGTCCCTGTCCCACGTGGGGCTCATGGTCTCCATCCCCATTTTCCAGATGAGGGAAGTGAGGCCCAGAGAAGCGAAGTGACTCACCCAAGATCACCCAGCAGACGTGTGGCAGAAGGGGGATTAGAACCCAGGTCCTTCTGACCCCCGGCGCCGTGCTGCTTCTCACTTTCATTCATTCATTCAATCGTATTTGTTGAGCGCTTACTGTGTGCAGAGCACTGTACTAAGCGCTGGGGTGGAGACAAGCCAGTCGTGTTGGGCACAGTCCCTGTCCCACGTGGGGCTCATGGTCTCCATCCCCATTTTCCAGATGAGGGAAGTGAGGCCCAGAGAAGCGAAATGACTCACCCAAGATCACCCAGCAGACGTGTGGCAGAAGGGGGATTAGAACCCAGGTCCTTCTGACCCCCGGCGCCGTGCTGCTTCTCACTTTCATTCATTCATTCAATCGTATTTGTTGAGCGCTTACTGTGTGCAGAGCACTGTACTAAGCGCTTGGGAAGTCCAAGTTGGCAACATATAGAGACGGTCCCTACCTGACAGCGGGCTCACACTTAACAGGCTTAACAGTCCTCTCAGAGTCACCAGCACATTTTCTCAGGGCCGTCAAATCTCTGGTCTCCCCAACATGTGGGAGGTAAAAGCCCAACCGGAAAATCCGTTTCAAATAATAATAATAATGATGATGGCATTTATTAAGCGCTTACTATGTGCAAAGCACTGTTCTAAGCGCTGGGGGGGAATACAAGGTGATCAGGTTGTCCCACGCGGGGCTCACAGTCTTAATCCCCATTTTACAGATGAGGTCACTGAGGCACAGAGAAGTTAAGTGACTTGCCCAAGGTCACACAGCAGACGTGGTGAAGCAGGATTTGAACCCATGACCTCTGACTCCAAAGCCCGGGCTCTTTCCAGTGAGCCATGCCGCTTCTCACTGACGGCATCAGGTCAGGTGGGCATGGAAACCCCCGGGAGCTTGGCACCTTAGGGTCTGATCCTCTGTACGGAGCAGAACCTCCAGGCCTCTGGGTCAGAACCTAGCATAGTTAATAATAATAATAATAATAATGATGGCATTTATTAAGCGCTTACTATGTGCAAAGCACTGTTGGTGTGTTTCATTCATTCATTCAGTCGTATTTATTGAGCGCTTACTGTGTGCAGAGCACTGTACTAAGCGCTTGGGAAGTCCAAGTTGGCAACATCTAGAGACGGTCCCTACCCAACAGCGGGCTCACAGTCTAGAAGGGGGAGATGGGGAACAAAACCAAACATATTAACAAAATAAAAGAAATAGAATAAATATGTACAAATAAAATAAATAAATAAATAGAGTAATAAATGCGTACAAACATATATCCAGGTGCTGTGGGGAGGGGAAGGAGGTAAGGAGGGGGAGAGGAAGGAGGGGGCTCAGTCTGGTGGTTTCCAACCCACCCTGACATATTGATTGAGAAGCAGCCTGGCTCAGTGGAAAGAGCCCGGGCTTTGGAGTCCCGAGGTCATGGGTTCGAATCCCAGCTCCACCACATGTCTGCTGTGTGACCTTGGGCAAGTCACTTAACTTCTCTGAGCCTCAGTTACCTCATCTGGAAAATGGGGGTTAAGACTGTGAGCCTCCCATGGGACAACCTGATCACCCTGTATCCCCCCCAGCGCTTAGTAGAACAGTGCTATGCACATAGTAAGCACTTAACAAATGCCATTATTATTATTATTATTATTATTATTATTATTATGGGTTCAAATCCCGGCTCCGCCGCTCGTCAGCTGTGTGACTTTGGGCAAGTCACTTCACTTCTCCGGGCCTCAGTGACCTCATCGGGAAAATGGGGATTAAGACTGTGAGCCTCCCGTGGGACCACCTGATCACTTTTTAACCTACCCAGCGCTTAGAACGGTGCTTTGCACATCGTAAGCGCTTAATAAATGCCATCACTATTATTATTATTATTATTGATCTATTGGATATTTTTTCTATAGCGTGTCGGTATCCTCCCACCCGGTGGTTTGAAGCAGCGGAGGTTTAGGGCGGTTGCGATCCGCCCGAGACTTTAGGAGTCGGCGGCGGGGTTGGGATTAATAATAATGATAATTCTGGTATTTAAGCGCTTACTATGTGCCGAGCACTGCTCATGACGAGGCTCCACGGTCACTCCCCGACGGGAGAGTCCGTCTCCGCCCGCCTCTTCCCGTTTCTCCCCCATCACCCCACCACAACCCCACCGGGGAGGCGATTGTCCCCGGAGCCAGTAGACGCACTGGCCGTTTTCTTTCATTGGTATTTGCTGAGCGCTTACTACGTTTCAAGCGACAGATCAGACTGTGAGCCCACTGTTGGGTAGGGACCGTCTCTATATGTTGCCAACTTGTACTTCCCAAGCGCTTAGTCCAGTGCTCTGCACACAATAAGCGCTCAGTAAATACGATTGATTGATTGATTGATCAGACCCGGTCCCTGCCCTGCATGACCTAAGTAGGAGGGCGGACGGGCGTCCCCATTTTCCAGTCGAGGAAACGGAGGCCCGCTTCTACTCTATTTTACTTGTCCGTATCTGTTCTGTTTATTTTATTTTGTTAATATGTTTTGTTCTCCGTCTCCCCCTTCTAGACTGTGAGCCCGTTGTTGGGTAGGGACCGTCTCTAGATGTTGCCAACTTGGGCGTCCCAAGGGCTTAGTCCAGTGCTCTGCGCACAGTGAGCGCTCAAATACGATTGATTGATTGATTGATTGATTGATTGAAAGAAAGGAGTGGGCCGAGCGGGCGTCCGATCGCGGGTCCCCTGTGCCGTCCTCTTTCAGAACTACGGCGAGGTGATGGCGCGCCACCCCGAGAACGTGCAGTGGGACCGCTGGAGCCTGGAGAGCGTGGCGGCCCTCTTGTCGGCCCGCTTCCCCGGCAGCCACGTGTGGGTGGTCAAGTGCTCCCGCATGCACCTCCACAAGTTCAGCTGCTACGACAACTTCGTCCGCAGCAACACCTTCGGGGCCCCGGACCACAGCCCCGACTTCGGGGCCCTGCGGCACCTCCGCGCCCTGCTGACCAACGCCTTCGCCCTGGCCCGGGACGCCCTGCGGGCCGGGGACGCCGGGGAGGAGGAGGAGGAGGAGGAGGAGGAGCGTCCGGAGTCGGCCTCCTTCACCCTGATCGGATTCAGTAAAGGCTGCGTGGTCCTGAACCAGTTCCTGTTCGAGCTGAAGGGCGCCCGGGCCGACCGCGACCTGGCCGCCTTCCTCCGGACCGTCCGGGCCATGTACTGGCTGGACGGCGGCCACTCGGGGGGCAGCGACACGTGGGTGACGTGCCCCGAGGCGCTGTGGGAGCTGTCTCGGACGGGCATCTCGGTGCACGCCCACGTGACGCCCTACCAGGTGCGGGACCCCATGAGGTCTTGGATCGGCCGGGAGCACGGCCTGTTCGTGCAGATCCTGGCCGACCTGGGCGTCGGCGTCAAGGGCCAGGTCCACTTCGCCAAAGAAGCCCCGTCCATCGATAACCACTTCAGGGTCCACGAGGTCTTCTGAGGGACCCCGGGTCGCCGTATTCCGGGAAACGTCCCGAGGCCGAGGGACGCTCGGGGAGAGAGAACCGCACGGCCTGACGGTCCCGGTAGCCAACGGAGTCCCGGAATACGAGCCCCACCGCCCCCCGGCCGGGGTCAGAGCCCCAACCGGGACCGGCCTAGGGTCGTTGACCTTCCTGTTAACGGGATCTGGGGGCGGGACGTCCTTCCTGACAGCCCCATCCTTACCGCCGTAATCGAGTCAGATACCACGCGGGCCCACCCAGCGCTCGTCGCCAGCTTCGGAAACACGAACCTCGGGAGCAGGGATGGAGCAGCGTCGCCGCACCGCCCCGGTTCTGCGCCCAAGGGGGAACGCTCCGGGTCTCTGGGCGTCTCGCCGATGCACGAGACCCACAGCGGGACTCTCCGGTACCTTGGAGGGATCGTACCGCCCCGTGCCTCCTGTTCGCTGCCCACCCTGATCTTCCGCGCTTGCGGGGCCGGTCTCTCAAAACAACGAAGCTAAAAAGCGTAGACGTCGCCAAGTCACCAAGGGGTGCTTTCTGTCTACCCCTGGCTATTTTTAACATTCCTTTTTAGAATCGGAGCTTGATTTGGTTTTTTTGTTCTTTTTTTTTTAAACGAACCCTTTTAGGGCAATACACCGGCGGGTCGGTTTCTCTTTGTCCGTTCCGTCAGGAAACCCGCCGCGCCGGAATATAACATCAGCATAAATGGGCGCCGATCCTCCGCTGCTTACTAGATCTAATGTATGGGAAAACGCGTTCGTTTCACTCATCTTTTCTTGGGGAGCGAAAAAGTAAAAAAAAAAAGAAAAAAAAAAGTATCCATTTATTAGCCTCGTGCAAAGAGGGAGCGATTCCGTCGTGATGAAGCGGAGTTTTCCCAGAGGAAACATGGGTTTGGCCTCTGGGCAAAACGACTTAGCTAGAAGAGGGGTTCAAAGAAACGTTTCCCCACACCGGCATTTTAGTTTACGGGCCCGAACGTCTCATTGATTTTCACCTTCGTAACCCGTAACGATTCCCCTCTCGCCCTCCTTTTTAAAGCCGTGTTTGCCGACGAGCCCAAAGAAACAGCTTTTAAGGCAGGATGCAGATGTGCGGAAGACCGAAACCATCCCGAACTGATTTTTTTGGGTAGGCAGCCTGCCGGGACTGACAGACTCAAGGAGGGGAGTCGGGGAGAAGATATAGGTGGGAATAACCGGCGGGATTCTTCTAGGAGTCAGCCCGGAATGGGAGAGGTCCCAGGGTTCATCCAACCTGCCATGGGTTTCGCCCCCTGAAAATTCACCTCAAAGAGCCTACACTTTGGCAGAACTAAAAAGTGGTTCATCAGAGTTGCCCCCAAAGACTAAAGCTAGTGCGATTAGGGCGTTTTAGGAAATAACCCTCTATAACAATAATAATAATAATAATGATAGCATTTATTAAGCGCTTACTGTTCTAAGCGCTGGGCAGTATACAAGGTGATCAGGTTCTCCCACGGGGGGGCTCACAGTCTTCATCCCCATTTGACAGATGAGGGAACTGAGGCCCAGAGAAGTGAAGTGACTTGCCCACGGTCACCCAGCCGACAAGTGGCGGAGCCAGGATTTGAACCCATGACCTCTGACTCCAAAGCCCGGGCTCTTTCCACTGAGCCACGCTGCTTCTCCTCTAGCCATACGCATTCCAAAATACTGGAAAATTGAATTTTTATTTATGGTTTTTTAAGGTGGAGGTGGGGGGGAAGCGCTTAAAAGGCGGGCCCCGTCAGAGAATCTCGTTTTCGGTTATCTACCCGTAACTCAGTTTCCCGATCGATGCCGAGGATTTCTCAAGAGCCACCGTCCCTTCTGACAGAGAGCAGCTCCAGCCACCCGAGCCCTTCTTTTTTATCTTTCGTCCGGGTGCCGCGGTTCGTGATAAACGGCGACACCAGTCGTCTCCGTTAACTCGGCGCTCAGAAAAATGCCCTCCCGGAGTGTAAGAGCTGAGTTGAAAGTAGCAGCGGGCAGGGGGTGGGAAATAATCTCTCTGCTCGTTTCAATTTGAAGAACGCTCCCAAGTAGAAAGATTTGGGGGCGGGCCGCAACAATCAGATAAATGACCGGCGGAGGAACCCTGATATGAAAAGCGTTCGTTGGGGCTAAAAATAAGCCGTTTCCGAAGGGCCGTCTTAAGGAGGTGACTGTAGTATGATGTGAGCCCACCCCCGCGTCTGGGACGTTACCTCCCGTCACTGTCGAGTTCAAGTTTCCCGGTACGTTAAAAGGAGTAATCGCCAATCTCTACCGTCCTGTGACATTTACTTTGGATATTGGAGGGGAAGTGTTATTTCTCCACCTCGCCCATCCTCCATCACCGTGTCTATTTCTCCCTGTGCCAGAAGTGAAAGCCTGACTCTCTTCAAATACAGTTTTCCCCACCCCGCCCCGGAAAGCTCTGGAAGCCGACCCCGGCTCCTCGGTTTGTACGTAGTTGGCAGCCGGTTCTGGCCTTTTCCCCGTGTTCGGGTTTGTCACTCCCGCGGATGGCACGCGGAGTCGTGTCTTCGTCGCTTTAAGCGCCAGCTGACAGATTACACTCGTAGGAAGAGGCGAAATGTCGGCAGCACCACGGCTCGACTGTAAAGTGAATTAAAACCCGGAATGGACACGTTCGAGCCGTCTGGGTGTACGCTTGATTGCCCGGCTGCTGCCGAGAGGGGAGAGATTTCCGGGGTCGGGGCCCCTCTGTTTGCCCGTTTCCCGAGGAGAGTTTCCACCCACCGCTTTGAATTTTTTCTGGGGGTATTTGTTCAGCGCTTACCGTGTGTCAAACACCATTTTGAGCCGTGGGGCGGATACGCGTGAAGTAGGACACGATCCCTGTTCCGCCTGGGGCACAAGAGCTGAGTAGGAGGGAGGACGGGAGAACTGAGGCCCAGAGAAGTGAAGCGACTTGCCCAAGGGTCCCCAGCAAGCAGTCGGCAGAGCCGGGATCGGAACCCAGGTCGTCCGGCTCCCGGGCCCGTGCTTTTTCCACTAGGCTAGGCCGTCTTTGCTGTCGCCGAGGTAGCCGTCTCAAACGGTTAGAAATCACAGCGGGTATTCGCCGTCTCCCTCGGATCGGCCATTTCTTTCCTAACTCCAAGATGCTGTGCAGTTTGTGGACACCATACACAAAGGAGTTCTCCTGGTCATAAACAGGATAAGGACCAGAGGTGGGAACTATCCCTTCTCTTAGCCCCCCAGTGAAAACGCCTATTGCCACGTTTTAGCGCCACTTTCTCCGCTTTGATGATGATGATGGCATTTGTTAAGCGCTTACTACGTGCAGAGCACTGTTCTAAGCGCTGGGGGGGGATACGAGGTGACCAAGTTGTCCCATGTGGGGCTCACAGTCTTCATCCCCATTTTACAGATGAGGTAACTGAGGCTCAGAGAAGTTAAGTGACTTGCCCAAGGTCACACAGCAGACATGTGGCAGAATCGGGATTAGAACCCATGACCTCTGACTCCAAAGCCCGTGCTCTTTCCGCTGAGCCACGCTGCTTCTGCTTTGCAGTTTCAAAGCGTTGTTGGGTAGGGACCGTCCCTATCTGTTGCCGACTTGTACTTCCCAAGCGCTTAGTACAGTGCTCTGCCCACAGTAAGCGCTCAATAAATAGGATTGAATGAATGAATTTCAGGGTAAGAAGCTCTCCACTCCCTCACAGCCTCTTGGGCTCCTCTGAGCCTCATCTCTGAGTCAATAATAATAATGATGGCATTTATTAAGCGCTTACTATGTGCAAAGCACTGTTCTAAGCGCTGGGGAGGTTACAAGGTGATCCAGTTGTGCCACAGGGGCTCATAGTCTTAATCCCCATTTTACATATATTCATTCAATCATATTTACTGAGTGCTTACTGTGTGCAGAGCACTGTACTAAGCACTTGGGAAGTACAGGTTGGCAACATAGAGAGACAGTCCCTACCCAATAGCGGGCTCACAGTCTAGAAGGGGGAGACAGATGACGAAACAAACATATTAACAAAATAAGATAAATAGAATAAATATGTACAAGTAAAATAGAGTAATAAATATGTACAAACATATATACATATATTCATTCAAGCTCTCATTCTATCCCATCTGGACTACTGCATCAGCCTTCTCTCTGATCTCCCGTCCTCGTGTCTCTCCCCACTTCAATCCATACTTCATGCCGCTGCCCGGATTGTCTTTGTCCAGAAACGCTCTGGGCATGTCACTCCCCTCCTCAAAAATCTCCAGTGGCTCCCAATCAATCTGCGCATCAGGCAGAAACTCCTCCCCCTGGGCTTCCAGGCTGTCCATCCATCCATCCATCCCCTCACCCCCTCCTCCCTCCCCTCCCTCCTGTCCTTCTCCAGCCCAGCCCGCACCCTCCACTCCTCCGCCGCTAATCTCCTCCCCGTACCTCGTTCTCGCCTGTCCCGCCATCGACCCCCGGCCCATGTCATCCCCCGGGCCTGGAATGCCCCCAATCCCTCTGCCCATCCGCCAAGCTAGCTCTCTTCCTCCCTTCAAGGGCCTACTGAGAGCACACCTCCTCCAGGAGGCCTTCCCACACTGAGCCCCTTCCTTCCTCTCCCCCTCGTCCCCCTCTCCATCCCCCCCATCTTACCTCCTTCCCTTCCCCACAGCACCTGTATATATGTATATATGTTTGTACATATTTATTACTCTATTTTACTTGTACATATCTATTCTATTTATTTTATTTTGTTAGTATGTTTGGTTTTGTTCTCTGTCTCCCCCTTTTAGACTGTGAGCCCACTGTTGGGCAGGGACTGTCTCTATATGTTGCCAATTTGTACTTCCCAAGCGCTTAGTACAGTGCTCTGCACATGGTAAGCGCTCAATAAATACGATGATGATGATGATGATGATGATGACGACTAAGCCGCGCTGCACGCTCCTCAATCTGGTCTGTGCCAAGGCGTTCCACCTTCCTCATTACACGAGAAGAGCGGGGATGATGAGAATGGTGGTGCTTGCTAAAGCGCTCAGTACTGTGCTCAACACTGGGGGAGATACAAGATCATCAGCTTGGCCACAGTCCCCGTCCCTCACTGGGCTTCCAGGCTAAGGACGAGGCAGAGCGGGGATCGAATCCCCATTTTACAGTCGAGGAAACAGAGGCCCGGAGACGTCAAGTGACTTGCCCGAGGCCACGCGGCGGGTGAGCGGCAGGGCCGGAATTGGAACCCAGGACCTTTGACTCTCAGGCCCGGGCTCTTTTCCCTAGGCCACGTTGCTCCCTTCATGCTGCAAATGAAGGGACAGGCAAGGGAGCAGCGAATGGCAGAGCGCCCATCGACCAGGCGGTGCTGTTTATTGAACACCTTTGTGCAGAGTACTATACTGTACTGAGAATAATAATAATAATGATAATGATGGCATTTATTAAGCGCTTACTATGTGCAAATCACTGTTCTAAGCACTGGAGAGGTTACAACGTGATCAGGTTGTCCCACCGGGGGCTCACAGTCTTCATCCCCAGGTAACTGAGGCACAAAGAAGTGAAGTGACTTGCCCAAAGTCACCCAGCTGACAATTGGCGGACCCGGGATTTGAACCCATGACCTCTGACTCCAAAGCTGGGGCTCTTTCCACTGAGCCGCTCTGCTTCTCCACTTCGCTGCTTCTGAGAAGCAGCATGGCTCAATGGAAAGAGCCCGGACTTTGGAGTCAGAGGTCAGGGCTTCAAATCCCGGCCCCGCCACTTGTCAGCTGGGTGACTTTGGGGAAGTCACTTCACTTCTCTGGGCCTCAGTTCCCTCATCTGTAAAATGGGGATGAAGACTGGGAGCCCCCTGGGAGGACAACCTGATCACCTTGTAACCTCCCCAGCGCTTAGAACAGTGCTTTGCACATAGTAAGCGCTTAATAAATGCCATTATTATTATTTTTGCCGGGCGCTTGGGAGAGCGCACCGTAACAGAGTCGGTAGATGGGTTCCCTGCCCGCCGGGAGCTGACGGTCCACCCCGTCTACCGGATCAGAGCGCTCGGCACGGAGCGAGCGGTCGAGGGCTCCGTCCAGGCTCGGTGGCGGGCCCGAGCGGACCGCTCACTCGTAGTTGGTGCTGTAGGCCTTGTCTCGAATGCGTAAAACCATCTGGCGGCCGTAGAAGTCTCTGTATTCCTCGGGCAGTTCACCGAGGGTCTTCAGGGCCCGGTCCAAGATCCGGACGGCCCTCGCCGCCGCCGTGGGGTCTCTGTTCCCGTAAGCGTCCGACCTGTCGTAGCAGTCCGCGGGGAGGTGCTTCCAGAAGACGTTCACGCCGACTCCGAACTCCTCCGAAACCACGTTATGGAACCAGAGGGCTGCGGGAAGGTAACGCCACACGTTAAGGGTGAAACTCGCAGCTCCGGATTCATTCATTCACTCAATCGTATTTTTTATTTATTTTATTTTATGATGGCATTTAGTAAGCGCTTACTATGTGCAAAGCACTGTTCTAAGCGCTGGGGAGTTTACAAGGTGATCAGGTTGTCCCACGGGGGGCTCACGGTCTTCATCTCCATTTTTACAGATGAGGGAACTGAGGCCCAGAGAAGTGAAGTGACTTGCCCAAAGTCACCCAGCTGACATGCGGCGGAGCCGGGATTCGAACCCATGACCTCTGACTCCAAAGCCCGGGCTCTTTGCACTGAGCCACGCTGCTTCCCCTAGCTCTTTATTGAGCGCTTACTGTGTGCAGAGCACTGGGCTAAGCGCTTGGGAAGTCCAAGTTGGCAACTTAGAGAGACGGTCCTTACCCAACAGTGGGCTCACAGTCTAGAAGGGGGAGACAGGGAACAAAAAAAAACATATTAACAAAATAAGTAGAATAAATATGTACTAGTAAAATAAATAGAGTAATAAATATGTACAAACATCTATACATATATACAGGTGCTGTGGGGAGGGGAAGGAGGGAAGGCGGAGGAGATGGAGAGGAGGGGGGGAGGAAGGAGGGGGCTCAGTCTGCTATCTCTCTGATATCAGAGAGATGTCACCGACCTCAAGGAGCCGGGGCGAAAATCAAGGAAATTGCCTTTGCTGACACAACCAACAACCACTAAATGACTTCTGTGGCCTGCCATTTCATTTCATTATAATAGTAATTTGGGTATCTGTGAAGCGCTTACAATGTGCCAAGCACTGTTCTAAGCGCTGGGGGAGAAACAAGGTAAACAGCTTGTCCCACGTGGGGCTCGTAGTCTTCATCCCCATTTTCCAGATGAGGTCACTGAGGTGCAGAGAAGTGAAGCGACTTGCCCTAAGTCACACAGCCGATAACGTCCCCATGCTTAGATACCTAGCATATGCATAGCCAGAAAACTGGGTTACCAAATTTTTGGTTGTGATAAACATTTAGAGGGGTGTGCTATCTATATTCAAGTCACTATGTATATATGTTTGGACAGATTTATTACTCTATTTTACTTGTACATATTTATTCTATTTATTTTATTTTGTTAATATGCTTTGTTGTCTGTCTCCCCCTTCTAGACTGTGAGCCCACTGTTGGGTAGGGACCGTCTCTACATGTTGCCAACTTGGACTTCCCAAGCGCTTAGTACAGTGCTCTGCACACAGTAAGCGCTCAATAAATACAATTGAATGAATAAGTGGTGGAGCATAATTCGAACCCATGACCTCTGACTCCCAAGCCCGCACTCTTTCCACTTAGCCACACTGCTTCGCGAACCCTCACGTGCCACACCTTGGGCGACAACAGAATCATCCCTACGACTATTCCAAAGACGGAATCGGCGGAAAGCATTTGGTCTCCTCCAATTTGCGGCCGTGACGGGAGATGCTTTCGTCGGCACATTCATTCATTCAGTCGTATTTATTGAGCGCTTACTTTGTGCAGAGCACTGTACTAAGCACTTGGGAAGTCCAAGTTGGCAACACATAGAGACGGTCCCTACCCAACAGCGGGCTCACAGTCTAGAAGGGGGAGACAGGCAACAAAACATGTGGACAGGTGTCCTCAGAATAAATAGAAATAAAGCTAGATGCACATCATTAACAAAATAAATAGAATAGTAAATATGTACAAGTAAAATAGAGTAATAAATTCATTCATTCATTCAATTGTATTTATTGAGCACTTACTGTGTGCAGAGCACTGTACTAAGTGCTTGGGAAGTCCAAGTTGGCAACATATAGACACGGTCCCTACCCAACAGTGGGCTCACAGTCTAGAAGAGGGAGACGGACAACAAAACATGTGGACAGGTGTCAAGTCATCAGAACAAATAGAATTAAAGCTAGATGTGCATCATTAACAAAATAAATAGAAAAGTAAATATGTACAAGTAAAATAGAGTAATAAATTCATTCATTCACTCATTCAATCGTATTTATTGAGCACTTACTGTGTGCAGAGCACTGTACTAAGCGCTTGGGAAGTACAAGTTGGCAACATATAGAGACGGTCCCTACCCAACAGCGGGCAAATCTGTACAAACATATATTCACGTGCTGTGTGGAGGGGAAGGAGGTAGGGCACATCCCGAGTCACGCAGCGCCGTCAGAGTTCTGACTTTCTTGATGGTGGGACTTCTCGAATCGCCATCGGCAGTGTTTCTTGACCCCTGACTGTGCACAGAGCACTGGACTAAGCGCTCGGGAGAGGACGACACGACAGGGTTTCCCGCCCGCGACGAGCTTCCAGTCAGTCTTCCGGGGACAACCTCCGTTTGGCCTACCCGGATTGAGAGCGTGGGGCTGTCTTCTTGCTCCTTTCGGGCCAGACGTTTCCTCTTCCCCGTATCCTGGTTCCATCTGCGTCGACCGGCTCTTCCCCAGGCGCTTAGTACAGCGGCCGGCACGCATTCGGCGCTCGATACGTACCTCGGACGGACTGCGGCTTCTCAGGTTTATGATCCGGTGGTGGTTACGACGGCTCCTCGGCATCGTTTCGGCGAGTGTCGCGATACCGGTGCGATGTTTTTAAGGGGAGCGCTCCTTTTCTACCATCCTTTGCCATCAACGCTATAGACGGCACGCTTTCTGGTTGCGGAGCACTGTATATTTGCTAAGCGCTTTCTAAGCGCCGGGGGAGATACGAGGTGATCAGGTTGTCCCACTGTGGGGCTCACAGTCTTCATCCCCATCACAGAAGCAGCGTGGCTCAGTGGAAAGAGCCCGGGCTTTGAAGTCAGAGGTCATGGGTTCGAATCCTGACTCCGCCACGTGTCTGCTGGTGACCTTGGGCAAGTCACTTAACTTCTCTGAGCCTCAGTTACCTCATCTGTAAATGGGGATTGACTGTGAGCCCCACGTGGGACAACCTGCTCATGTTATATCCCCCCAGTGCTTACAACAGTGCTTTGCGCATAGTAAGCGCTTAACAAATGCCATCATCATTATTATTATTATTACAGATGAGGTCACCGAGGCCCAAAGTCCCACAGCTGCCGAGTGGCGGAGCCGGGATTAGAACCCACGACCTCCGACTCCCGGTCCCGGGCTCCTGCCACTGAGCCAAGCTGCTTCCACTGTACTGAGCGCTTGACATAGAGTTGGCAGGTACTTTCCCTGCCAACAACTTTCCACTTCACATCCAAGTCGATCGCTTCTCCCGACTTCCAAAACCTTATTCGTTCAATCGTATTTATTGAGCACTTACTGTGTGAGGACCACTGTACTGAGCGCTTGTAGCCCATCTCCTCCCAGAGGCCTTCCCTGACGAAACCCTCATTTCCTCTTCTCCCACATCCTTCTGCATCACCCTGATTTGCCCCCTTTACTCTCCGGCCCACGGCACTCACGCCCATACCTGTCATTAATTATTATTATTATTATTATTATTATTACTACTATTATTATTGTTATTATTATTATTATTATTATTATGGGTTCTAATCCTGGCTCCGCTGCTTGTCAGCTGTGTGACTTTGGGCAAGACCCTTCACTTCTCTGTACCTCAGTTCCCTCATCTGGAAAATGGGGATGAAGACTGTGAGCCCCCCGTGGGACAACCTGATCACCTTGTATCCTCCCCAGCGCTTAGAACAGTGCTTTGCACACATAAGCGCTTAATAAATGCCATTATTATTATTATTTATTTATCTTTAGTCACGTCTGTTCACTCAGTGGTATTTACTGAGCGCTCGCTGTGTGCAGAGCACTGGACTAAGCCCTCGGGAGAGGACACTACAAGAAGAAACAGGCGCATTCCCTGCCCACAGCGAGCTTACGGTCTAGAGGGGGGAGACAGACATGAAGAGAAAGAAATAAATGAGGATGTGGACGTAAGAGGTGTGGGGCTGGGATGGGGGGAAAACAAAGGGAGTCAGGGAGACGCCGAAGGGAGGGGGGAAAAGGAAAAAAGGGAGGAGGCTTGGTCACCTGTCTACATAATAATAATAATAATTTTGGTATTTGTAAAGTGCTTACTATGTGCCAAGCACTGTTCTAAGCGCTGGGGGAGATACAGGGTAATCAGGTTGTCCCACACGGGGCTCACAGTCTTAATCCCCATTTTCCAGATGAGGGAACTGAGGCACAGAGAAGCCAAGTGACTTGCCCCCAGTCACACAGCTGCTAAGTGGCGGAGCCGGGATTAGAACCCACGACCTCTGACTCTCAAGCCTGCGCTCTTTCCACCGAGCCACGCTGCTTCTTAGGCCTGGGGGTCTAAACCCAGATTGGACGCTTGCCACTGACAGAAGAGGGAACTGAGGCACAGAGAAGTCAAGTGACTTGCCCCAGGTCACACAGCTGCTAAGTGGCGGAGCCGGGATTAGAACCCACGACCTCTGACTCTCAAGCCTGCGCTCTTTCCACCGAGCCACGCTGCTTCTTAGGCCTGGGGGTCTAAACCCAGATTGGACGCTTGCCTGGTGGGTGACCTTGGGGAAGTCACTTGACTTCTCCGTGCCTCAGGTTTCCTCATCTGTAAAATGGGGAGTAAATGCCCAGGTCCGATCCGGTCACACGGATAACAAAAGACGAGAGGCAAACAACGGACGTAAGAGCTCGGCAACAGTAGATAGAAAACGTTAGCAAATACATCTTTCTGGGGTAGGACAAATCAAACCAATCCCATCACCCGTTTCTGCCACATATATATAAAAATATATTATTTTACTTACCTTTAGGGGCTTGGAGATGATACAGGGTGACACTAAGCTAAAGTATTTCCGATGCACACGTTTTGTCACCTGTCTACATGTTTTGTTTTGTTGTCTGTCCCCCCCTTCTATCATCATCAATCGTATTTATTGAGCGCTTACTGTGTGCAGAGCACTGTACTAAGCGCTTGGGAAGTACAAATTGGCAACATACAGAGACAGTCCCTACCCAACAGTGGGCTCACGGTCTAAAAGGGGGAGACAGAGAACAAAACCAAACATACTAACGAAATAAATAGAATAGATATGTACAAGTAAAATAAATAAATAAATAAATAGAGTAATAAATCTGTACAAACATATATCCATATATACAGGTGCTGTGGGGAAGGGAAGGAGGTAAGATGGGGGGATGGAGAGGGGGACAGACTCAGCCCCGCTTTTCCTCATCTCCCACTCCCTTCTGCGGCCCACTGACTCGCTCCCTTTGCTCTTCCTCCCCCCTTCTCCCCACCCCACAGCACTTACATCTATATCTGTCTTTTTATTTATTTATAATAATAATCATAATGGCATTTGTTAAGCGCTTACTATGTGCAAAGCACTGTACTAAGCGCTGGTAATGATAATAATGACGGTATTTGTTAAGCACTGAATTCTCTAGTACGTACTAGCCATAATGATAATTCTATTTATTCTATTGATTTTATTTTGTTGGTCTGTTTGGTTTTGTTCTCTGTCTCCCCCTTCTAGACCGTGAGCCCACTGTTGGGTAGGGACCGTCCCTATCTGTTGCCAACTTGGACTTCCCAAGCGCTTAGTACAGTGCTCTGCGCACAGTAAGCGCTCAATAGATACGACTGAGTGAGTGAATGAAAGGGAAGGCCTCCTGGAGGAGATGGAGCCTTCAAGAAGGCTCTGAAGGGGGGAGAGTCATTGTGTCCCCCATTAGACGGGAAGTTATTGGGGGCAAGGAACGCGCCTACCGACTCTCATCTCTTGCCTGAGCATTCAGCACAGTGCTCTGCCCACAGGAAGCGCTCAATAGATATGATCGACTGATTCCCGGCGTGCTTAGAGAAGCAGCGTGGCTCAGCAGGAAAGAGCCCGGGCTTTGGAGTCACAGGTCATGGTTTCAAATCCTGCTCCGCCAATTAGCTGTGTGACTTTGGGCAAGTCACTTCACTTCTCTGGGCCTCAGTTACCTCAACTGTAAAATGGGGACTGAGACTGCGAGCCCCATGAGGGACAACCTGATAATCTTGTAGCCTCCCCAGCGCTTAGAACAGTGCTTTGCACATAGTAAGCACTTAATAAATGCCATTATTATTATTATTATTATTCCCAAACGGCGATCACGGGCGGCGGCGAGGCGGGCCAAGGGGCTTTATAGCCATCTTACCGGGAATGAACAGCACGTCGCCCGCTTCGAGGGAACACTCGTACCTCCTGGCCTTCGAAAACAGGGGGAATCTTTCCAAGTCGGCGTTGTCCACGTCGAGTACCGCCGATTTACTACCTGCAAAGTTACCGGAAAGCAGTAAGTGGGGGTTTAAAGTTGGGATTTCTTTCTTTTCTTTTCTTTAAAGTTTCGCGTTTCCCCCTACGGTACAATTACCGTGTCCTCGTTTTGAGAGCAATTACTATCCTTCTGAAACCCAGGACAATTTTCGGTGGCCTGCAGCCTATTATGGCCATTGAAACCCGGGGAATATAATTAAGGTATGAATCTGATCATCCAGCTCTTTCCGCGGTCTATCATTACGGAGAGTCACTCGCACAAAAGAGAACACAATGCGGCTGTAATTAGAAGACACTCCGAGACGACATCTTTTTATTTTTCCTCTTCCCCCATGGCGGGCATACAGATCGGGTCACCCGAAGGAACGGGATTAACTCTACTTTTGAAAGATGGACTCGGCGTCTGAGAAAGTTACCTACCTGATAAATACAAATACTCGGCGTCTCGAGGGCTGAAGAGAACGACCCGTTTTTTCCCCGTCACTTGGATTAACAGGTTGTCCATTACCTGAGAACGGAGAGTAAGCGGGGACCGGCCGGGGATTTAGAAGGTGGTCGCCGGATGATAACGGTAATAATAATGTTGGTATTTATTAAGCACTTACTCTGTGTCAAGCACTGTTCTAAGCGCTTGGGTAGGTACAAGGTGATCAGGTTGTCCCCCGTAGGGCTCACAGCCTTCACCCCCATTTTCCAGATGAGGTCACTGAGACACAGAGAAGCGACGTGACTTGCCCAACGTCACACAGCCGACAAGTGGAGGGGGCAGGATTGGAACCCACGTCCTCTGACTCTCAAGCCCACGGTCTTTCCGCTAAGCCACGCTGAACGTTCATTCAGTCAAAGACCTCTCCAAAGATGCCCCGGTTGCCCCCTTTTAGCACTTGAGTAGTCATTCATTCATTCAGTCGTATTTATTGAGCGCTTACTGTGTGCAGAGCACTGTACTAAGCGCTTGGGAAGTACAAGTTGGCAACATCTAGAGACGGTCCCTACCCAACAACGGGCTCACAGTCTTAGAGGGGGAGACGGACAACGAAACAAAACACGTGGACAGGTGTCGAGTCATCAGAATTAATAGAAATAAAGCTAGATGCCCCTCATTAACAAAATAAATAGAATAGTAAATATGTACAAGTAAAATAAATCGAGTAATAAATCTGTACAAACATATAGACAGGCGCTGTGGGGAGGGAAAGGAGGTAGGGCAGGGGGGAGGGGTTCAAATCCTGGCTCTGCCGCTTGTCAGCTGTGCGACTTTGGGCAAGTCACTTCACTTCTCTGGGCCTCAGTTCCCTCATCTGTAAAATAGGGATTAAGACTGGGAGCCCCACATGGGACCACCTGATCACCTTGTATCCTGCCCAGCGCTTAGAACGGTGCTTTGCACATAGTAAGCGCTTAACAAATACCAAAATTATTAAATAGAGACAATCTCTGCCCAACAACGGGAATTAGAACCCAGGACCTCCTGATTCCAAGGCCCGGGCTCTACCCACTAGGCGTACCATTCCCTTGGTTCTCTGCTGCCGTCACTTTGGCTGGAAGTAAATGGGTCTTGAATGTAAAAAAACCTCAGCCCCCAAAGCACTTAATCAATCAATCAATCATATTTATTGAGCGCTTACTGTGTGCAGAGCACTGTACTAAGCGCTTGGGAAGTCCAACTTGGCAACAGATAGAGACGGTCCCTACCCAACAGTGGGCTCACAGTCTAGAAGGAGAAGCAGCGTGGCTCAGCGGTGAGAGCCCGGGCTTGGGAGTCAGAAGTCATGGGTTCGAATCCCGACTCCACCACGTCTGCTGTGTGATCTTGGTCAAGTCACTTACCTCCTCTGGGCCTCAGTGACCTCATCTGTAAAATGGGGACTAAGACTGTGAGCCAAACGTGGGACAACCTGATCACCCTGTATCCTCCCCAGCGCTTAGAACAGTGCTTTGCACATAGTAAGCGCTTAACAAATGCCAGTTATTATTCTAATCCCGACTCCACCACGTCTGCTGTGTGATCTTGGGCAAGTCACTTACCTTCTCTGGGCCTCACTTACCTCATCTGTAAAATGGGGACTAAGACTGTGAGCCCCACGTGGGACAACCTGATCACCCTGTATCCTCCCCAGCGCTTAGAACAGTGCTTTGCACATAGTAAGCGCTTAACAAATGCCAATTATTATTCTAATCCCGGCTCCGCCACCCGTCTGCTGTGTGACCTTGGGTAAGTCACTTCCACTTCTCTGGGCCTCAGTGACCTCATCTGGAAAATGGGGATTATGACCCCATGTGGGACAACCTGACTTCCTTGGATCTCCCCCAGCGCTTTAAGAACGGTGCCTGGCACATAGTAAGCGCTTAACAAATATTATGATTATTTACCACAATCATTGTAACTCTCCCCGAGCGCTTACTGGGTGCAGAGCACTGTAGTGAGCGCTCAGGAGAGCCCGAGCCCCCAGGGATGGCGGACCCGTTCCCCGCCCCGTAGGAGCCGCCCGCGTGGAGGCCCTCGCGGCGCGCCGGGCCCGACGTACATCATAGTGGGTCCACAGCTGGAGCCCCGGAGAGCTGATCCGGAAAACGCTGGAAAAGAACTGCTCCTTCTCAAAAAATTCGGGAATCTCTATGTCTCCCGCCAGCGAAGGAAACTGCTTTCGGATGTCCGCCACGTCCTGCAACGGGGAAGGCGCTCTGATTGGCGACGGGATCCGACTGGGCGGCAGAGAACTGACCGTCGATCAATCAGTCGTATTTATTGAGCGCCTACGGTGTGCAGAGCACTGTACTAAGCGCTTGGGAAGTCCAAGTTGGCAACATGTAGAGACGGGCCCTACCCAACAGCGGGCTCACAGTCTAGAAGGGGGAGACGGGGAACAAAACCAAACATATTAACAAAATAAAATAAACAGAATATTCATTCATTCCATTCAGAGAGGCAGCGTGGCTCAGTGGAAAGAGCCCGGGCTTTGGAGTCGGAGGTCATGGGTTCAAATCCCGGCTCCGCCAACTGGCAGCTGTGTGACCCTGGGCAAGTCACTTCACTTCTCTGGGCCTCAGTGACCTCATCTGGAAAATGGGGATGAAGACTGCGAGCCCCCCGTGGGACAACCTGATCACCCTGTAACCTCCCCAGCGCTTAGAACAGCACTTGGCACATAGTAAGCGCTTAATAAATGCCATCATTATTATTATTCCACCGTACATATTCTATTTATTTTATTTTGTTAACATGTTTTGTTCTCCGGAAGCGCTCAATAAATCCGACTGAATGAAGCACTGGACTAAGCGCTTGGGAAGTCCAAGTTGGCAACGCACTTGCCACCTTGCCCACGTACTCACTTTCCGAGGGTCGTCGCCGAGGGACCGCAGGTAGTATTTTTCATCCTGAACACGGAGCCGAAGGAGAGAGGCCGCTGGCGTGAAAGGCGAAGGCCGGCCGGCCGGCCGGGCCGGCGGGCGGGCGGCCCCTGGTCCAGCCCCTTTCCACCATACCGTCCGTGGTCGGGCCCGCTCGGGGGAGCCTCGCCTCCTCGCCTTCCTCCTCCTTTCCTCCAATGCTCCCTGGTGGCTCCGGGAAAAACTGAGAAGGCTGGCCCCCACACCCCCTATCCCCCCCACCATCCCGAGGAAAACAAAATTCCCAAGGCGTAAAAATGGCCAACAGTAATAACGATGGTATGAATAATAACAACAATGTTATTATGTGCGAAGCACTGCTCTAAGCGCTGACTAATCCTGGCTCTGCCACCCGTCTGCTGTGTGACCCTGGGCAAGTCACTACACCTCTCTGGGCCTCAGTTCCCTCATCTGGAAAATGGGGATTAAGACCGTGAGCCCGCCCGTGGGACAACCTGATTACCTTGTATCCCCCCAGCGCTTAGAACAGTGCTTGGCACATAGTAAGTGCTTAATAATAATAATAATGATGGCATTTATTAAGCACTTACTATGTGCAAAGCACTGTTCTAAGCGCTTAATGTCATTATCATCATCATCATCATTTGCTCGTATCCACCCAGTGTTTAGTACAGTGCCTGGCACATAGTAAGTGCTTAACAGATACCAGAATTATCATTATTATTCTTCAGGGAATCAGTTCTGTGATCTATCGTATCGGTGATGAAATCAACTGCCCGTCCTCTAGACCGTCAGCTCATTACGGGCAGGGAACGTGTCTCCCGATTCTGTTGGGCTGGACTCTCCCCAGCGCTTAGTACAGTGCTCTGCATACGGCAAGTGCTCAATAAATACGACTGAATGAATAAATGCCACCTCGACGATGATGATGGCATTTGTTAAGCGCTTACTATGTGCAAAGCACTGCTCTAAGCGCTGGGATCGATAATAATAATAATGATGGCAAGCGCTTAGAACAGTGCCCAGCGCTTAGAACAGTGCTTTGCACATAGTAAGCGCTTAACAAATGCCATTATTATTTATTAAGCGCTTACTATGTGACAAGCACTGTTCTAAGCGCCGGGGAGGTTACAAGGTGATCAGGTTGTCCCACGGGGGGCTCACAGTCTTCATCCCCATTTTACAAATGAGGGAACTGAGGCCCACAGAAGTGAAGCGACTTGCCCAAAGTCACACGGCTGACAATTGGCGGAGCCGGGATTTGAACCCACGACCTCTGACTCCCAAGCCCAGGCTCGATCAGATCGGTGGACCAGAATGAGAACCCAAGAAGCAGAGTGCTTATAATCATGATGGCATTTGTTAAGCGCTTACTACGTGCCAAGCCCTGTTCTAAGCGCTGGGGGGGGGATACAAGTTGATGAGGTTGTCCCACGTGGGGCTCACAGTCTTCATCCCCATTTTACAGATGAGGGAACTGAGGCTCAGAGAAGTTATGTGACTTGCCCAAGGTCACACAGCAGACGTGCTTAAGTCCCAGGTTGGGGAGGGGATTCCTCAGCGGGACATTTCGCCCTCTCCCCCCTCCGGCCCGGACCCCGGCTCGCAGACGGCACGGGACCCTAAATCGCGAGGCCGCGCCCGCTCAACCCCCGTCCTCTGCTTACCCTCATTCATTCAATCGTATTTATTGAGCGCTTTACTGTGTGCGGAGCACTGGACTAAGCGCTTACCCTCGTAGCAGTGGGGCCTTAGGTGGAACCACCTTGCCAAATTCCTCTCTGGTGAGTGTTACCCAGAGAGATCTTAGCGGATCCAATTTGCCAAATCATACCATCTCTCGCCCTAAGATTCCCTAAATGTCTCTCATTCAACTTGTAATAATAATAATAATGGCATTTATTAAGCACTTACTATTCATTCAATCGTATTTATTGAGCACTTGCTGTGTGCAGAGCGCTTGGCAAGTACAAGTTGGCAACATATAGAGATGGTCCCTACCCAACACTGGGCTCATGGGTTCAAATCCTGGCTCTGCCCATTGTCAGCTGTGTGACTTTGGGCAAGTCACTTAACTTCTCTGTGCCTCAGTTCCCTCATCTGTAAAACGGGGATGAAAACTGTGAGCCCCACGTGGGACAACCTGATGACCCGGTATCTACCTCAGTGCTTTAGAACGGTGCTTGGCACATAGTAAGCGTTTAACAAACACCATTATTATTATTATTTCCAACGAAACCTCCCCCAATCTAGACGGACTGTCCGAGTACCGGACCCCGCGGTCAACGCGGTTACCTCAGAAATGAAGAAGTCGGCGTGCTTCTCTTCCGCTGCGCGCTGGACAAATGCGTCAAAAGGCAGAGTTCTGCAATGCAAACAGAAGATTTCCTGAGATTAGCGACTACGCGGCCGGTCGGGCCTTAGCACAGTGCCCATGTCTCTCCCATCCTAAAAAAACCCTCTCTTGACCCCACCTCACCTTCTAGTTATCGTCCCATATCCCTCCTACCATTCCTTTCCAAACTCCTTGAACGAGTTGTCTACACGCGCTGCCTAGAATTCCTCAACAACAACTCTCTCCTCGACCCCCTCCAGTCTGGCTTCCGTCCCCTTCATTCCACGGAAACTGCGCTCTCAAAGGTCACCAATGACCTCCTGCTTGCCAAATCCAACGGCTCATACTCTGTCCTAATCCTCCTCGACCTCTCAGCTGCCTTTGACACTGTGGACCACCCCCTTCTCCTCAACACGTTATCTGACCTTGGCTTCACAGACTCCGTCCTCTCCTGGTTCTCCTCTTATCTCTCCGGTCGTTCTTTCTCAGTCTCTTTTGCAGGCTCCTCCTCCCCCTCCCATCCTCTTACTGTGGGAGTTCCCCAAGGTTCAGTGCTTGGTCCCCTTCTGTTCTCAATCTACACTCACTCCCTCGGTGACCTCATTCGCTCCCACGGCTTCAACTATCACCTCTACGCTGATGACACCCAGATCTCCATCTCTGCCCCTGCTCTCTCCCCCTCCCTCCAGGCTCGCATCTCCTCCTGCCTTCAGGACATCTCCATCTGGATGTCCGCCCGCCACCTAAAGCTCAACATGTCGAAGACTGAGCTCCTTGTCTTCCCTCCCAAACCTTGTCCTCTCCCTGACTTTCCCATCTCTGTTGACGGCACTACCACCCTTCCCGTCTCACAAGCCCGCAACCTTGGTGTCATCCTCGACTCCGCTCTCTCATTCACGCCTCACATCCAAGCCGTCACCAAAACCTGCCGGTCTCAGCTCCGCAACATTGCCAAGATCCGCCCTTTCCTCTCCATCCAAACCGCTACCCTGCTAATTCAAGCTCTCATCCTATCCCGTCTGGACTACTGCACTAGCCTTCTCTCTGATCTCCCATCCTCGTGTCTCTCTCCACTTCAATCCATACTTCATGCTGCTGCCCGGATTATCTTTGTCCAGAAACGCTCTGGACATATCACTCCCCTCCTCAAAAACCTCCAATGGCTACCGATCAATCTGCGCATCAGGCAGAAACTCCTCACCCTGGGCTTCAAGGCTGTCCATCACCTCGCCCCCTCCTACCTCACCTCCCTTCTCTCCTTCTACTGCCCAGCCCGCACCCTCCGCTCCTCCACCACTAATCTCCTCACTGTACCTCGCTCTCGCCTGTCCCGCCATCGACCCCCGGCCCACGTCATCCCCCGGGCCTGGAATGCCCTCCCTCTGCCCATCCGCCGCGCTAGCTCTCTTCCTCCCTTCAAGGCCCTGCTGAGAGCTCACCTCCTCCAGGAGGCCTTCCCAGATTGAGCCCCTTCTTTCCTCTCCCCCTCGTCCCCCTCTCCATCCCCCCGCCTTACCGCCTTCCCCTCCCCACAGCACCTGTATATATGTATATATGGTTGTACATATTTATTACTCTGTTTATTTATTTATTTATTTATTTTGCTTGTACATTTCTATCCTACTTATTTTATTTTGTTGGTATGTTTGGTTCTGTTCTCTGTCTCCCCCTTTTAGACTGTGAGCCCACTATCGGGTAGGGACTGTCTCTATGTGATGCCAATTTGTACTTCCCAAGCGCTTAGTACAGTGCTCTGCACATAGTAAGCGCTCAATAAATACGATTGATTGATTGATTGATTGCTCTGCACACAGTAAGCGCTCAATAAACACGACTGATGATGATCAACTCCATTTTGCAACGCGCCACCCGTTCACGCCATCCTCATCCCGGCTCCGCCGCTTGTCCGCCGGGTGACCTGGGGCAAGTCACTTCACATCTCTGGGCCTCAGTTCCCTCCTCTGGAAAATGAGGATGAAGACGGCGAGCCCCTTGAGGACGTGGACCGTGTCCGACGTGATTCGCCCATATCGACCCCGGCGCTCAGTACCGGGCCTGGCGTGTAGTAAGCGCCGAACAAATACCAGGTACCGCTGGAGAAGCAGCGCGGCTCAGTGGAAAGAGCCTGGGCTTGGGAGTCAGAGGTCGTGGGTTCTAATCCCACTTGCCAGCTGGGTGACTCTGGGCAAGTCGCTTCACGTCTCTGGGCCTCAGTTCCCTCATCTGGAAAATGGGGATGAAGTCTGTGAGCCCCACGTGGTCCCCACCCCCCACACACACACCTTACCTCCTTCCCCTCCCCACAGCACCTGTCCATATGTATATGTGTTTGTACGTATTTATTACTCTATTTTATTTGTACGTATTTATTCTATTTATTTTATTTTGTTGTTATGTTTGGTTTTGTTGTCTGTCTCCCCCTTCTAGACTGTGAGCCCGCTGTTGGGTAGGGACCGTCTCTATATGTTGCCAACTTGGACTTCCCAAGCGCTTAGTACAGTGCTCTGCACACAGTAAGCGCTCAATAAATACGATTGAATGAATGAATGAAGTTGATGACCCTGTATCTACCCCAGGGCTTAGTACAGAGCCTGGCACGTAATAAGCGCCAAACAAATACCATGTACCAAATACCACTGGAGAAGCAGCGTGGCTTAGTGGAAAGAGCCTGGGCTTGGGAGTCAGAGGTCGTGGGTTCTAATCCCACTTGTCAGCTGTGTGACTTTGGGCAAGTCGCTTCCCTTCTCTGGGCCTCAGTTCCCTCACCTGTAAAATGGGGATGAAGTCTGTGAGCGCCACGGGGGACAAGCTGATGACCCTGTATCTATCCCAGCACTTAAAACAGTTATTAGAAGCAGCGTGGCTCAGTGGAAAGAGCCAGGGCTTTGGAGTCAGAGGTCACGGGTTCAAATCCCGGCTCCGCCAATTGTCAGCTGTGTGACTTTGGACAAATCACTTCACTTCTCTGTGCCTCAGTTCCTTCATCTGTAAAATGGGGATGAAGACTGGGAGCCCCCGTGGGACAACGCGATCACCTTGTAGCCTCCCCAGCACTTAGAACAGTGCTTCGCACATAGTAAGTGCTTAATAAATACCATTGTTATTATTATTATTATTATTATAAGCGCCGAACAAATACCATGTACCAACTACCACTGGAGAAGCAGTGTGGTTTAGTGGAAAGAGCCTGGGCTTGGGAGTCAGAGGTCGTGGGTTCTAATCCCACTTGTCAGCTGTGTGACTTTGGGCAAGTCGCTTCCCTTCTCTGGGCCTCAGTTCCCTCGCCTGTAAAATGGGGGTGAAGTCTGTGAGCCCCACGGGGGACAAGCTGATGACCCTGTATCTATCCCAGCACTCAGAACAGTCATTTGACATAGTAAGCGCTTAAAAAATGCCATCATTATTAGAAGCAGCGTGGCTCAGTGGAAAGAGCCCGGGCTTTGGAGTCAGAGGTCACGGGTTCAAATCCCGGCTCCGCCAATTGTCAGCTGGGTGACTTTGGACAAATTACTTCACTTCTCTGTGCCTCAGTTACCTCACCTGTAAAATGGGGATGAAGAATGGGAGCCCCCCGTGGGACAACCTGATCACCTTGTAACCTCCCCAGCGCTTAGAACAGTGCTTCACACATAGTAAGCACTTAATAAACGCCATCATTCATTCATTCATGCTTCTGTTTATATTAATGTCTTTCTCCCCCCCCATGCTGTGAGCTCCTTGTGGGCAGGAATATATCTGTTGGTTCATTCATTCATTCAATCGTATTTATTGAGCGCTGACTGTGTGCAGAGCACTGGACTAAGCGCTTGGGAAGTCCAAGTCGGCAACATAGAGAGACGGTCCCTACCCAACAGCGGGCTCACAGTCTAGAAGGGGGAGACGGAGAACAAAACATATTAACAGAATAAAGTAAATAGAATAAATATGTACATTGGGAAGTCCAAGTTGGCAACATATAGAGACGGTCCCGACCCAACATCATTATTATTATTATTTAAAAGTAGAAAAGTCTTGGAAAAACGCTGTCGCAGTCTGCCCGTGTTTCCCCCAAGTTGGCCCACGCCCCGCAGAGAAAACCTTGGAAGGAAATACCTATATACAAAGTTCTTACTGATGAAATCCATCCGCGGCCCGGCGGACACGTGGATCTTCACCGGCCTGCTGCCTCCGGCCCGGCACAGGTAATCCGGCGCCGTCCACCGCGTCGTGCAAAGCCCCAGTTCCAGCCCCCTCAACACCACGGGCTTCCTCTGGCCGACACAGACACACACAAAGACACACACAGACACACAACTCAGTCAGGCGACAAGTCCTCATTTCCATGGCAACCCAGTCCGCCTCAAATTCGCAGAATAATAAGAATGATGGTATTTGGGTTTTTTTTGTTTTGTTTTTTTTGATGGCATTTATTGAGCGCTTACTATGTGCCAACTTTTACTTGTACATACCTATCCTATTTATTTTATTTTGTTAGTATGTTTGGTTTTGTTCTCCGTCTCCCCCTTTTAGACTGTGAGCCCGCTGTTGGGTAGGGACTGTCTCTATGTGTTGCCAATTTGTACTTCCCAAGCGCCTAGTACAGTGATCTGCACATAGTAAGCGCTCAATAAATACGATTGATGATGATGATGATGATGTGCCAAGCACTGTTCTAAGCACTGGGGAGGTTACAAGGCGATCAGGTTGGCCCACGGGGGGCTCACAGTCTTCATCCCCATTTTACAGAAGAGGGAACTGAGGCATGGAGAAGTGAAGTGACTTGCCCAAAGTCACCCAGCTGACAGTTGGCGGAGCCGGGATTTGAACCCGTGACCTCTGACTCCAAAGCCTGGGCTCTTTTCACCGAGCCACGCTGCTTCTCCAACGCTTACTATGTGCCAAGCGCTCTTCAAAGCGCTGGGGAGGTTACAAGGTGATCAGGTTGCTCCACGGGGGGCTCACAGTCTTCATCCCCATTTTACAGATGAGGGAACTGAGGCCCAGAGAAGTGAAGTGACTTGCCCAAAGTCACGCAGCTGACAGTTGGTGGAGCCGGGATTTGAACCCGTGACTTCTGACTCCGAAGCCTGGGCTCTTTTCACTGACCCACGCTGCTTCTCCAACGCTTACTATGGGCCAAGCGCTCTTCAAAGCGCTGGGGAGGTTACAAGGTGATCAGGTTGTCCCACGGGGGACTCAGTCTTCATCCCCATTTTACAGATGAGGGAACTGAGGCACAGAACATAATATTGATTATTCATTCATTCAATGGTATTTATTGAGCGCTTTCTGTGTGCAGAGCACCGAACTAAGCGCTTGGGAAGTACAAGTCGGCAACAGAGAGAGACCGTCCCTGCCCACAACGGGCTCGCGGTCTAGAAGCCTTCTAAAAATGAAGGCTTTCCCCCCCCCGCAAACCCCTCAGACCCCAAGCCTGGTTGTTGGGTAGGGACCGTCTCTATCTGTTGCCGACTTGTACTTCCCAAGCGCTTAGTACAGTGCTCTGCACACAGTCAGCGCTCGATAAATACGATTGAATGAATGAATGAACGTTGCAGGGTGGAAATACCTAAATAATGTAGGGTGCCTTGGTAATAAAAGCACCACATAGAAATAATAATGATGGCATTTGTTAAGCGCTTACTATGGGCCAAGCACTGTTCTAAGCGCTGGGGAGGTGACAAGTGATCGGGTTGTCCCACGTGGGGCTCCCAGGCTTCATCCCCATTGTACAGATGAGGCCACCGAGGCCCAAAGACGTGAAGTGACTCGCCCAGAGTCACAAAGCTGACATGTGGCGGAGCCGGGATTCGAACCCATGACCTCTGACTCCCAAGCCCGGCCTCTTTCCACCGAGCCACGCTGCTACACTGTATCTACCCCAGCGCTTAGAACACTGCTTGATACATAGTAAGCACTTAAATTCCATCATCATCATCATCATTATTATTACTACTATGATTAGAAGCGGTGTGACTTAGAGGAAAGGGCCTGGGCTTGGGAATCTGAGGTCACGGGTTCAAATCCCAGCTCCGCCACTTGTCAGCTGTGTGACTGTGTGGCTGTGTGTCCCCCTCTCCATCCCCCCCATCTTACCTCCTTCCCTTCCCCACAGGACCTGTATATATGTCTGTACATATTTATTACTCTATTTATTTATTTTACTTGTACATATCTATTCTATTTATTTTATTTTGCTAGTATGTTTGGTTTTGTTCTCTGTCTCCCCCTTTTAGACTGTGAGCCCGCTGTTGGGTAGGGACTGTCTCTAGATGTTGCCAACTTGGACTTCCCAAGCGCTTAGCACAGTGCTCTGCACGCAGTAAGCGCTCAATAAATATGATTGATGATGATGATGAAGTCACTTCACTTCTCTGGGCCTCAGTGACCTCATCTGTAAAATGGGGATTTAGACTGTGAGCCCCAAGTGGGACAACCTGATCGCCTTTTAGACTGTTAGCCCGCTGTTGGGTAGGGACTGTCTCTATATGTTGCCAATTTGTACTTCCAAAGCGCTTAGTACAGTGCTCTGCACATAGTAAGTGCTCAATAAATACGATTGATTGATTGATTGTAACCTCCCCAGTGCTTAGAACAGTGCTTGGCACATAGTAAGCACTTAGCAAATACCGCCATTATTATTATTATTAAGTTGCCATGTGGTCCAGTGGTTAGAGCCCAGCCCTGGGAGTCAGATGGTCTGTGTCTGCTGCTTCTAGACTGTGAGCCCACTGTTGGGTAGGGACTGTCTCTATATGTTTCCAATTTGCACTTCCCAAGCGCTTAATACAGTGCTCTGCACACAGTAAGCGCTCAATAAATATGATTGATTGATTGATTGCTGCTGTGTGACCTTGGGCAAGTCACGTCACTTCTATGGGCCTCAGTTCCCTCCTCTGTCAAATGGGGGATAAAAGAGGCGCCGGCTGTCCGTCCCTCCCGCCCTCAGACTGCGAGCTCCACGTCGGGGCGTGGGCTGGGTCCGGCCTCTCCTTCTTGGCTGATGCACCGCAGCGCTTAGCACAGTGTCTGGCACGTAGTAAGCGCTGAAGAAACACCGTTCGGAAGAGGCTGCGGGTTCATTCAATCAATTGTATTTATTGAGCTCCGCCAATTCATCATCAATCGTATTTATTGAGCGCTTACTGTGTGCAGAGCACAGTACTAAGCGCTTAGTAAGCGCCAATTGCCAGCTGTGTGACTTTGGGCAAGTCACTTCACTTCTCTGGGCCTCAGTGACCTCATCTGTTAAATGGGGATGAAGACTGTAAGCCCCCCGTGGGGCAACCTGATCACCCTGTGACCTCCCCGGCACTTAGAGCAGTGCTCTGCACATAGTAAGTGCTTAATAAACGCCATCATTATTACTGAGCGCTTACGGTGTGCAGAGCCCACCCCTTGTCTGCTGGGTGACCTTGGGCATGTCACTTCACTCCTCTGTACCTCAGTTTCCTCATCTGTCAAATGAGGAGCGAAGCTGCGAGCCCCCCGTGGGACGGGGACTGGGTCCAACCCAATCTGCTTGGATCCACCCCAGCGCTTACTACAGTGCCTACCACATAGTAAACGCTTCACAGATACTACAGTGATTAATTATTATTATTCCCTAGGCCTCAGATCATCATCATCATCATCATCATCAATCGTATTTATTGAGCGCTTACTATGTGCAGAGCACTGGACTAAGCACTTGGGAAGTACAAATTGGCAACATATAGAGACGGTCCCTACCCAATGGTGGGCTCACAGTCTTAAAGGGGGAGACAGAGAACAAAACCAAACATACTAACAAAATAAAATAAATAAATAGAATAGATATGTACAAATAAAATAAATAAATAAGATCCCTCCTCTGTAAAAGGCTTCCAGACTGTGAGCCCGCTGTGAGCAGGGATTGTCTCTCTTTATTGCTGAACTGTACTTCCCAAGCACTTAGTCCAGTGCTCTGCACACAGTAGGCGCTCAATAAATACAAGTGAATGAGTAAATGGGGATGGAGGCTGGGAGCCCCACATGGGACAGGGACTGGGTCCAATCTCATTAGCTTGGATTAATAATAATAAATAATAATGATGACGGTATTTGCTAAGCGTTTACTATGTGCTAAGCACTATTCTAAGCGCTGGGGGAGATAGAAAGTAACCAGGTTGTCCCATATGGGGCTCAGTCTTTAGAGAAGCAGCGTGGCTCAGTGGAAAGGGCCCGGGCTTTGGAGTCAGAGGTCATGGGTTCGAATCCTGGCTCTGCAAATTGTCAGCTGTGTGACTTGGGGCAAGTCACTTCACTTCTCTGGGCCTCAGTTCCCTCATCTGTAAAATGGGGATGAGGACCGTGAGCCCCCCATGGGACAACCTGATCACCTTGTAACCTCCCCGGCGCTTAGAACAGCGCTTGGCACATAGTAAGCGCTTAATAAACGCCATCATTATCATGATTTGGAGTCAGAGGTCATGGGTTCAAACCCCAGCTCCACCAAGTGTCAGCTGTGTGACTTTGGGCAAGTCACTTCTCTGGGCCTCAGTGACCTCATCTGGAAAATGGGGATGAAGACTGGCAGCCCCACAGGGGACAAACCTGATCACCTTGTAACCTGAACAGTGCTTTGCACACAGTAAGCTCTTAATAAATGCTATCATTATTCCCCCTCCTCCCCCTTGCCTTACCTCCTTCCCCTCCCCACGGCACCTGTATATATGTATATATGTTTGTGCGCATTTATTGCTCTATTTATTTTGTTTGCATATATTTATTCTATTTATTTTACTTCGTTAATATATCTTGTTTTGTTGTCTGTCTCCCCCTTCTAGACTGTGAGCCTACTGTTGGGTAGGGACCGTCTCTAGATGTTGCCGACTTGGACTTCCCAAGCGCTTAGTACAGTGCTCTGCACACAGCAAGCGCTCAATAAACACGATTGAACGAATCATTATCATTTAATTCCCATTTTCCAGATGAGGCCACTGAGGCCCGGAGAAGCGAAGTGACTTGCCCAAAGGCACCCAGCTGACGGGTGGCGGGGTCGGGATTAGAACCCACGACCTCGGACTCCCAAGGCCGGGCTCTTTCCACTAGGCCACGCTGGGAATCACCCCAGCGTTGTCAAACATCATCTTTGTTATTGTGATTGATTGATGGTTGATTGATTGATTGAGTGATTGATTGATGGTTGATTGATTGATTGATGGGGGCGGGGACAGGGTCTGACCTGCGGGTAGATGTGCTGCAAGAACTGCTGGCGGGTGACGCCCTCCACCTGGGACACGGGCACCCGAGCCGCCATGACGCCGGGAAACCCTCCAGGCCGCCCGCTTCCGCCCTTACTCACCTCCCCTTCCGGACCACCTCCCCCTTACTTCCGCCCTTTCTCTCCGCCCCTTCCTGTCCGTCGCTCCTTTACTTCCGCCCTTTCCCTCCTCCCCTTCCGGTACACCCCCTTACTTCCGCCCTTTCTCTCCGCCCCTTCCGGTCCGTCACTCCTTTACTTCCGCCCTTTCCTTCCTCCCCTTCCGGTCCACCCCTCCTTTACTTCCGCCCTTTCCCTCTCCCCTTCCGGTCCTCCGCCCCTTGACTTCCGCCCTTCCCCTTCTGGTCCAGTCCCGCGACATGGCCCGTCCGGAAACAGCGCCCCCATGAGGACGGGGCCCGGGGGCGGGAGACCCTGCTTCTCCTCCGCCCCACACCACTTGTCTATAGCTGTACATATTCATTCATTCATTCAATGGTATTTATTGAGCGCTTACTGTGTGCACAGCCCTGTACTAAGCGCTTGGGAAGTCCAAGTCGGCAGCATTTACAGACGGTCCCTACCCAACGACGGGCTGTATAGGGCTATAATTCATTCGTTCATTCATTCAATCGTATTTATTGAGCGCTTACTATGCGCAGAGCACTGTACTAAGCGCTTGGGAAGCACAAGTCGGCAACATCTAGAGACGGTCCCTACCCTACCCAACAACGGACTGTATAGGGCTATAATTCATTCATTCATTCATTCATTCAATCGTATTTATTGAGCACAAGTCGGCAACATCTAGAGACGGTCCCTACCCAACGACGGGCTGTTTAGGGCTATAATTCATTCATTCATATTTATTGAGCCCTTACTATGTGCAGAGCACTGGACTAAGCTCTTGGGAAGTCCAAGTTGGCAACATCTAGAGACGGTCCCTACCCAACAGTGGGCTGTATAGGGCTGTAATTCATTCATTCATTCAATTGTATTTATTGAGCGCTTACTATGTGTAGAGTACTGTACTAAGCGCTTGGGAAGTACAAGTCGGCAACATCTAGAGACGGTCCCTAACCAACAACGGGCTGTAGAGGACTATAATTCATTCATTCATTCATTCGTATTTATTGAGCGCTTACTATGTGTAGAGCACTGTACTAAGCGCTTGGGAAGTACAAATTGGCAACATATAGAGACAGTCCCTACCCAACCGCGGGCTCACAGTCCAGAAGGGGGAGACGGACAACAAAACAAAACCTATTAACAAGATAAAATAAATAGAATAAATTTGTACAAGTAAAATAAATAAGTAAATAAAGTAATAAATGTGTACAAACATCTATACATATCTACAGGTTCTTCTCCTCCGCCCCTCTTCCCCCCTTTTGTGCGGATTTATACCTACCAGCGGAAGTTTTGTTTCTGACCGGATGGTTTTGTGTGTGAGTCATTTCCGGTTCGGGGGGTGTTTCCGTCCGGACGGGTTTGTGTGTGAGCCGTTTCCGGGTAGGGGGTTGTTTCCGGCCGGACGGGTTTGTGAGTGAGCCCTTTCCGGTTCGGGGAGGTTGTTTCCGGTCGGACGGGTTTGTGTGTGAGCCATTTCCGTGCCTGAGGAAGGTGGTTGTTTCTGGCCGGACGGTTTTGTGTGAGAGCCCTTCCGGGTCTGGGGGAGTGATTCTGGATTCTGCCCACATTAAGCCCTCAATAAATACGATTAATTGATTGACGGGATTGTGCATGAGCCCTTCCGGGTCTGGTGGGGGGGGCGAGTGTTTCCGGCCTGGACGGGTTTGTCTGGGAGCCATTTCCGGTCTGGTGGTGTGTGTGTTTCCGGTCGGACGGTTTTGTCTGGGAGCTATTTCCGGTCTGGGGGGGGTGTGTTTCCAGACGGACGGGTTTGTCTGGGAGCCATTTCCGGTCGCGCGTGTGTGTGTGTGTGTGTGTGTGTGTGTGTGTGTGTGTGTGTGTGTGTGTGTTTTTCCGGCCGGATGGGTTTGTCTGAGAGCCATTTCCGGTCGGGGGGGTGTTTCCGGCCGGACGGGTTTGCGTGTGAGCCGTTTCCGGTCTGGGGGGGGGGTGTGTGTGTTTCCGGCCGGACGCGTTTGTCTGGGAGCCATTTCCGGTCTGTGTGTGTGTGTGTGTGTGTGTGTGTGTGTGTGTGTGTGTGTGTGTGTGTGTGTGTGCGCGTGCGTGCGCGCTCGCGCGAGTGTGTTTCCGGCCGGACGGGTTCGTGTGCGAGCCGTTTCCGGTCTGGGGGTGTGTTTCCGGCCGGACGGGTTGTCTGGGAGCCATTTCCGGTCGGGGGGGTATGTTTCCTGCCGGACGGGTTTTTGTGTGAGCCATTTCCTGTCTGTAAGGGGGTGTGTGTTTCCGGCCGGACGGGTTTGTGTGTGAGCGCTTCCGGGTGCGAGTTGTGCCGGTGGGGGGCGATGTGGGGGTCGGCGGGGCTGTGCCGGGCGGTGCGTCCTGCGCTGCCCCGGGCGCTGGGGGTCCCCGGCGCGGTGGCGGCGCGGGGCTCGGGGGGTTTGGTCCCCGGGGGCGGCCCCCCGGAGGGCTCCTCGGCGGCGGCGGCGGTGGTGGTGGTGGGTGTGGGGAGCCCCCTGCGCTGGGTGCGGACCCGGCTGCGCGCCGCCCTGGTCCGCGCCGCCTGCGACCCAAACTTCTCCGTCCGCACCTTCGCCCCCGCGGCCACGCAGGTCAGCCACCGCGGCACCAGGCGAACTCGGCTCGTTGCAAATAAAAGAAATAGAAGTCAGGCCTTCAGTCGCATTTATGGAGCGCCGGCTGTGTGCGGAGCACTGCACTAAGCGCTGGGGAAGGACAAGCCGGCAACATCGAGAGACGGTCCCTACCCAGCAGTGGGCTCACAGTCCAGAAGGGGGAGACAGAGAACAAAACCAAACACACTAACAAAATCAATAGAATTCATTAATTCCTTCAATCATATTTATTGAGCGCTTACTGTGTGCAGAGCACTGGACTAAGCGCTTGGGAAGTACAAGTTGGCAACAGATAGAGACGGTCCCTACCCAACAGCGGGCTCACAGTCTAGAAGGGGGAGACAGAGAACAAAACCAAACATACTAACAAAATAAAATAAATAGAATAGATATGGACAAGTAAAATAAATAGAGTAATAAGTATGTACAAGCGTATATGCATGTATTCATTCATT
The DNA here is from genome assembly GCF_015852505.1 of Tachyglossus aculeatus. Taxonomy (NCBI): domain Eukaryota; kingdom Metazoa; phylum Chordata; class Mammalia; order Monotremata; family Tachyglossidae; genus Tachyglossus; species Tachyglossus aculeatus. The sequence goes on from NC_052072.1 coordinate 5,375,683, forward strand.
CAGTCGTATTTATTGAGCTCTTACTGTGTGCAGAGCGCTGGACTGAGCGCTTGGGAAGGACAAGTTGGCAACACATAGAGAGACTGGTCCCTACCCAACAGCGGGCTCACAGTCTAGAAGGGGGAGACAGACAACAAAACAAAACATACTAACAAAATAAATAGAATTCATTAATTCCTTCAATCGTATTTATTGAGCGTTTACTGTGTGCAGAGCACTGGACTAGGCGCTTGGGAAGTACAACTTGGCAACAGAGAGAGACGGTCCCTACCCAACAGCGGGCTCACAGTCTAGAAGGAGGAGACAGACAACAAAACAAAACATACTAACAAAATCAATAGAATTCATTAATTCCTTCAATCGCATTGATTGAGCTCTTACCGTGTGCAGAGCACTGGACTAAGCGCTTGGGAAGTACAAGCTGGCAACAGATAGAGACGGTCCCTACCCAACAGCGGGCTCACGGTCTAGAAGGGGGAGAGAGAGAACAAAACCAAACATACTAACAAAATAAAATAAATAGAATAGATATGGACAAGGAAAATAAATAGAGTAATAAGTATGTACAAGCGTATATGCATGTATTCATTCATTCAGTCGTATTTATTGAGCGCTTACTGTGTGCAGAGCGCTGGACTGAGCGCTTGGGAAGGACAAGTCGGCAACATCTAGAGACGGTCCCTACCCAACAGCGGGCTCACAGTCTAGAAGGGGGAGACAGACAACAAAACAAAACATACTAACAAAATAAATAGAATTCATTCATTCCTTCAATCGTATTTATTGAGCGTTTACTGTGTGCAGAGCACTGGACTAAGCGCTTGGGAAGGACAACTTGGCAACATCTAGAGACGGTCCCTACCCAACAGCGGGCTCACGGTCTAGAAGGGGGAGACGGATGACAAAACCAAGCATACTAATAAAATAGAATTCATTCATTCCTTCAATCGTATTTATTTATTGAGTGCTTACCGTGTGCAGAGCACTGGACTAAGCGCTTGGGAAGTCCAAGTTGGCAACATCTAGAGACGGTCCCTACCCAACAGCGGGCTCACAGGCTAGAAGGGGGAGACAGAGAACAAAACAAAACATACTAACAAAATAAAACAAATAAAGTAAATCGGTGCAAGTAAAATAGAGTAATAAATCTGTTCTAAGCGCTAGAAGTCCATCAGGAGAGTCAGAAGAATCATTGAAATAATAATAATCGTAACGAGGCCATTTGCTCATTAATTCATTAATGATGGCATTTTCTCATTCATTCATTCATTCAGTCGTTTTTGTTCATTCATTCATTCATTTATTCGATCGTATTTATCGAGCGTTTACTGTGTGCAGAGCACTGGACTAAGCGCTTAGGTAACAGGCACAGAGAAGTTCCTTCATCCATTCATTTATTCAGTCGTATTTATCGAGCGCTTACTGCGTGCAGAGCAGTGTACTAAGTGCTTAGGTAACTGAGGCACAGAGAAGTTCGTCCATTCATTTATTCAGTCGTATTTATTGAGCGCTTATTGCGTGCAGAGCACTGCACTAACCGCTTCGGTAACTGAGGCACAGAGAAGTTTGTGCCTTCATTCATTCAGTTGTATTTATTGAGCGCTTACTGTGTGCAGAGCCCTGGACTAAGCACTTAAGGTAACTGAGGCACGGAGAAGTTCGTTCGTTCATTCACCCAGTCGTATTTATTGAGAGCTTACGCTGTGCAGAGTGCTGTGCTAAGCGCTTAGGTAACAGGCACAGAGAAGTTCATTCATTCAATCGTATTTATTGAGCGCTTACTCTGTGCAGAGCACTGTACTAAGCGCTTAGGTACGTGAGGCACAGAAAAGTTCGTTCATTCATTCAATCGTATTTATTGAGCACTTACTCTGTGCAGAGCACTGTACTAAGCGCTTAGGTACGTGAGGCGCAGAAAAGTTTGTTCATTCAATCGTATTTATTGAGCGCTTACTCTGTGCAGAGCACTGTACTAAGCGCTTAGGTACATGAGGCACAGAAAAGTTCGTTCATTCAATCGTATTTATTGAGCGCTTACTCTGTGCAGAGCACTGTGCTAAGTACTTAGGTACGTGAGGCACAGAAAAGTTCGTTCATTCATTCAATCGTATTTATTGAGCACTTACTCTGTGCAGAGCACTGTGCTAAGCGCTTAGGTACATGAGGCACAGAAAAGTTCATTCATTCATTCATTCAATCGTATTTATTGAGCGCTTACTCTGTGCAGAGCACTGTACTAAGCACTTAGGTAAGCACTTAGGTACCTGAGGCACAGAGAAGTTCGTTCATTAATTCATTCATTCAATCGTATTGAGCGAACGCTCTGTGCAGTGCTCTGTGCAGAGCACTGTACTAAGCGCTTAAGTAACAGGCACAGAGAAGTTCGTTCATTCATTCATTCAGTCGTATTGAGCGCTTACTGTGTGCAGAGCACTGGACTAAGCACGTAGGTAACTGAGGCACAGAGTAGTTCGTTCACTCAGTCGTATTTATTGAGCGCTTACTGTGTTCAGAGCACTGGACTAAGCACTTAAGTAACTGAGGCACAGAGAAGTTTGTTCATTCATTCAATCATATTTATTGAGTGCTTACTGCGTGCAGAGCACTGTACTAAGCACTTAGGTAACTGAAGCACAGAGAAGTTTGTTCATTCATTCACTTGTATTGATTGAGCGTTTACTGCGGGCAGAGCACTGGACTAAGCGCTTAGGTAATTGAGGCAAAGAGAAGTTCATTCATTCATTCAGTCGTATTTATTGAGCGTGTACTGCATGCAGAGCACTGGACTAAGCGCTTAGGTAACTAAGTCACAGAGAATTTCGTTCATTCAGTCGTACTTATTGAGCACTTACTGTGTGCAGAGCACTGGACTAAGTGCTTAGGTAACTGAGGCACAGAGAAGTTCATTCATCCAATCGTATTTATTGAGTGCTTACTGTGTGCAGAGCACTGGACTAAGCGCTTAGGTAACTGAGGCACAGAGAAGTTCATTCATTCATTGTCGTATTTATTGAGCATTTACTCTGCAGAGCACTGCATTAAGCGCTTAGGTAACTGAGGCACAGAGAAGTTCTCCAGAAATACCGTTGTTTGATGGATTGTGTGTTGTGTTTTTCAGGCTTTCGCTCATGTATCTAAGCTGCTGTCTCAGTGTAAATTTGATTTGTTGGAAGAGCTTGTGAGCAAGGAGGTAAGGATGCCCCGTTCATTTTTATTCATCTTGGCATTTCTAGTAAACTACATTTAACCAGAAAGCGAGAAGCGTGCCTCGGTGTAAATGTTTAGGGAGCAGGCGTGCATCATTCATTTATTCAGTAGTATTTATTGAGCATTTACTGTGTGCAGAGCAGTGGACTAAGCGCTTGGAAAGGACTATTCGGCAACAAAGAGAGACAATCCCTGCCCCACAGTGGGCTCACAGTCTAGAAGGGGGGGAGAGACAGGCATCAGTAGCATGGATATAAATAAATAGAATTATAGATATATATGCACGTCGTTAATATAAATAAATAGAATTGTAAATATGTACGTATGTGCACAAGTGCTGTGGGGGAAACGGGGTATTCATTCAATCATATTTATTGAGCGCTTACTGTGTGCAGAGCACTGTAGTAAGTGCTTGGAAAGGATCATTTGGCAACAAAGAGAGACAATCCCTTCCCCACAGTGGGCTCACAGTCTAGAAGGGGGGAGAGACAAGCATCAATAGCATGGATAGAAATAAATAGAATTATAGATATATATGCACGTCATTAATATAAATAGAATTATAAATATGTACATATATGCACAAGTGCTATGGGGGAAATGGGGTATTCATCCAGTCATTTATTGAGTGCTTACCGTGTGCAGAGCACTGTACTAAGCGCTTGGAAAGAACCATTCGGCAACAAAGAGAGACAATCCCTGCCCCACAGTGGGCTCACAGTCTAGAAGGGGGGAGAGACAGGCATCAGTAGCATCGATATAAATAAATAGTTATAGCTATATGCACATCATTAATATAAATAAATACAATTATAGCACACATACATATGTACATAATACATATGTACATACATAATACATGTACATATATGCACAAGTGCTATGGGGGAAAGGGGGGTATTCATTCAGCCGTATTTATTGAGCGCTTACTGTGTGCAGAGCACTGGACTAAGCTCTTGGGAAGTACAGTACAGCAACAGAGTAAAGGAAGCGAGTCGGGGTGATGTGGAGGGAACAGAGGAAAAGGAGGGCTTAGTCTGGGAAGAAGTCTTAGTCATCCAATCGTATTTATTGAGCGCTTACTGTGTGCAGAGCACTGTACTAAGCGCTTGGGAAGTCCAAGTCGGCAACAGATAGAGACGGTCCCTACCCAACAACGGGCTCACGGTCTAGAAGGGAGGAGACAGACAACAAAACAAAGCAAGTAGACAGGCGTCAATAGCATCAAAATAGATAAGTAGAATTATAGATATATGCACATCATTAATAAAAATTAATATAATAATAAGTAGGTACAAATATATACCAGTGCTGTGGGGCGGGGAAGGGAGTCGGGGCGATGGGGAGGGGAGGAGGAGGAGAGGGAAAAGGGGGCTCAGTGTGGGAAGACCTCCTGGAGGAGGTGAGCTCTCAGGAGGGCTTGGAAGGGGGGAAGAGAGCTAGTTTGGGTAGGCTGCGCATTAGGATGCAGATGTACTTTCGGGGTTCGCCGTGGGACCTGGGGTAAGTTCTTTAATCTCTCTGGGCCTCAGCGTCTTCCCACGGAGACTCTGGAATGAGGATGACACCTGCTTTTCCCTGGCTCCCAGGGGAACCAGGGACAGTTTTCCACCTTCTAGACCGGGGAGCTCGCTGTGGACTGGGAACGTGTCTACTCACTCTGTTAATAATAATAATAATAATAGTGACGTTTTTTTATTAAGCGCTTATTATGTGCAAAGCACTGTCTGAGTGCTGGGGAGGTTACAAAGTGATCAGGTTGTCCCATGGGGGGGCTCACAGTCTTCACCCCCATTTTCCAGATGAGGGAACTGAGGTGCAGAGAAGTGAAGCGCTCCCTCCCCCCCGCCTCACCTCCTTCCCCTCCCCACAGCACCTGTATATATGTATATATGTTTGTACGCATTTATTACTCTATTTATTTTACTTGTACATATCTATTCTATTTATTTTATTTTGTTAGTATGTTTGGTTTTGTTCTCCGTCTCCCCCTTTTAGACTGTGAGCCCACTGGTGGGTAGGGACCGTCTCTATATGTTCCCAACTTGGACTTCCCAAGCGCTTAGTACAGTGCTGTGCATACGATAAGTGCTCAATACATACGATTGATTGATTGATTGTAACCTCCCCAGTGCTTAGAACAGTGCTTTGCACATAGTAAGCACTTAATAAATGCCATTATTATTACTATTATTGTACATATTTATTCTATTTTATTTTGTTAATATGTTTTGTTTTGTTGTCTGTCTCCCCCTTCTAGCCTGTGAGCCCGCTGTTGGGTAGGGACCGTCTCTAGATGTTGCCAACTTGTACTTCCCAAGCGCTTCGTCCAGTGCTGTGCACACAGTAAGCGCTCAATAAATAAATACAATTGAATGAATGAAGTGACTTGCCCAAAGTCACACGGCTGACAATTGGCGGAGCCGGGATTTGAACCCATGACCACTGACTCCAAAGCCCGGGCTCTTTCCACCGAGCCACGCTGCTTCCCCTGTTGTTTGGCCTCCTCCCGACTGCTCAGTGCAGCGTCCGATCCGATCTGCTCGGATCCATCCCAGCGCTTAGTGTAGCGCCTGGCACCTAGTAAGCGCCCAACAAATACCGTAATAATTATTATTATTAGCGAGCGCTCAATAAATAGGATCGATTGGCTGACGGCACGAACGGTCCCAGCCGTCAAACGGTTTCCTCGCCTGCCCCCACCCCGTGCCCGGCATGCACGTTGACTAGACCGTGAGCCCCTTGTTGGTTAGAGATTAGGGATCATCTCTCTCTCTTAACAAATTGTACTTTCCAAACGCTTAATCCAGTGCTCGGCACATAGTAAGCGCTCAATAAATACGCGCTTCTCCTCTGCTCCCCCCGCGTCTAGCGACCGCGGCGGCCGGACTGACCCCTGGGGTGGGGACAGTGAACCCACTGTTGGGTAGGGACTGTCTCTATATGTTGCCAACTTGTACTTCCCAAGCGCTTAGTACAGTGCTCTGCACACAGTAAGCGCTCAATAAATACGATTGATTGATTGACAGTCAAGTCTGCGGCGAGAGCCGGCTGGCCAACCCTTAGATTGAGGAAGGCAACCATTCAAGGGAGGCAATGCTTTGCTGGAGGGAGGTGTCTTATCTCAACAGAATTTATAATAATAATAATAATAATGATGGCATCTGTTAAGCGCTTACTATGTGCAAAGCACTGTTCTAAGCGCTGGGGGGGATACAAGGTGATCAGGTTGTCCCACGCGGGGCTCACAGTCTTAATCCCCATTTTACAGATGAGGGCTCTGAGGCCCAGAGAAGTGAGGCGACCTGCCCAAAGTCACCCAGCTGACAAGTGGCGGAGCCGGGATTCGAACCCGTGACCTCTGACTCCCAAGCCTGGGCTCTTTCCACTCTCCCTCTCCCCCTCGTCCCCCTCTTCATCCCCCCCATCTTACCTCCTTCCCTTCCCCACAGCACCTGTATATATGTATATATGTTTGTACATATTTATTACTCTATTTATTTACTTTACTTGTACATATCTATTCTGTTTATTTTATTTTGTTAGTCTGTTTGGTTTTGTTCTCTGTCTCCCCCTTTTAGACTGTGAGCCCACTGTTGGGTAGGGACTGTCTCTATATGTTGCCAGCATGTACTTTCCAAGCGCTTAGTACAGTGCTCTGCACACAGTAAGCACTCAATAAATACGATTGATGATGATGATGAGCCGCGCCACTTCCCACTGACTGACAGACACCGTCTATGGGGGAGGGAGGACATGTGTTTCAACCCCATTTTAAAGATGAGGACCCTGAGCCCCGAAGGGTAGAGTGACTTCCTCAAGGTCACGCAGCAAGCAGGTGGCGGTGGCGGGATCGGAACCCAGGTCAACCGCGCTGCCTAGTGGAGAGAGCCCGGGTTCGAATCCCGGATCCGCCACCTGTCATTCATTCATTCATTCAATCGTATTTGTTGAGCACTCACTGCGTGCAGAGCACCGTACTAAGCACTTGTACTGTCGGCTGTGTGACCTTGGGTAAGTCACTTCCCTTCTCGGTACCTCATCTTCAAGGGGGGATTCCATCCCTCTTCTCCCGCTTATTTGGACTTTGAACCCCATGTAGGGCCTATCTTGAATCTACCCCAGTGCTTAGCACAGTGCTCGGCACACAATAAGCGCTCAACAGGTACCACAATTATTATCTTCATGATTCTAATTATTACTAGACTGGGAACTCTGTGTGGGCGCAATCTGAAGCGTTCCATATTTTTACATACGTTTGTACATATTTGTTACTCTATTTTACTTGTACATATCTATTCTATTTATCTTATTTTGTTAGTATGTTTGGTTTTGTTCTCTGTCTCCCCCTTTTAGACTGTGAGCCCGCTGTTGGGTGGGGACCGTCTCTATATGTTGCCAACTTGGACTTCCCAAGCGCTTAGTCCGGTGCTCTGCACACAGTAAGCGCTCAATAAATACGATTGATGATGATTTGATCTCCCAATCTGATAGCTCTCGCCCTGAAGGCAAAGTGGTTATGTTTCCCCCCCCCGTGCCTTAATTTGCCAATTTCTTGCGAGTAGCTGGGTGCTCCCGTGACGGGGAGGGTCCCCCGTTTCCCAGGGACCCCAATTATGGCAACATTTCTCATAATTGATGGTTGGCCTCCTTGCCAAGCGTCCGTCCTAATCGTAGATATCCGGGCCCTGGTGTCTACCGGTAAGGAGACTTCCTGACGTCATTTACTGGGACGGCCCGGGCTGAAAACACGCCGTTAGGTCGGGGGGTGGTGGTGGCCGGGAGCTTTCTGGGCAGTGACCGATCCCGGGGGGCTCTCCTCCCCTCTCCCCCGCTTCCCCGCAGGTCCTGCAGATGCTGAAGGACAAGGTGCCCCCCCTCCCCGACCTCCAGAAGTCAGCGCTGGCCGCCGAGCCCGACCAAATCGTCTATTCCACCACCGGCGACATCTCCATCACCTACGACGACCAGGGTACGGACTAGGGGACGGATGGACGCGGCCGGGCCCGTCGGCCCCGGGACTGGGACTGGAGGACTGGGATTCACGAGGCCTCGGGTTCTCATCCCGGCTGCGCCGTGACCCTGGGCAAGTCCCTTCGCTTCTCTGGGCCTCGGTGACCTCCTCTGGAAAATGGGGATGAAGACCGTGAGCCCCGCGTGGGACGTTTATTGCAGCATCGTACTCTCCCAAGGGCTGAGGACAGTAAGCGCTCGATCAGTGGGATTGACTGGCTGAGTGATCAGCTTCTGTAAAACGGGGATGGAGACATTCGTTCATTCATTCATTCATTCAATTGTATTTATTAGCGCTTACTGTGTGCAGAGCACTGTACTAAGCGCTTGGGAAGTTGGCAACATATAGAGACGGTCCCTACCCAACAGTGGGCTCACAGTCTAGAATCAATCAATCAATCAATCAATCGTATTTATTGAGCACTTACTGTTTGCAGAGCACTGTACTAAGCGCTTGGGAAGTACAAGTTGGCAACGTATAGAGACGGTCCCTACCCAGCAGTGGGCTCACAGTCTAGAAGGGGGAGAACAACCTAGAAGGGGGAGCGCTCAATAAGTGGGATTGACTGGCTGAGCACTCAGCTTCTGTAAAATGGGGATGAAGACAGTAAGCGCTCAATAAGTGGGATTGTACTTCCCAAGCGCTTAGTACAGTGCTCTGCACACAGTGCTCAATAAATATGAATGAATGAATGATTGACTGGCTGAGCGATCAGCTTCTGTAAAACGGGGATGAAGACAGTAAGTGCTCAATAAATGGGATAGTACTTCCCAAGCACTTAGTACAGTGCTCTGCACACAGCGCTCAATAAATATGAATGAATGAATGATTGACTGGCTGAGCGATCAGCTTCTGTAAAACGGGGATGAAGACAGTAAGTGCTCAATAAATGGGATAGTACTTCCCAAGCACTTAGTACAGTGCTCTGCACACAGCGCTCAATAAATATGAATGAATGAATGACTGGCTGAGCGATCAGCCTCTGTAAAACGGGGATGAAAACAGTAAGCGCTGAATAGGTGGGATTGACCGGCTGAGCGATCAGCTTCTGTAAAACGGGGATGAAGACAGTAAGCACTCAATAAGTGGGATTGTAATTCCCAAGCGCTTAGTGCAGTGCTCTGCACACAGCGCTCAATAAATATGAATGAATGAATGATTGGCTGAGCTATCAGCCTCTGTAATACGGGGATGAAAACAGTAAGCGCTCAATAGGTGGGATTGACTGGCTGAGCGATTAGCTTCTGTAAAACAGGGATGAAGACAGTAAGCGCTCAGTAAGTGGGATTGTACTTCCCAAGCGCTTAGTGCAGTGCTCTGCACACAGCGCTCAATAAATATGAATGAATGAATGACTGGCTGAGCGATCAGCCTCTGTAAAACGGGGATGAAAACAGTAAGCGCTCAATAGGTGGGATTGACTGGCTGAGCGATCAGCTTCTGTAAAACGGGGATGAAGACAGTAAGCGCTCAGTAAGTGGGATTGTACTTCCCAAGCGCTTAGTACAGTGCTCTGCACACAGTGCTCAATAAATATGAATGAATGATTGACTGGCTGAGCGATCAGCCTCTGTAAAACGGGGATGAAAACAGTAAGCGCTCTATAGATGGGATTGACTGGCTGAGCGATCAGCTTTTGTAAAACAGGAATGAAGACAGTAAGCGCTCAATAAGTGGGATTGTACTTCCCCAGTGCTTAGTACAGTGCTCTGCACACAGCGCTCAATAAATATGAATGAGTGAATGAATGATTGACTGGCTGAGCGATCAGCTTCTGTAAAACGGGAATGAAGACAGTGAGCCTCGCGTGGGACAACCTGATGAACTGGGATGTCCCCCAGTGCTGAGAACAGTGCTCGGCCCCTAGTCAGTGCTTAATGAAAGCCATGATCAGTATTATTATTATTATTCTCTCCACCCTGGTGCTTAGAACAGTGCCTGGCACAAAGTAAGCCCTTAACAAGTACCGTTAAAAAAAAAAATGATAACCCCGCTCCTTCTCATTCTTCTCCAAGAAGCCTGCCCCGACTCACGAGGCCTTGGGTTCTCGTCCCGGCTGCCCCGTGACCCCGGGCAAGTCCATTTGCTTCTCTGGGCCTCGGTGACCTCGTCTGGAAAATGGGGATTAAGACCGTGAGCCCCGCGTGGGACAGGGACCGGGTCCAACCCGTTTATCGCAGCATCGCCAGGGCTCGCGGTCGGAGAGGTGGGAAAATCAGCGACGTCACCACTGCGGACGCTCGGGCCCGGAGAGGTTCACGGTCCCACAACTGGGCGGCCGACCCGAGAAGCGGTGTGACCTAGTGGGTAGAGCCGGGGCCTTGGAGTCGGAAGGACCCGGGTTCTAATCCCGGCTCCGCCGCCGGTCCGCTGGGCGACCCGGGACAAGTGGCTTCACTCGTCCGGGCCTCGATGACCTCCTCCGTCCAAAGCTTTACTTCTGTTTATTCTCCTAGCTTTACTTCTGTTTATTCTGATGACACCTGTTCACATGTTTTGTTTTGTTCTGTGTCTCCCCCCTTCTAGACTGTGAGCCCGTTGGGTAGGAACCGTCTCTATTTGTTGCCAACTTGTACTTCCCAAGCGCCTAGTACAGTGCTCTGCACACAGTAAGCACTCAATAAATACGATTGAATGAATGAATGAGTGAATGAAAATGGGACCGTGAGCCCCACGTGGGACATTGGGTCCACCGTGATCATCTTGTTTGTAGTAGTAGTAGTAGTAGTAATAATAATAATAATGATAATAATAATGATAATAATAATAATAATAATAATGGCATTTGTTAAACACTTACTATTTTCAAAGCACTGTTCTAAGCTCCGGGGTAGATACACGATATAAGCAGGTTGTCCCACGGCGGGGCTCACAGTCTTCATCCCCATTTGACAGATGAGGTCACTGAGGCCCAGAGAAGTGAAGTGACTTGCTCAGAGTCACACAGCGGGCAAGGGGCAGAGCCGGGATTTGAACCCATGACCTCCGACTCCCAAGCCCGGGCTCTTCCCACTGAGCCACGCTGCTTCTCAGTCCAGCGCCTGGCCCGTAGTGAGCGCTTTAACAAATACCGTTGAAGAAGATAGAGTTGATTTTTGAATCCCAAAGGCTAGCGGTCATACCGGAAGTGGTGGGAGTGGGGATTTATCGAGATTCCCCCAGGAGAAGCTGGTTTGAACGGTCCCTCATCCCTTCTCCACCCCGAGGTGGACAGGAGCCCTCCGGGCTTCCCGGGCTCTCCCCACCACGGGCCTGTACGAGTCATCATCATCGTCATCATCATCAATCGTATTTATTGAGCGCTTACTGTGTGCAGAGCACTGTACTAAGCGCTTGGGAGGTACACATTGGCAACATCTAGAGACAGTCCCTACCCAACAGTGGGCTCACAGTCTAAAAGGGGGAGACAGAGAACAAAACCAAACATACTAACAAAATAAAATAAATAGAATAGATATGTACAAGTTAAATAAATAGAGTAATAAATCTGTACAAACATATATCCATATATACAGGTGCTGTGGGGAAGGGAAGGAGGGAAGATGGGGGGGATGGAGAGGGGGACGAGGGGGAGAGTCCCGTTTGCCCGGCTCCCAGGGCGGAGCTGGATCAGAATCCAGCAGGCCGACCCTGGCCTGGCTGCGAGCAATCTTTGTCTTTTTTCATTATCGCTTTTAATTTTCAAATGGCATTTTTTAAGCGCTTACTACATGCCGAGGACCGTTCTAAGCGCAGAGGTAGATACAAGTGAATCGAGCCAGCTCCGGTCCCCGTCCCACCTGGGGCTCACAGTCTAAGGAGGAGGGAGGGCAGCTATCGATTCCCCAATTTGCAGTTGAGGAAACTGAGGCCCAGAGGAGTGATTTGCCCAGGGTCCCGCAGCAGGCAGGCGGTAGAGCTGGAATTAGAACCCAGGTCCTCCGGTTCCCGGACCCGGGCATTATCCACATTTGCTTCCCGGCTTTCTGGCGAGGCTGTCCTAGGAGGGAAGCAGCGTGGCTCAGTGGAAAGAGCCCGGGCTTTGGCGTCAGAGGTCATGGGTTCGAATCCTGGCTCCGCCACATGTCTGCTGTGTGACCTTGGGCAAGTCACTTCACTTCTCTGAGCCTCAGTTCCCTCATCTGTAAAATGGGGATTAAGACTGTGAGCCCCCTGGGGGACAACCGGATTACCTTGTAAGCTCCCCAGCGCTTAGAACAGTGCTTTGCACATAGTAAGCGCTTAATAAATCCCATTATTATTATCATTATTAGACCGGAACCTCCCTCTAGGCTGGAAACTCCCTGTGAACGGAGAATGCCTCTGTTATATTGTTCTATTATCCTCTCCCAAGTGCTTAGTACAGTGTCCGGCACAGAATAAGCGCTCGGTGTATACGAGTGACTAATCTGATGGATTGGGGCCAGGTAGGGGACCCTAAGGTGGTTTCTTGGCCTCCCTTTCATTTGTTCGGTTGTATTTATTAAGCAGCTGCGGCTTAGTGGAAAGATCATGGGCTTTGGAGTCAGAGGTCATGGGTTCGAATCCCAGCTCTGCCACTTGTCAGCTGTGTGACTTTGGGCAAGTCACTTCACTTCTCTGGGCCTCAGTTCCCTCAGCTGTAAAACGGGGACTAAGACTGTGAGCCCCATGGGGGACAACCTGATAACCTTGTATCTTCCCCAGTGCTTAGAACAGTGCTTTGCACATAGTAAGCGCTTAACAAATACCGTCATCATTATTATTATTATTATTAAGCACTTATCGTGTGCGGAGCACTGGACTCAGCCCTTGGGAAAGTCCAGTACGACAATAAACGGTGACATTCCCTGCCCACAGTGAGCTCGCAGTCTAGAGCAGGGAGACGGACAGCGTTACAGATAAATCAAATGGCAGATATGGACGTGAGCGGCGGCGGGGGACGGATAAAGGGAGCAAGTCCGGGCGACGCAGAAGGGAGTGGGAGATGAGGAAAGGAGGGCGCAGTCAGGGAAGGCCCCTGGGAGGAGGTGGGCCTTCGGTAAGGCTTTGAAGATGGGGCGAGTCATCGTTTGTGGGATGAGAGAAGCGGCGTGGCTCAGTGGAAAGAGCCCGGGCTTTGGAGGCAGAGGTCATGGGTTCAAATCCCGGCTCCTCCACTAGTCAGCTGTGTGACTTTGGGCAAGTCACTTCACTTCTCCGCGCCTCAGTTCCCTCACCTGTCAAATGGGGATGAAGACTGGGAGCCCCCCGTGGGACAACCCGATCACTTTGTAACCTCCCCAGCGCTTAGAACAGTGCTTTGCACATAGTAAGCGCTTAATAAATGCCATTATTATTATTATTGTTATGAGAGGAGGGAGGGCGGTGCGGTCGGCGGCGAGACGGACGAGATGGAGGGACGGCCTCGTTCCCTCACCGTACCTCGTTCTGGCCTGTCCCGCCATCGACCCTCGGCCCACGTCCTCCCCCAGGCCTGGAATGCCCCCAATCCCTCTGCCCCTCCGCCAAGCTCGCTCTCTTCCTCCCTTCAAGGCCCTGCTGAGAGCTCACCTCCTCCAGGAGGCCTTCCCACACTCAGCCCCTTCCTTCCTCTCCCCCTCGTCCCCCTCTCCATCCCCCCCATCTTACCTCCTTCCCTTCCCCACAGCACCGGTATATATGTATATATGTTTGTACGTATTTATTACTCTATTTATTTTACTTGTACATATCTATTCTATTTATTTTATTTTGTTAGCATGTTTGGTTTTGTTCTCTGTCTTCCCCTTTTAGACTGTGAGCCCGCTGTTGGGTAGGGACTGTCTCTAGATGTTGCCGACTGGTACTTCCCAAGCGCTTAGTCCAGTGCTGTGCACATAGTAAGCGCTCAATGAATACGATTGTTGATGATGATGATGATGACAGCGAGGAGGTCGACCCCAGAGGGGCGGAGCGCCCCTGTTCCGGCTCCCTCCGAGCGGCGCGAGTGACTCCGTGTGCCCGTCTGCTTCCCCCCAAGGCAGGAAGTTTGTGACCGTCCTGATGTGCTTTTGGTACCTAACCAGCGCCGACCTGCCCGACGAGGCGCCCAGAGGAGCCAAGGTCTTCCGGTTCAAGCTGGGCGACGGCGGCGCCAAATTCAAACAGCTGCTCAACGCTAACTACGAGTAGGCCCGGTCGCCGCTCACGGGAGGGAAGGAGGGAGGGGAGGCGGGAGGTCCCGAGGGGTGGCCCCGAGGGATGATGGCGGAGCGGGGGGCGGCTGGGGGGCAGAAAGACCCGGGTTTGCCTCGTTCGTCCATCCAGTCGTGTTTATTGTGCGCTTACTGTGCGCAAAACACTGTACTAAGCGCTTGGGAGAGTACAGTGGAATGTACGATCAATCAATCAATCGTATTTATTGAGCGCTTATTGTGTGCAGAGCACCGTACTAAGCGCTTGGGAAATCCAAGTTGGCAACATCTAGAGACAGGCCCCACCCAACAGCGGGCTCACAGTCTAGCAGGGGGAGACGGACAACAAAACAGAACATATTAACAAAATAAAATTCATTCATTCAATCGTATGTATTGAGCGCTTACTGTGTGCAGAGCACCGTACTAAGCGCTTGGGAAGTACAAGTTGGCAACATCTAGAGACGGGCCCTACCCAACAGTGGGCTCACAGTCTAGAAGGGGGAGACGGAGAGCAAAACATATTAACAAAATAAAATTCATTCATTCAATCGTATGTATTGAGCGCTTACTGTGTGCAGAGCACTGTACTAAGCGCCTGGGAAGTCCAAGTTGGCAACATCTAGAGACGGTCCCTACCCAACAGTGGGTTCACAGTCTAGAAGGGGGAGACAGAGAACAAAACAAAACATATTAACAAAATAAAATAGGTATGTACAAGTAAAATAAATTAATAAATAGAAGGTAGTAAGGTACTAGAAGGTAGCTTCTCGAAGGCAGAGATCGGGCCTACTGACTCTAGAAATGGTAATGATGATGGTGTTAAGTGCTTACTATGTGCCAAGCACTGTTCTAAGCGCTGGGGGAGAGACAAGGTCATCAGGTTGTCCCCCATGGGGCTCACAGTCTTCATCTCCCATTTTCCAGATGAGGGAACTGGGGCTCAGAGAGGTGAAGTGATTTGCCTAAGGTCACCCAGCAGACAGGTGGGGAGGCCGGGATTTGAACTCATGACCTCTGACCCCCCCCCCCCCCAAGGACGGGCTCTTTCCACTGAGCCACGCTGCTCCCACCGGGTCGTCGGGCGAGCCGTTTAGGTCCCCATTTCAGCCAGGTCCCCCCGGCTGAGTCCCAGGCGGCTTCTTGCTCGCCATGTGTAGTCTGTCCGTCGATCAGTTGTATTTGTTGAGCGCTTACCGCGTGCGGGGCTCTGGACTGAGCGCCTGGGAGGGGACGGCAGAACCGGTTGGTAGACATAATCCTCGCCCAAAACGAGGTTATGACCGGAGGGGAGACAGGCGTTAATTGAAAGAAGGAAACGACAGAGATGGACACGGGCGCTGTGGGGCTGAGGGACGGGGGGGAACCAAGGGGGCAAATCCAAGTACCAGGGCGACTTAAAAGTGTACGCTCAGTACAGTGCTCTGCACACAGTAAGCGCTCAATAAGTACGGTTGAACGAGTGAATATTGAGGGGAGAAGAGGAAATGAGGGCGTAGTCGGGGAAGGCCTCCCGGAGGAGACCGGCCTTCAGTAAGGCTCTGAAGCGGGGGTGGGCGATCGTCAGTTGCTTGTGAAGCAGCGTGGCTCAGTGGAAAGAGCCCGGGCTTTGGAGTCAGAGGTCGTGGGTTCAAATCCTGGCTCCGCCGATTGTCAGCTGTGTGACGTTGGGCAAGTCACTTCACTTCTCTGGGCCTCAGTTCCCTCATCTGGAAGATGGGGGTGAAGACTGTGAGCCCCATGTGGGACAACCTGATCCCCTTGTAACCTCCCCAGGGCTTAGAACAGGGCTTTCCACATAGTAAGCTCTTAATAAATGCCATCATTATTGTTATTATGAAGAGGAAGGGCATTCCAGGCCAGAGGCAGGACGCAGATGGGAGGTCATATGTACTTGCTACGTGCCGAGCACTGTTCTAAGCACTGGGAGAGATCCGAGGTAATTAGGTTGGGACGCAGTCCCTCTCCCGTATGGGGCTCCTGGGCTTCATCCAGTCGTATCGATTGAGCGCTTACTGTGTGCAGAGCACCGTACTAAGCGCTTGGAAAGTACAGTCCGGCAACAGAGAGAGACAGTCCCTACCCAGCGACGGGCTCACGGCCTAGAAGGGGGAGACAGACAACAAAACAAAACATGGAGACAAGTGTCAATAATAATAATAATTATGGTATTTGTTAAGCGCTTACTATGTGCAAAGCACTGTTCTAAGCGCTGGGGGGGATACAAGGTGATCAGGTTGTCCCACGGAGGGCTCACAGTTTTAATCCCCATTTTACAGATGAGGGAACTGAGGCCCAGAGAAGTGAAGTGACTTGCCCAAAGCTGACAATCGGCGGAGCCGGGATTTGAACCCCTGACCGATTTGATAGCATCAAATTGATGCTGTCGTCCGTCTCCATCCCCATTTTCACACGGGTCACAGAGCAGCAGTCAAGAGGCGGAGCCGGGATTCGAACCCAGATCCGACTGTGAGGCCCGGCCTCTGCCCACTAGGCCTCGCTGCTTCTCTGCGGTCACCTGGCAGCGGTCCGGCCCGGGGCGACCCTCCTAGGGGGGCTCTCTGCTCCTCCCGCTTCCCTCGGCCGCAATGGGTCCGTCCGTTTCAATCACCACCGCTCTACTGGACTGGACTCGCCCAAGCATTTAGCACAGGGCTCCGCGCACCAGAAGCGCCCAGCAGAGAAGCAGCGTGGCTCAGTGGGTAGAGCACGTGTCTGAGAGTCCTGGCCTTACCAGTCCCAGCTCCACCGCTCGTCTGCCGCGTGACCCTGGGCAAGTCACTTAATAATAATAATAATGATGGCATTTATTAAGCGCTTACTATGTGCGAAGCACTGTTCTAAGCACTGGGGAGCTTACAAGGTGATCAGGTTGCCCCACGTGGGGCTCCCAGTCTTCATCCCCATTTGACAGATGAGGTCACTGAAGCCCAGAGAAGTTAAGTGATTTGCCCAAAGTCACCCAGCTGACAAGTGGCGGAGCCGGGATTTGAACCTGTGACCTCTGACTCCAAAGCCCTTGCCCTTTCCACTGAGCCACGCTGCCCCTTCCCTTCCGGCGGCCCCGGTGACCTCCTCCGGAAAGCGGGGGTGGCGGGGAGCCCACCGTTGGGTAGGGACCGTCTCTATATGTTGCCAACTTGGACTTCCCAAGCGCTTAGTACAGTGCTCTGCACACAGTAAGCGCTCAATAAATACAATTGATTGATTGATTGATTGACTGCGAGCCCCACGGGGGCCGGGGGCCGGGTCCCGCCCGACGACCTCATCCCAGGTGCCTAGAGCGGTGCCGGACGCGTGGTAAGCGCTTAATGGACACCGCAGTTATTCAAACGGCGCGGATCGATTAATCTCCGTCTCCCGTCTTCCTAATCTCCGTCTCTCCCGTCTCCCATCTTCCAGGTTTCAGAGGGAGTTTACCCAAGGAGTGGAGCCGGACTGGACCATTTCGAGGATTGAACACCCAAAGTTGTTAGACTAACGGCCTTTGCCCGGACGGACGGGCGGACGGACAGACGGTCAGCCCCTGAGGCCGGCGGAAAACTGGAACACTTTGGAATCACTGCTCTCCCTGTGATCCCCTGTTGTCCCCCTCATCTAACGTGTGGGATTGATTTTTCAATTACCTGGCTTCGGAGAAGACCAATCTGACGGAATAAAGCCCCCCTCTCGACCCCCCGCCGGCCTCCTGACTGCTCACTTTATCATGATTAATAGTAATGCTATTTATGGTATTTATTAAGCACGTCCTATGTGCCAGGCACTGTAATAATAATAATAATGATTCAGGTGGCATTTGTTAAGCGCTTACTATCATCATCATCAATCGTATTTATTGAGCGCTTACTGTGTGCGGAGCACTGGACTAAGCGCTTGGCAACATATACAGTCCCTACCCAACAGCGGGCTCACAGTAAAAGGGGGAGACAGAGAACAAAACCAAACATACTAACAAAATAAAATAAATAGAATAGATATGTACAAGTAAAATAAATAGAGTAATAAATATGTACAAGCATATATACTATGTGCAGAGCACTGTTCTAAGCGCTGAGGGGGATACAAGGTGATCAGGTTGTCCCACGTGGGGCTCACAGTCTTCATCCCCATTTTACAGATGAGGGAACTGAGGCTCAGAGAAGTGAAGTGACTTGCCCAGGGTCACACAGCAGACATGTGGCGGAGTCGGGACTAAGTGCTGTGGTTGATACAAGGTAATCAGGAAGTACAAGTTGGCAACATACTATCTCTATATGTTGCCAACTTGTACTTCCCAAGCGCTTAGTACAGTGCTCTGCACACAGTAAGCGCTCAATAAATGCGATTGATTGATTGATACAGTCCCTTTCCCACTTGGGGCTCGCAGTCTTAATCCCCGTTGGACAGAAGAGGCCCGGAGAAGTGACGTGACTCACCCAAGATCCCACAGCGGACAAGCGGCAGAGCCGGGATTAGAACCCAGGTCCTTCTGACCCCCCAGGCCCAAGCTCTAGCCATTGGGCCACACCGTTTTTTAGAGGAGACGTGACATGGCGCAGTGGGTAGAGCCCGGGCCTGGGAGCTGGAAGGTTTGGGGTTTTAGTCCCAGCTCTGCAGAGAAGCAGCGTGGCTCAGTGGAAAGAGCCCGGGCTTTGGAGTCAGAAGTCATGGGTTCAAATCCTGGCTCTGCCAATTGTCAGCTGTGTGACTTTGAGCAAGTCACTTCACTTCTCTGGGCCTCAGTTCCCTCATCTGGAAAATGGGGATGAAGACTGTGAGCCCCCCGTGGGACAACCTGATCACCTTGTATCCCCCCCAGCGCTTAGAGCAGTGGTTTGCACATAGTAAGTGCTTAACAAATACCATCATTATTATTGTCTGCTGTGTGACCTTGGGCAGGTCATTTCTCTGGGCTTCAGTCCCCTCATCTGGAAAATGGGGGTCGAGACTGTGAGCCCCATGTGGGACAGGGACTGCATCCAACCCAATCTGCTCATGTCCACCCCAGTGCTTAGTACAGTGCCTGGCACCTAGTAAGTTTTTAACAAGCACCATAATTATTAGTATTAGTATTACTACATTATTAATTGAGCACTTTAAGTGCTTGGAGGGGACAACTCTCCTCGACCCCCTCCAGCCTGGCTTCCGTCCCCTACATTCCACGGAAACTGCCTTCTCAAAGGTCACCGATGACCTCCTACTTGCCAAATCCAACGGCTCCTACTCTGTCCTAATCCTCCTCGACCTCTCAGCTGCCTTCGACAGTGTGGCCCACCCCCTTCTCCTCAACACGCTATCCGACCTTGGCTTCACAGACTCCGTCCTCTCCCGGTTCTCCTCTTATCTCTCCGGTCGTTCATTCTCAGTCTCTTCGGCAGGCTCCTCCTCCCCCTCCCATCCTCTTACTGTGGGGGTTCCCCAAGGTTCAGTGCTCGGTCCCCCTTCTGTTCTCAATCTACACGCACTCCCTCGGTGACCTCATTCACTCCCATGACTTCAACTATCATCTCTACGCTGATGACACCCAGATCTCCATCTCTGCCCCTGCTCTCTCCCCCTGCCTCCAGGCTCGCATCTCCTCCTGCCTTCAGGACATCTCCATCTGGATGTCCGCCCGCCACCTAAAGCTCAACATGTCGAAGACTGAGCTCCTTGTCTTCCCTCCCAAACCCTGCCCTCTCCCTGACTTTCCCATCACTGTTGACGGCACTACCATCCTTCCCGTCTCACAGGCCCACGACCTCGGTGTCATCCTCGACTCCGCTCTCTCGTTCACCCCTCACATCCAAGCTGTCACCAAAACCTGCCTGTCTCAGCTCCGCGACATTGCCAAGATCCGCCCTTTCTTCTCCATCCATACCGCTACCCTGCCCATTCAGGCTCTCATCCTATCCCGTCTGGACTGCATCAGCCTTCTCTCTGATCTCCCATCCTCGTGTCTCTCCCCACTTCAATCCATACTTCATGCCACTGCCCAGATTGTCTTTGTCCAGAAATGCTGTGGGCATGTTACTCCCCTCCTCAAAAATCTCCAATGGCTACCGATCAATCTGCGCATCAGGCAGAAACTCCTCCCCCTGGGCTTCCAGGCTGTCCGTCCCTCCATCCCCTGGCCCCCTCCTCCCTCACCTCCCTTCTGTCCTTGTCCAGCCCAGCCCGCACCCTCCGCTCCTCTGCCACTGCTAATCTCCTCCCCGTTAGGCCTCGCTCTCGCCTGTCACGCCATTGACCCCCGGCCCACGTCCTCCCCCGGGCCTGGAATGCCCCCAATCCCTCTGCCCCTCCACCAAGCTCGCTCTCTTCCTCCCTTCAAGGCCCTGCTGAGAGCTCACCTCCTCCAGGAGGCCTTCCCAGGCTGAGCCCCTTCCTTCCTCTCCCCCTCGTCCCCCTCTCCATCCCCCCCACCTTACCTCCTTCCCTTCCCCACAGCACCTGTATATATGGATATACGTTTGTACATATTTATTACTCTATTTATTTTACTTGTACATATCTATTCTATTTATTTTATTTTGTTAGTATGTTTGGTTTTGTTCTCTGTCTTCCCCTTTTAGACTGTGAGCCCACTGTTGGGTCGGGACCGTCTCTATATGTTGCCAATTTGTACTTCCCAAGCGCTTAGTACAGTGCTGTGCACATAGTAAGCACTCAATAAATACAATTGATGATGATGATGCAGAGCACTGTAAAAGGCATTTGGGAGAGCAATCAACCAAGGTAGGACATTTATTGAGCACTTACTGTGTGCAGAGCACTGTAGTGAGCACCTGAGAGAGTCCAATCAGAGTTAGTAGACATGTTTCCTTGTAACCTCCCCAGCGCTTAGAACAGTGCTTTGTACATAGTAAGTGCTTAAATGCCATTATTATTATCACTTAACTTCTCTGTGCCTCAGTTCCCTCATCTGTAAAATGGGGATGAAGACTATGAGCCCCCCGTGGGACAACCTGATCACCCTGTAACCTCCCCAGCGCTTAGAACAGTGCTTTGCACATAGTAAGCGCTTAATAAATGCCATCATTATTATCATTATTAAACAGGCACATTCCCTGCCCACAGCGAGCTTCCATTCTAGAGGGTTATTCAGGTTAGACTCCTTCCATGAGGCCATAGAGAGAACAATCGATCAATCGATGGCATTTATTGAGCGCTCACTATGTGCAGAGCACTGTAAAAGGCATTTGGGAGAGCAATCAACCAATGTAGGACATTTATTGAGCACTTACTGTGTGGAGAGCACTGTAGTGAGCACTTGGGAGAATCCAATCCGACAGAGTTGGTAGATGCTACATGCAGAGCACTGTAAAAGGCATTTGGGAGAGCGATCAACCAATGTAGGACATTTATTGAGCGCTTACTGTGTGGAGAGCACTGTAGTGAGCACTTGGGAGAGTCCAATCCGACAGAGCTGGTAGACACTACATGCAGAGCACTGTAAAAGGCATTTGGGAGAGCGATCAACCAATGTAGGACATTTATTGAGCGCTTACTGTGTGGAGAGCACTGTAGTGAGCACTTGAGAGAGCCCAATCCGACTGAACTGGTAGACACTATATGCAGAGCACTGTAAAAGGCATTTGGGAGAGCGATCAACCAATGTAGGACATTTATTGAGCGCTTACTGTGTGGAGAGCACTATAGTGAGCACTTGGGAGAGTCCAATCCGACAGAGTTGGTAGACATGTTTTCCCCCCCACAACTAGCTAGCGGTAGATTTAAATGAAGGACTTGGACCTTCTATAATAATAATAATAATAATAATAATAATAACAACAATCGTAATAATAATCATAATAATCATAATAATCATCATAATAATGATATTTGTTAAGCACTTACTATGTGTCAAGCCCTGTTCGAAGCACTGGGGTGGCTGACCTGAATGGAACCTCACTAGCTGAAGAAAATTTAAGATAATTTCCGGCATTTTTTCCTTAGACTCTACCGTTTTTTGACTGAAGAGTTCAGTTTTCAGATTAGCGACCTCTACTCTCAGTCCCCGTTACCGGGGAGATGGTTTTCCGATCCCTTTTCTTCGTCTTCAAAACGCAGGCAAATACTTACGGGTGGTCACCTAGAAACATTTTCAGTGGCTTTTCGCTCTTGGATGTATTTAAACTCCTTGAAAAGCCACGTCCTTTTCTGAAGAGCCGGTAAGAGCGGAGTTTCGAGATGTTCTCTAAGCTTGGAGTGAGATGAAAAGGTCCTGAACTCTGATCGATTAAAGCTGGAGAGTCGGATTCTTTCATTTCGGATTTTTCAGCCCCCTCTTTGGCAAAATAGAGTTCGGATTAAAAACCCTCTAACGCTCTCCGGCCTGGGGTTAGAATTCAGCAGGTGGTAGGGTGATGTCAGCCTGCAGTTATGTTTTTCTTGCCTTAATCTTCCCGAGAAGAAGAAATTCCCAGAATCGGACTGGAAGCGGAAAGAAAGCAGAGAACTCAAAGCAGGGGAACTCAGAGGGAAAGAGTCTTTCCATGATAATCAAGCATTGATCGTGGAAAATGGGCTTCGATATTATGTTATTACATTATGCCCTCACTATCCCCACTGAAGCCAGGGTGGAGCTGCCGAAGTGAAGTGGACAATGGGGACAGTTTAGAACAGTGCCCAGCGCTGTGAACAGTGCTTTGCGCGTAGTAAGCGTTTAATAAATGCCATCATTATTATTATTATCTCCCCAGAAGCAGGATGGCCTAGTGTAAAGAGCACTGGGAGTCAGAGGACCTAGGTATATATGTATATATGTATATACCTGGCACCTGGTGTATATACCTGTATATATGTATATATGTTTGTACATATTTTTTGACTCTATTTATTTATTTATTTAATTAATTTATTTGTACATATCTATTCTATTTATTTTATTTTGTTAGTATGTTTGGTCTCTGTTTCCCCCTTTTAGACTGTGAGCCCACTGTTGGGTAGGGACTGTCTCTATATGTTGCCAATTTGTACTTCCCAAGCGCTTAGTACAGTGCTCTGCACATAGTAAGCGCTCAATAAATACGATTGATGATGATGATGATGATGATGAGGTTCTAATTCTGATTCGGCCACATACCTGCTGTGTGATCTTGAGCAAGTCACTTCAGTTCTCTGTGCCAAAGTTCCCTCATCCGCAAAACAGGGATTCAATATCCGTGTTCCTTCCTTCTTACAATGTGGGACCTGATGATTTTGTATCTACTCCAGCTCTTGGCATAGTGCTCGTCACATAGTAAGCGCTTAACAAATGCCACAATTATTATTAATAATTATTAATTATTATGAATTATTATAAGACTGTGAGCCCACTGTTGCGTAGGGACTGTCTCTATATGTTGCCAATTTGTACTTCCCAAGTGCTTAGTACAGTGCTCTGCACATAGTAAGCACTCAATAAATACAATTGATGATGATATTTGTTAAGTGCTTGGCACATCGTAAGCGCTTTACAAAGCGCTTTGCACCTGTATATATGTATATATGTTTGTACATATTTATTACTCTATTTATTTTACTTGTACATATCTATTCTATTTATTTTGTTTTGTTAGTATGTTTGGTTTTGTTCTCTGTCTCCCCCTTTTAGACTGTGAGCCCACTGTTCAGTAGGGACTGTCTCTATGTGTTGCCAACTTGGACTTCCCAAGCGCTTAGTACAGTGCTCTGCACACAGTAAGCACTCAATAAATACGATTGGTTGATTGATGTTATAAATAATAATAATAATAATTGTGCCATTTGTTAAGCATTCACTAGGTGCCAGGCACTGTACTAAGTGCTGGGGTGGATACGAGCAAATCGGGTTGGACACGGTCCCTGTCCCACGAGGGGCTCACATTCTCCATCCCCATTTTACAGATAATAATAAAAATAACAGCATTTATTAAGCACTTACTATGTGCAAACCACTGTTCTAAGTGCTGGGGGAGATACAAGGTGATCAGGTTGTCCCATGTGGGGCTCACAGTCTTAATCCCCATTTTACAGATAATAATAATAATAACGGCATTTATTAAGCGCTCACTATGTGCAAACCACTGATCTAAGCGCTGGGGGGGATTCAAGGTGATGAGGTTGTCCCATGTGGGGCTCACAGTCTTAATCCCCATTTTACAGATGAGGTCACTGAGGCCCAGAGAAGTTAAGTGACTGGCCCAAGGTCACACAGCTGACAAGTGGCAGAGCTGGGATTCTAACCCATGACCTCTGACTCCCAAGCCCGGGCTCTTTCCACTGAGCCACGCTGCTTCTCATACCCATGCTGCTTCTCATAAGGTCATTGAGGCCCAGAGAAGTGAAGTGACTTCCCAAAGTCACACAGCTGACCTTGGGCAAGTCACTTCACTTCTCTGTGCCTCAGTTCCCTAATTTGTAAAATGGGGATGAAGATTGTGAGCCCTATGTGGGACCACCTGATCACCTTGTAACCTCCCAAGTGCTTAGAACAGTGCTTTGCACATAATAAGCACTTAAAATATGTCATTATTATTATTATTATTACAGCAGACAAGTGGCAGAGCCAGGATTAGAACCCATGACCTCTGACTCCCAAGCCCAGGCTCTTTCCACTGAGCCATGGTGCTTCTCATAGCCATGCTGCTTCGCATAAGGTCACTGAGGCCCACAGAAGTGAAGTGACTTCCCAAAGTCACACAGCTGACCTTGGGCAAGTCACTTCACTTCTCTGGGCCTCAGTTCCCTCATCTGTAAAATGGGGATGAAGATTGTGAGCCCCCCGTGGGACAACCTGATCACCTTGTAACCTCCCAAGTGCTTAGAACACTGCTTTGCTTTGCCGACTTGTCCTTCCCAAGCGCTTAGTCCAGTGCTCTGCACACAGTAAGCGCTCAATAAATACGATTGAATGGCTCAGTGGAAAGAGCACAGGCTTTGGAGTCAGAGGTCATGGGTTCAAATCCCCGCTCTGCCAGTTGCCAGCTGTGTGACTTTGGGCAAGTCACTTCACTTCTCTGGGCCTCAGTTCCCTCATCTGGGAAATGGGGATGAAGACTGTGAGCCTCCTGTGAGACAACCTGACCACCTTGTAACCTCCCCAGCGCTTAGAGCAGTGCTTTGCACATAGTAAGCGCTTAATAAATGCCATCATTATTATTATTATGTGGAGATGGTCCCTACCCAACAACGGGCTCACAGTCACAGTCATTCCCAGATGCCTCCAGCCAGGGAAGCGGGTGGCACGGAAACCGGAGAGGGATGGAATCTTTCCCGTTGCATTTCCTCATCCTCCCAGGGCTACTCACACACATTCCCCACACATTCTCCCCCTCGTCCCCCTCTCCATCCCCCCCATCTTAGCTCCTTCCCTTCCCCACAGCACCTGGATATATGGATATATGTTTGTACAGATTTATTACTCTATTTATTTATTTATTTATTTGACTTGTACATATCTATTCTATTTATTTTATTTTGTTAGTATGTTTGGTTTTGTTGTCTGTCTCCCCCTTTTAGACTGTGAGCCCACTGTTGGGTAGGGACCATCTCTATAGGTTGCCAACTTGGACTTCCCAAGCGCTTAGTCCAGTGCTCTGCACACAGTAAGCACTCAATAAATACGATTGATTGATTGATTGATTGATTCCCTACCAACAATTCGAGATTCAAATCCGCAGCTCGGATGAGGTTAAAAAGGGCCTATTGTTCAAGGGATCCGAAAGACGGTTTTTCGACAGAGCGTTTCTAAAAGGGATTTGATTCAAACCGTGCCAAATTAAAACTTCCACCTGCCACCTCCTCTGATGCCTTAAGTGCTTAATTTCAAGACGTGAGACTATGAAAGCGACCGAGCCTGGAGAGGTAACGGTGGATTTTTATTGTAGCAGTGTATATTTATTCTAGAATTCGTTCTTTGCTATTTATTCACCGACACCTTAGGGAACAGGCCGGGTAGAATGCCATCCGTGGGCACAGCTGCTGCCCTCCACCCCAAAATCAGCCATCTCGTCCTCTCCAAATTCACCCCCATTTTCAACCCCTCTGAAGTGCTTACTATCTGCCAGAACCTGGGGAAGATAATAATAATAAAATAATAATAATAATAATAATGGCATTTGTTAAGCGCTTACTATGTGCAAAGCACTGTTCTAAGCGCTGGGGGGGATACAAAGTGATCAGGTTGTCCCTTGTGGGGTTCACAGTCTTAATCCCCATTTTACAGATGAGGGAACTGAGGCTCAGAGAAGTTAAGTGACTTGCCCAAGGTCACACAGCAGACATGTGGCGGAGCCGGGATTCGAACCCATGACCTCTGACTCCAAAGCCCGGGCTCTTTCCACTGAGCCATTCAATCGTATTTATTGAGCGCTTACCGTGTGCAGAGCACTGTACTAAGCGCTTGGGAAGTCCAAGTCGGCAACATATAGGGACGGTCCCTACCCAACAGCGGGCTCACAGTCTAGAAGACTGTGGAGCTTACTGTTCCTGTAATAATAATAATAATGATGGCATTTATTAAGCGCTCACTATGTGCAAAGCACTGTTCCAAGCGAAGAGATAATCAGAACAGGTACAGATCCACAAGTGGTGGGGAGATAATAATCCTAATAATGGTATTTATTAAGCGCTTACTCTGTGCCAAGCACTGTTCTAAGCACTGGGGGAGATACGGGTGAGAATTAGAGAAGCAGCGTGGCCCAGTGGAAAGAGCCCGGGCTTTGGAGTCAGGGGTCAGGGGTTCAAATCCCGGCTCCACCAATTGTCGGCTGGGTGACTTTGGGCAAGTCACTTCACTTCTCTGGGCCTCAGTTCCCTCATCTGGAAAATGGGGATTCAAAGTGTGAGCCCCCCCATGGGACAACCTGATCACCTTGTAACCTCCCCAGTGCTTAGAACTGTGCTTTGCTCAAAGTGAGCGCTTAATAAATATCATTATTATTATTATTATTTGGAGTCAGAGGTCATGGGTTCAAATCCCGGCTCCACCACTTAGCTGTGTGACTTTGGGCAAGTCACTTCACTTCTCTGTGCCTCAGTTGCCTCATCTGTAAAATGGGGATTAAGACTGTGAGCCCTCTGTGGGACAACCTGATCACCTTGTAAAATCCCCAGCAATTAGAACGGTGATTTGCACATAGTAAGCGCTTAATAAATGCCATGATTAATATTATTATTATTATTATTATAAGGTCATCGGGTTTTCCCACATGGGGCTCACAGTCTTCATCCCCACTTTCCAGGTGAGGTCACTGAGGCCCAGAGAAGTGAAGTGACTTGCCCAAAGTCACACAGCGGATAAGCAGCGGAGCCAGGATTAGAACCCAAAACCTCTGGCTCCCAAGCCCGGGCTCTTTCCACCAAGCCCCACTTCTTCTCTAGGCGGAAGATAGGATGCGCTGAAGAAAATATGTCCATGAAGTTGCTAGAGAAGCAGCGTGGCTCAGTGGAAAGAGCCCGGGCTTTGGAGTCAGAGGTCATGGGTTCAAATCCCTGCTCTGCCAGTTGTCGGCTGTGTGACTTTGGGCAAGTCACTTACCTTCTCTATGCCTCAGTTTCCTCAACTGTAAAATGGGGATGAAGACTGTGAGCCCCCCGTGGGACAACCTGATCACCTTGTAACCTCCCCAGCGCTTAGAACAGTGCTTTGCACATAGTAAGTGCTTAATAAATGCCACTATTATTATTATTATTAATAGGAAATGACTTGACAGTATTTGATATATAATAATGATAATGATGATGGCATTTGTTAAGTGCTTACTATGTGCCAAGCACTGTTCTAAGCGCTGATATATGTGTGTGCGTACATATATATATACACACATTTATTACACACCTAAGCATATATATATACATGTGTATATATATGTATACACACACAAACACACATACTGTTCTAAACGCTGGGGTAGATACAAGCTAATCAGGTTGGACACAGAAGGATCCTGGGCTTGGGAATCAAAGGTCACGGGTTCTAATCCCGGCTCCGCCACTTGTCAGCTGTGTGACTTTGGGCAAGTCACTTCACTCCTCTGGGCCTCAGTTCCCTCATCTGGAAAATGGGGATGAAGACTGTGAGCCCCCCGTGGGACGAGTATTAACAAAATAAAATAAATAGAATAGATATGTACAAGTAAAATAAATAGAGTAATAAATCTGTACAAACATATATCCATATATACAGGTGCTGTGGGGAAGGGAAGGAGGTAAGATGGGGGGGATGGAGAGGGGGACAGACTCAGCCCCGCTTTTCCTCATCTCCCACTCCCTTCTGCGACCCCCTGACTCGCGCCCTTTGCTCTTCCTCCCCCCTTCTCCCCACCCCACAGCACTTACATCTATATCTATCTTTTTAATTATTTATAATAATAATAATAATAATGGCATTTGTTAAGCGCTTACTATGTGCAAAGCCCTGTACTAAGCTCTGACAATGATATTAATGATGGTATTTGTTAAGCGCTTACTATGTGCAAAGCACTGTTCTAATCCCTGGGGGGATACAAGGTGATCAGGTTGTCCCACGTGGGGCTCACAGTCTTAATCCCCATTTTACAGATGAGGGAAGTGAGGCCCAGAGAAGTGAGGTGACTTGCCCAAAGTCACACAGCTGACAATTGTCAGAGCTGGGATTTGAACCCATGATCTCTGACTCCAAAGCCCGGGCTCTTTCCGCTGAGCCACGTTAATGCCCGTTTGATACCTGTATTGACGTCTGTCTTCCCCCCTCCAGACTGTGAGCTCGTTGTGGGCAGGGATTGTCTCTCTTGATTGCTGTATCGTACTTTCACAAGCGTTTAGTACAGTGCTCTGCACACGGTCAGTGCTCAGTAAATACCATTGACTGACTGAATGAATGAATATTTATTGACTGATTTCTTTTTCATGGAATTTCTTAAATGCTTAGTATGTGCCAGGCACTGCACTAAGCACTAGGGTAGATTCAAGGTAATCAGGTTGCCACCCCGAGAAGTATCTGGACACAGTAGGTGCTCAGTAAATATCCCAGTAAATATCAGTAAAGTAGCTCAGTGAATAGAGAAGCAGCATGGGCTTTGGAGTCAGAAGTCATGGGTTCAAATCCCGGCTCCATCAATTGTCAGCTGTGTGACTTTGGGCAAGTCACTTCACTTTTCTGGGCCTCAGTTACCTCATCTGCAAAATGGGGATTAAGACTGTGAGCCCCACATGGGACAACCTGATCACCTTGTTACCCCCCCAGCGCTTAGAACAGTGCTTCATACATAGTAAGCACTTAACAAATGCCATTATTATTATTATTATTATTATTATTATTATTATTATTATCATTATTATTATTATTATTAGCCCCTGATTGTTTAATTAATTGATCAGATGTGGAAGAAGGGAGGATCAAATGCAAGAGAGGGTTGAGGAGCAGGGTGGCCTAGTGGAAAGAGCACAGGCACGGGAGCCAGAGTTCTAATCCCAGCTCTGCCACTTAATAATAATAATAATAATAGTATTTGTTAAGCGCTTACTATGTGCAAAGCACTGTCCTAAGCACTGGGGATGTTACAAGGTGATCAGGTTGTCCTACGGAGGACTCACAGTTTTAATCCCGTTACAAGGTGATCAGGTTGTCCCACGTGGGGCTCCCAGGCTTCATCCCCATTGTACAGATGAGGTCACTGAGACCCAGAGAAGTGAAGTGAATTGCCCAAAGTCACACAGCTGACAGTAGGAGGAGCTGGGATTTGAACCCATGACCGCTGAATCCAAAGCCCGGGCTCTTTCCACCGAGCCACGCTGCACTTGTCAGCTGTGTGACTTTGGGCAAGTCACTTCACTTCTCTGGGCCTCAGTTCCCTCATCTGGAAACTGGGGATCAAGACGGTAAACCCCACGGGGGACACGGACTGTGTCCAACCTGATTAGTTTGTAAAGACCCCAGGGTTTAGTTCAGTGCCTGGCACTTAGTAAGCACTTAACAAGTACCATAAAAAAAAAGAAGTGACTTAGGAAGAGCAGAGACATAAGGAGGGGTGGATTGATGGTGTTCTGAACTACCGGAGAAGCAGCGTGGCTCAGTGGAAAGAGCCCGGGCTTTGGAGTCAGAGGTTGTGGGTTCAAATCCTGGCTCTACCAATTGTCAGCTGTGTGACTTTGGACAAATCACTTAACTTCTCTGTGCCTCAGTTACCTCATCTGTAAAATGGGGACTAGGGCTGTGAGCCCCCGGTGGGACAACCCGATCACCTTATAACCTCCCCAGTGCTTAGAACAGTGCTTTGCACCTAGTAAGCGCTTAATAAATGCCATTATTATTATTATTATTATTATTATTACCATGTTAAAGAGAGGCTGGCCTCGCTTACCTCATCTGTAAAATGGGAATGAAGACTGTGAGCCCCACGTGGCACAACCTGATTTCCTTGTATCTACCCCAGAGCTTAGAACAGTGCTTGGTACATACTAAGCGCTTAACAAATACCATCATAATTATTATTTAGAGAAGCAGCGTGGCTCAGTGGAAAGAGCCCGGGCTTGGGAGTCAGAGGTCATGGGTTCGAATCCCGGCTCCGCCACTTATCAGCTGTGTGACTTTGGGCAAGTCACTTGACTTCTCTGTGCCTCAGTTTCCTCATCTGGAAAATGGGGATTAAGACCGTGAGCCCCATGTGGGACAACCTGATTACCTTGTATCTCCCCCAGCGCTTAGAACAGTGGTTGGCACATACCAAGCGCTTAACAAATACCATAATTATTCATTCATTCAATCGTATTTATTGAGCGCTTACTGTGTGCAGAGCACTGTACTAAGCGCTTGGGAAGTACAAATTGGCAACATATAGAGACGGTCCCTACCCAACAGTGGGCTCACAGTCTGGAAATTATTATTATTTCTGACTCTCAAGCCTGTTGTCTATCTACTACCCTATGCTGCTTCTTGGATACAAGATAAGCAAGCACTTAGTACAGTGCTCTGCACACAGTAAGCGCTCAATAAATACAATTGAATGAATGAATGAATAAGCAGGTTGGACAGATTCCAACACCGTCCATTCGCCCCATGGGCCGCTCAGTATCTCGCAGAGAGAGCCCTCTTTGATTCTCTAGAACCTTAGGAGGATGAAAACTGTGATTCCTCGGGCGATTTCAGTGAATAAAACCTTTTACTAAAACACGAACTGAGCTGTAATAATAATGATGGCATTTATTAAGCGCTTACTATGTGCAAAGCACTGTTCTAAGCGCTGGAGCACTGTACTTTGCACAATTTTCCAAGTGTTCTTCCTTGAAGTGTGATCCCTGAGCTGACCTACTTACTCTACTTCATATTGTCCTCTGCACATAGTAAGCGCTCAAAAAACACCACTGAATGAAGGAATCGTCCTCTCCCAAGCGCTTAGTACAGCGTTCTGCATGCAGTGCTCTGCTCTGCAACGAATGCTAGTGAATCATCGAGTGATTGCTCCACCAGAAGTGGATTGTACTTTATGAAAGTTTGGAATTCTTTTTATGGTATTTTTTAAGCAATTACTACGTGCCGGGCACTGTTCTAAACACAGGGTAGATCCAAGGTGATCATCATCATCATCATCATCATCATCATCAATCGTATTTATTGAGCACTTACTATGTGCAGAGCACTGTACTAAGCGCTTGGGAAGTACAAATTGGCAACATATAGAGACAGTCCCTACCCAACAGTGGGCTCACAGTCTAAAAGGGGGAGACAGAGAACAAAACCAAACATCCTAACAAAATAAAATAAATAGAATAGATATGTACACGTAGAATAAATAAATAGAGTAATAAATATGTACAAACATATATACATATATACAGGTGCTGTGGGAAAGGGAAGGAGGTAAGATGGGGGGGATGGAGAGGGGGGCGAGGGGGAGAGGAAGGAAGGGGCTCAGTCTGGGAAGGCCTCGGAAGCAGGCCGGACGCAGTCCCTGCCCCACATGGGGCTCACCGTCGTAATCCCCATTTTCCAGATGAGCTAACTGAGGCACAGAGAAGTGAAGTGACTTGTCCAAGGTCACACAACAGAGACGGCAGAGGCGGGATTAGAACCCAGGTCTTCCGACACCCGGGTCCGTGCTCTACCCAATAGGCCACAGTGCTTCTCCCGTAATTGTTTTGCGATCGTATCCTTCTTGCGATATCGTTTTATTGGTGTCACTCGCTCCTCGGTGGAAAATAAGAAAACCACGATGAGAGCTTGGGTGAGATGGAAGGTTAAATTTACATAGTCATTCAGGAACTGTCATTTTCCCCATCTTTTATGGATCACAATTAAGAGAATCTCTAATTTGAATAAAAACCTGTTCTTTGAGCTCCTTGTCATATGCGCTACCAATATAGGCTCATCTGCATAGCCTATTAAAATTTCCTCTTTTACTCCGCTGTGACCTTAAACTAATCAGTCCCTGTGAACTAATCAGCTCAAATGCTGCCACAAGTGGCATAATGAAAGCAAATATTCGAAATTCAACTTCTAAACACAGAGGTTAAAGAGAAGATAACACAAAACAGGTTTGGCATGAATTCGGGAATTCATAATCATGATTAATGGCAAATTTGTTTTAATTTACCTCCCCATGAACCTCTTATTAGGTCTTTCTGAGAAAAAAATTAATTCCCAGGCTAAATAAAATGAATTTAATCTCTTTCCTCTCTCTGCCTGTCTTTCTCTGTGTGTGAGTACATATATATATAATATATATATATATACACACATATGTGTGTGTGTATATACATATATACACATATATACACGTGTGTGTATAGCAATGTTGCGCAAGTATATGTATATATGTGTGTGATATATAGATATATCATATATATCATAGATATAGATATATATAGATATATCCATGCAAGTATAGATATAGATATATCATATATAGATATATCTATGCAAGTATATATGCAAGTATATGTATATATGTGTGTGTAATATATAGATATATCACATATATCATAGATATAGATATATCATATATAGATATATCTATGCAAGTATATATGCAGGTATATGTATATATGTGTGTGTAATATATAGATATATCATATATATCATAGATATAGATATATCTGTATCATATATAGATCATTTATGCATATATTTTTTGGTATTTGTTAAGCACTTACTATGTGCCAAGCACTGGGGTAGATACAAGATAATCTCTCTCTATGCATATATATAATATTATATACCTATATATATGTACATACATAGATATGTTTAAAAATAAATGATTTTACACTGTAGTTGCTAATCATTCAGTTATAGAGATCCTTGGATCTATCGTTACGTCCAATGTTAGTGACCCAAGCAAAAGTACTTTCATTGCCATTTTAAGACTTTTGCATAATACTTCATGAAGTAATAATCACGGTAAAAGTCGATAGTAAGGAGTTTCCGTCTGACGAGGAGGTGGATCAATCAATCAATCAATCAATCGTATTTATTGAGCGCTTACTGGGATGGGCAACTGCTAGAGGTTATCGAGGAGTGGAGAAACACGGACTGAATGGTTTGGTGGAAAATTGATCCAGGCAGCAGAGGGAAGTTTGGACTGGATTGGGAAGAGACAGGAGGCTGGGAGGTCAGCAAGTAATAATAATGATGGCATTTCTTAAGCGCTCACTATGTGCAAAGCACTGTTCTTTGCACAGTTATGTTTGTACATATTTACTATTCTCTTTATTTTGTTAATGATGCACATCTAGCTTTATTTCCATTTATTCTAATGACTTGACACCTGTCCACAGGTTTGGTTTTGTTGTCTGTCTCCCCCTTCTAGACCGTGAGCCCGTCGTCGGGTAGGGACCATCTCTCTATGTTGCCAACTTCCCAAGCGCTTAGTACAGTGCTCTG
Source organism: Tachyglossus aculeatus (assembly GCF_015852505.1). NCBI lineage: Eukaryota > Metazoa > Chordata > Mammalia > Monotremata > Tachyglossidae > Tachyglossus > Tachyglossus aculeatus. The sequence goes on from NC_052072.1 coordinate 5,409,800, forward strand.
CACACAGTAAGCGCTCAATAAATACAATGGAATGAATGAATGTTCCAAGCACTGGAGAGAATACAAGGTGATCAGATCGGGTAGGGACTGTCTCTCTATGTTGCCGACTTCCCAAGTGCTTAGTACAGTGCTCTGCACACAGTAAGCGCTCAATAAATATGATGGAATGAATGAATGTTCCAAGCATTGGAGAGGATACAAGGTGATCAGGTTGTCCGACACGGGGCTCACAGTCATCATCATCATCAGAATTCAATCGTATTTATTGAGCGCTTACTGTGTGTAGAGCACTGTACTAAGCGCTTGGGAAGTACAAGTTGGTAACATATAGAGACAGTCCCTACCCAGCAGTGGGCTCTTAATCCACATTTTACAGATGAGGCACAGGGAAGTGAAGTGACTTGCCCAAAGTCACACAGCCGACAAGTGGTGGAGCCGGGATTTGAACCCATGACCTCTGACTCCCAAGCCCGGGCTCTTTCCACTGAGCCACGCTGCTTCTCAGTAATCAAGGCGGGAGAGGAGAATTGCTTGGATTAATCATCATCAATCGTATTTATTGAGCGCTTACTATGTGCAGAGCACTGTACTAAGCGCTTATAATGATGGCATTTGTTAAGTGCTTACTATGTGCAAAGCACTGTTCTAAGCGCTGGGGAGGATACAAGGTGATCAGGTTGTCCCACTTGGGGCTCACAGTCTTAATCTCCATTAATTATGGGGTAGTGATGCCGGGCCTAAAACACGGGAATGGTGTGGGGGAGTAAAGAATTACTCAGAGGATCGCTTTTCCAAGAAAGCTTTTATTATCCCGTCCAATTTTCCGCCCAGAGTGGACCTGGGTCCTTTGTAAGCCCACTGTTGGCAGGAAATGTGTCTGTTTATTGCTGTATTGGACTCTCCCAAGCGTTTTGCATAGTGCTCTGCACACAGTAAGCGATCATTCACTCATTCATTCAATCGTATTTGCTGAGCGCTTACTCTGTGCACTGTACTAAGCGCTTGGGAAGTACAAGTTGGCCACATCTAGAGACGGTCCCTACTCAACAATGGGCTCACAGTCTGGAAGGGGGGAGACAGACAACAAAACCAAACGTGTAGACAGCAGAACAAAGAGAATTAAAGCTAAATGCACAGCAATAAATGCGACTGAACGAAATACCGATGGACAAATGCAAATTCCTCAGGTTGCAGAGGATCACGTCCCCTCTGAGTGGTTTCCAGTGCATTTGCTGACCGATTTCCTTCAGGCCTGGGGTACGTGGACCATGAATCCTCTGAAAACAAGATAGGATTTTGTAGACTCCTAAGCAGGGATGGATTCTTAAGCCACTTTCAAGCCATTCAAACTAGAAAATAATAATGATGGCATTTATTAAGCGCCTACCATGTGTAAAGCACTGTTCTAAGCGCTGGGGGGATGCAAGGCGATCAGGTGGTCCCACGGGGGGCTCACAGTCAATCCCCATTTTACAGATGAAGGAACTGAGGCACAGAGAAGTTAAGTGACTTGCCCAAAGTCACACAGCTGCCAGTTGGCAGGGTCAGGATTTGAACCCATGACCACGGACTCCAAAGCCCGGGGATCTTTTCCACTGAGCCACGCTGCTTCTCAGATAGTAATTTACCTCCTTTTAAGGCTTTTCTTGGCATCAATAACATATTGGTTTTCAAACCCCTAGAGAAGCACTGTGGCCTATATTTATTTATTTATTTAACTTGTACATATCATCATCAATCGTATTTATTGAGCGCTTACTGTGTGCAGAGCACTGTACTAAGCTACATATCTATTCTATTTATTTTATTTTGTTAATATGTTTGGTTTTGTTCTCTGTCTACCCCTTCTAGACTGTGAGCCCACTGTTGGGAAGGGACTGTCTCTATATGTTGCCAACTTGTACTTCCCAAGAGCTTAGTCCAGTGCACTGCACACAGTAAGCGCTCAATAAATACAATTGATTGATTGATTGATTGATTGAGTTAGAGAATTGGGTTCTAATTCCGGCTCCGCCACTTTTCTGCAATTTGCTTCTCTGGGCCTCAGTTCCCTCATCTGTAAAATGGGGATTAAGACTGTGAGCCCCATGTGGGACAGGGACTGTGTCCAACCTGGTTATCTTCCATCTACCTCAGTGCTTAGTACAATGTCTGGCACATCGTGAGCGCTCAACACATAATATTCAAAAAAATAGTGCCATTGCAGTTTAAAGCCAAGTTAAAGTTTAAACTTTAAACTTTAAAGTTTTAACTTTAAACTTTAAGGCTAAGAGGTAGCAAGACAGCGGAAATAAAGGCGTTTTCATATTTTTCCCACATCTGGCTTTTCCCAGATCTGTTTCACACTACGTTTCTACAAAATATCAGGATTGCTTTCAAGTCTAGTATGAAACCAAAGAGTTGGTTCACGGAAAACAACTGGAAAAATGATCGTGAGGAATATGGAAAAAACAGGGATTGCTGTAAAGTGAAATCAATGATGACCTTTTAAGTGTCAGTGATGAATTTTAATAATTATGGTATTGGAGTCAGATCGTGGGTTCAAATCCCGGCTCCGCCAATTGTCAGCTGTGTGACTTTGGGCAAGTCACTTAACTTTCTCTGTGCCTCAGTTCCCTCATCTGTAAAATGGGGATTAAGCCTGTGAGCCCCCCGTGGGACAACCTGATCACCTTGTAACCTCCCCAGCACTTAGAACAGTGCTTTGCACACAGTTAGCACTTAATAAATACCATTATTATTATTATTAATTATTGTGTGTTGGGGGTGATAATTTTTTTTAATTCTTTGGCCTGAAGTATCAAAGACAGAGGGATTAAAAAATGATGTCTATAAACTCTCTGTGGGCAGGGATTGTCTACATCTACTTCTTTATACTACACTCTCTCCTGAGAGTTTTAAACAGTGTTCTGAACGCAGTAAGCGCTCAGTAAATACCATGGATTATTTGATTGATGTTTTAAAGTGAGAGAAGACTAGGTAATATGACCCAGTGGAAAGGTCACACCTTTGGGAGTTAGGTAACTCAAATTCTAATCCTAACTTTGCCCCTGACCCACTTTCTGGGCCTCAGTTTCCTCACCTGTAAAATGGGGCTAAGGTGCCAGCTCTCCCTCCATTCATTCATTCAGTGGTATTTATTAGGTACTTACCGGGCGCAGAGCACTGTACTAAGCGCTTGGAAAGTACAATTCAGCAATAAAGAGAGACAATCCCTGCCCACACCGGGTTTAGGACTGTGAACCGTATGTGGGACAGGATCTGTGTTTGATCTGATTAATTGATTATCTGATCTGATTATCATCACCCCGATACAGAATAAATGGCCCAGAATAAGTACTTAAAACTACAATAAATAACTACGGAGCTGATGATTTCATCATAAAATGAGTGAGTTTCTCTTAATCATGAGTGTCATCATTCACTGAGAAGATGTTGATTTGAAGTGAAATATTCAGATGGGCTATTTTATTTTAGAGCATAGTTTAGGAGAATTATAGAAATGATTGCTTTCTTGAACAGATTTTGCAGGCTGTTTATAACTGTATTACCAAAATATATTCATTTTCAATCTTAATAGAAGAAACCGCATTTGGGCAAAATTATTTTTATGAATATGTAGAGCAGCAAAGGATGGGTCTAATCTACTTTCCCTAGGCATTGACCGTCCCTTTCTATAAGCTGATAAGCCAAATCCGTGCTCGATAACAGGCCAATTTGCTAGAATTTATCAAGTATTATTCTAGGTGACTGTCATTTGGGCTGCTTTCGAAATTATTTTATTTCACTCATTTATTCTGACACATTCATATGCTTCACAGAGAAGCAGCATTGCTCAGTGGAAAGAGCCCGGGCTTTGGAGACAGAGGCCGTGGGTTCAAATCCCGGCTCCGCCAATTGTCAGCTGTGTGACTTTGGGCAAATCACTTAACAGTGCTCTGCACTTAGTAAGCACTTAACAAATACCATTATTATTATTATTATTAAATAAATTATTATTATTATTATTACTAAATGCCATCACTGGAGAAGCAGCATGGCTCAGTGGAAAGAGCACGGGCTTTGGAGTCAGAGGTCGTGGGTTCTAATCCCGGCTCTGCCACTTGTCAGCTGCGTGACTTTGGACAAGTCACTTCACTTCTCTGGACCTCAGTTCCCTCATCTGTAAAATGGGGATTAAGACTGTGAGCCCCCCGTGGGACAACCTGATCACCTTGTAACCTCCCCAATGCTTTGCACATAGTAAGTGCTTAATAAATGCCATCATTATTATTATTATTATTATTATTCATCTTGAGCACTGTCACACTGTGTCCCACATTTTCTTCTTATTCCCACCATTTGTAAATCATTTTTGTCAATCTCCCGCATTAGATTGTAAGCTCTTTGAGGACAGGGAACGTGTGTTTTGTTTCTGCTCTATGCTCTCCCAAGAGCTTACCAGTCAATTGATTGGTAATTGATTGGAGTGCTTGCCAATCAATAAATACCGCCGTTTGATCAAATTAATGTGTGTGGGGAGGGACGTGAATACTTCAACTTCAATGAAAGGAAAATGTTCCTCCCTTTTTCATGGTAAGGGTTTTCCCTTGCCCAAATCCTGCCTTCATTATTAGACAGTTGGTCTGATAGTCAATAAATAGTCAATCCTATTTATTGAGACCAACATCACTCTCCCCACCTTCAAAGCCTGAGTAAAATCCTGTCTCCTCCAAGAGGCCTTCCCTGACAAAGCCCTCATTTTCCCCTACTTCCTCTCCCTTCTGTGTCAGACTTGCACTTGGATTTGTGCCTTTATTAAAAAAATAATAATAATAATAATAATGATGATGGTATTTGTTAAGCGCTTCCTATGTGCCAGGCACTGTTCTAAGCACCAGGGTGGATACAAACAAATCGGGTTGGACACAGTCCCCTGTCCCACGTGGGGCTCACAGTCTCATCCCCATTTTACAGATGAGTGGACTGAGGCCCAGAGTTGTGAAGGGATTTCATTCATTCATTCATTCATTCAATCGTATTTATTGAGCGCTTACTGTGTGCAGAGCACTGGACTAAGCGCTTGGGAAGTCCAAGTTGGCAACATCTAGAGACGGTCCCTACCCAACAGCAGGCTCACAGTCTGGAAGCGGGAGGCAGACGACAAAACAAAACATATTAACAAAATAAAATAAATAGAATAAATATGTGCAAATAAAACAAATAAATAGAGTAATAAATACATACAAACATGCATACATATCAGCGCTTAGAACAGTGCGTGGCACATAGTAAGCGCTTAATAAATGCCATCATTATTATATACATTTCACTTCTCTGGGCCTCTGTTCTTTTATCTGTAAAATGGTGATGAAGACAGATTTGCCCAAGAGCAGACAAGTGGCGGAGTCAGGATTAGAACTCATGACCTTCTGACTCCCAAGGCCGGGCTCTGTCCGCCATGCCTTCATCCCCACAGCACTTATGTCCATACCCTGAATTTATTTATTTAAATTCATGTCTGTCTCCCTCTCTAGACTCTAAGCTCCTTGTAGGCCGGGAACGTAATAATAATAATTATTATTATTATGGCATTTCTTAAGCGCTTACTATGTGCCAAGCACTGTTCTAAGTGCTGGGGTAGATACAAGATAATCAGGCTGTCCCACATGGGGCTTACATAATAATAATAATAATTATGGCATTTGTTGAGCGCTTACTATGTGCCAAGCACTGTTCTAAGCGCTGGGGTAAATACAAGATAATCAGGCTGTCCCACATGGGGCTTACATAATAATAATTATTATTATTATGGCATTTGTTGAGCGCTTACTATGTGCCAAGCACTGTTCTAAGCGCTGGGGTAAATACAAGATAATCAGGCGGTCCCACATGGGGCTTACAGTCTCAATCCCCATTTTACAGATGAGGTACCTGAGGCACAGAGAAGTTAAGTGACTTGCCTAAGGTCACACAGCAGACAGGCGGCAGAGAGGAATTAGAACCCATGACTTCTGACTCCGAAGCCCGGGCTCTTGCCACTAGGCTACAACCATCTCTGTTATATTCTACTCTCCCAAGCGCTTAGTACAATGTTCTGCAGCCGGTAAGCTCTCAGTAAATATGATTGATTGATAGACTGTGAGCCCGTCTTTGGGTAGGGTCTGTCTCTCTATGTTGCCGACTTGGACTTTCCAAGTGCTTAGTACAGTGCTCTGCACGCAGTAAGCGCTCAATAAATACGACTGAATGAATGAATTGACTGATTGATCATTTCATTTATTGGACATATATGGTGTTCCGTACTAGAACTCTGAAAGTAAGAGCTACTTTATAAAGCCCTTATTTATAGTATCACTAACCAGAGAAGCAGCGTGGCTCAGTGGAAAGAGCGCTGGCTTTGGAGTCAGAGGTCATGGGTTCAAATCCTGGCTCCGCCAGTTGTCAGCTGTGTGACTTTGGGGAAGTCACTTCACTTCTCTGGGCCTCAGTGACATTATCTGTAAAATGGGGATTAAGACTGTGAGCCCCCCGTGGGACAAACTCATTCATTCATTCATTCAATATTTACTGAGCGCTTACTGTGTGCAGAGCACTGTACTAAGCACTTGGGAAGTACAAGTTCATTCATTAATGCATTCAATCGTATTTATTGAGCGCTTACTGTGTGCAGAGCACTGGACTAAGCGCTTGGGAAATACAAGTTGGCAACATATAGAGACGGTCCCTACCCAACAGTGGGCTCACAGTCTAGAAGGGGGAGACAGAGAACAAAACAAAACATATTAACAAAATAAAATGAATAGGATAAATATGTACAAATAAAATAGAGTAATAAATCCGCACAAACATATATACATATATACATTCATTCATTCATTCAATCGTATTTATTGAGCGCTTACTGCGTGCAGAGCACTGTACTAAACGCTTGGGAAGTCCAAGTTGGCAACATCTAGAGACGGTCCCTACCCAACAGCGGGCTCACAGTCTAGAAGGGGGAGACAGACAACAAAACAAAACATATTAACAAAATAAAATGAATAGAATAAATATGTACAAATAAAATAGAGTACGAAATACGTACAAACATATATACATATATATACATACATATATACAACTCATCACCTTGCAACACCCCAGCGCTTAGAACAGTGCTTGGCACATAGCAAGCACTTAGTAAATGCCATTATTATTATTATGATAATAATATTATCATTATATTATTATTAATGATTATGGTATTTATTAAACACGTGCAATATATCGAGCATATATACATATATATTCATTCATTCATTCATTCAATCGTATTTATTGAGCGCTTACTGTATGCAGAGCACTATACTAAGCGCTTGGGAAGTACAAGTTGGCAACATATAGAGACGGTCCCTACCCGACAGTGGGCTCACAGTCCAGAAGAGTGGGCTCATATATATCTATCTATATATATGCTAATCCATATATACATATATTGGATTAACATGGTAACAGTTTGGATGGAGAAGAAAGGAGGAATTTTAGTGATGTTGTGAAGGTGGAACTGACAGGATTTAGTGAGTGTGGGTTGAATGAGAGAGAGGAGTCAACACCGAGGTTACGGGCTGGTGAGACAGGAAGGATGGTAGTGCTGTCTACAGTGCATTTGTTAAGCGCTTACTATGTGCAAAGCACTGTTCTAAGCGCTTGGGAGGTGACAAGGTGATCAGGTTGTCCCATGGGGGGCTCACAGTCTTCATCTCCATTGGACAGATGAGGTAATTGAGACACAGAGAAGTGAAGTAATAATAATAATGATGATGATGGCATTTATTAAGTGCTTACTATGTGCAAAACACTGTTCTAAGCGCTGGGGAGGTTACAAGGTGATCAGGCCATCCCATGGGGGGCTCACAGTCTTCATCCCCATTTTACAGATGAGGGAACTGAGGCCCAGAGAAGTGAAGTGACTTGCCCAAAGTCACACAGCTGGCAATTGGCAGAGTCGGGATTTGAACTCATGACCTGTGACTCCAGAGACCGGGCTCTTTCCACTGAGCCACGCTTCTTCTCATTTCTTAATAAATGCCATCATCATTATTATTATTCTCTATGCCTCAGTTACCTCATCTGGAAAATGGGGATTGACTGTGAGCTCCAAGTGGGACAACCTGATCACCTTGTAACCTCCCCAGCGTTTAGAACAGTGCTTGGCACATAGTAAGCGCTTAATAAATGCCATCATTATAAGAAGGCAACGGTAAACCAATTCCGGATCCTTACCGAGAAAACTCTATGGATGCACAGGCCAGGACGGCTTTTCATTCATTCATCCAATCACATTTATTGAACACTTACTGTGGGCAGAGCACTGTACTAAGCGCCTGGGAAGTCCAAGTTGGCAACAGATAGAGACGGTCCCTACCCAACAGCGGGCTCACAGTCTAGAAGGGGGGGACGGACAACAAAACATATTAACAAAATAAAATAAATAGAATAAATATGTACAAATAAAATAAATAGAGTAATAAATCCGTACAAACATATATACATATATACCGGTGCTGTGGGGAGGGGAAGGAGGTAAGGCGGGAGGGATGGGGATGGGGAGCTTTATGATGGAAGATGGGGTGCTCCGAAGAGGGCACATCCACAGCATTTGAAAGAGAAAAAGAAGATGCGCCTATCGATCAGAATTATATTATATTAGTATATGGTTGGGGAAAACTGATCTTTTCCTTTCAGCTTCCTTTGGATATCCATTTTACATATGGGGTGAAGTCTGTATTTCTCGGGAAATTGCATAAAACATTTCATTGCAAGGAAACTAATTTTAGAAGCGCGCCGTAACCTGTAACCGTTTTCCATTTTCATGTTAATAGCAAGCTGGAACAGAGGGGTTGAATTATGTTACAGAGTCTCCAGTGCTGCTATTCCTCTATAGAGAAAGAAAATGAGACCCGGCTTTATTCTCATTTCTGTTTAAAACCCGGAGAAGTTGTCTTCAGCTTCTAAAAAACAGCTCTCTGGTGCTGGGTATTTTTTTGGGTGATGTGGAGAGGAAGAAGAATTGTGTTCAGCAGGTTGCTATGCCAATAATAATCACGTTATTTATCAAGTATTTTGTGCTCGGTACTGTGATATATACAGGAGTCAGATTCAGTCATTCAGTCGTATCTATTTGTTCTGCTGACTTGACACCTGTCCACATGTTTTGTTTCGTTGTCCGTCTCCCCCTTCTAGACTGTGAGCCCGCTGTTGGGTTGGGACTGTCTCTATATGTTGCCAACTTGTACTTCCCAAGCGCTTAGTACAGTGCTCTGCACACAGTAAGCGCTCAGTAAATACGATTGATTGATTGATTGATTGTCCGTCTCCCCCTTCTAGAATGTGAGCCCGTTGTTGGGTAGGGACCGTCTCTATATGTTGCCAACTTGTACTTCCCAAGCGCTTAGTACAATGCTCTGCACACAGTAAGCGCTCAATAAATACGTTGAATGAATGAATGAATTTACTGAGCGCTTACTGTGTGCAACAGCTCTCTGGTGCTGGGTATTTTTTTGTGTGATGTGGAGAGGAATAAGAATTGTGTCCAGAAGGTTGCTATGCCAATAATAATCATGTTATTTATCAAGTAGAGAAGCAGCATGGCTCAGTGGAAAGAGCCCGGGCTTTGGAGTCAGAGGTCATGGGTTCGAATGCCAGCTCCACCAACATGTCTGCTGTGTGACCTTGGGCAAGTCACTTAACTTCTCGGAGCCTTAGTCACCTCATCTGTAAAATGGGGATGATGACTGTGAGTCCCATGCGGGACAACCTGATCACCTTGTATCCCCCCAGCGCTTAGAACAGTGCTTTGCACATAGTAAGAGCTTAACAAATGCCATTATTATTATTATTATTATTATTAAGTACTTTGTGCTCAGTACTGTGATATATACAGGAGTCAGATTCAGTCATTCAGTCGTATCTATTTGTTCTGATGACTTGACACCTGTCCACATGTTTTGTTTTGTTGTCCGTCTCCCCCTTCTAGACTGTGAGCCCGTTGTTGGGTTGAGACCGTCTCTCTATGTTGCCAATTTGTACTTCCCAAGCGCTTAGTACAGTGCTCGGCACACAGTAAGCGCTCTGTAAATACGTTGAATGAATGAATGAATGAATTTACTGAGCGCTTACTGTGTGCAACAGTTCTCTGTGCTGGGTATTTTTTTGTGTGATGTGGAGGGGAATAAGAATTGTGTCCAGCAGGTTGCTATGCCAATAATAATCATGTTATTTATCAAGTACTTTGTGCTCGGTACTGTGATATATATAGGAGTCAGATTCAGTCATTCAGTCGTATCTATTTGTTCTGATGACTTGACACCTGTCCACATGTTTTGTTTTGTTGTCCGTCTCCCCCTTCTAGACTGTGAGCCCGTTGTTGGGTTGGGACCGTCTCTATATGTTGCCAACTTGTACTTCCCAAGCGTTTAGTACAGTGCTCTGCATACAGTAAGCACTCATTAAATACGATTGATTGATTGATTGATTGATTGTCCGTCTCCCCCTTCTAGACTGTGAGCCCGTTGTTGGGTTGAGACCGTCTCTATATGTTGCCGACTTGTACTTCCCAAGCGCTTAGTACAGTGCTCTGCACACAGTAAGCGCTCAATAAATACATTGAATGAATGAATAAATGAATTTACTGAGCGCTTACTGTGTGCAGAGCACTGTACTAAGCGCTTGGGAAAGTACAATACAACAATAAACAGTGACATTCCCTGCCCTCAGCGATCTCACAGTCTGGCAGGGGGGAGACAGACATTAATATAAATAAAGAAAATGACAGATATGCACGTAAGTACTGAGGAACTAGGATGGAGGGGAAGAGCAATGAGATAAACAAAATGACGGATCTGGACATAAGTACTTCCCCAGCGCTTAGTACAGTGCTCTGCACACAGTAAGCGCTCAATAAATGCATTGAATAAATGAATGAATGAACTTACTGAGCACTTACTGTGTGCAGAGCATTGTACTAAGCGCTTGGGAAAGTACAATACAACAATAAACAGTGACATTCCCTGCCCTCAGCAAGCTCACAGTCTGGCAGGGGGGAGACAGACATTAATATAAATAAAGAAAATGACAGATATGCACGTACGTACTGAGGAACTGGGATGGAGGGGAAGAGCAGTGAGATAAACAAAATGACGGATCTGGACATAAGTACTTCCCCAGCGCTTAGTACAGTGCTCTGCACACAGTAAGCGCTCAATAAATACATTGAATAAATGAATGAATGAACTTACTGAGCGCTTGCTGTGTGCAGAGCACTGTACTAAGCGCTTGGGAAAGTACAATACAACAATAAACAGTGACATTCCCTGCCCTCAGTGAGCTCACAGTCTGGCAGGGGAGAGACAGACATTAATACAAATAAAGAAAATGACAGATATGCACGTTAAGTGCTGCGGAACTAGGATGGAGGGGAAGAGCAATGAGATAAACAAAATGACGGATCTGGACATAAGTACTTCCCAAGTGCTTAGTACAGTGTTCTGCCCACAGTAAGCGCTCAATAAATACGATTGAATTAATTAATTAATTAATTTACTGAGCGCTTACTGTGTGCAGAGCATTGTACTAAGCGCTTGGGAAAGTACAATACAACGATAAACAGTGACATTCCCTGCCCTCAGCGAGCTCACAGTCTGGCAGGTGAGAGACAGACATTAATACAAATAAAGAAAATGACAGATATGCACGTTAAGTGCTGTGGAACTGGGATGGAGGGGAAGAGCAATGAGATAAACAAAATAGATCTGGATGTAAGTACTTCCCAAGCGCTTAGTACAGTGCTCTGCACACAGTAAGCGCTCAATAAATACGATTGAATGAATGAATTTACTGAGTGCTTACTGTGTGCAGAGCATTGTACTAAGCGCTTGGGAAAGTACAATACAACAATAAACAGTGACATTCCCTGCCCTCAGAGAGCTCACAGTCTGGCAGGGGGGAGACAGACATTAATATAAATAAAGAAAATAGATAAGTGCGTAAGTGCTGTGGAACTGGGATGGAGGGGAAGAGCAATGAGATAAACAAAATAGATCTGGACGTAAGTACTTCCCAAGCACTTAGTAAAGTGCTCTGCACACAGTAAGCGCTCAATAAATACTATTGAATGAATGAATTAATTAACTTACTGAGCACTTACTGTGTGCAGAGCATTGTACTAAGCGCTTGGGAAAGTACAATACAACAATAAACAGTGACATTCCCTGCCCTCAGCGAGCTCACAGTCTGGTGGGGGACAGACAGACATTAATACAAATAAAGAAAATGACAGATATGTGCATAAGTGCCGTGGAACTGGGATGGAGGGGAAGAGCAATGAGATAAACAAAATGACAGATCTTAGTGGAAAGAGCCCGGGCTTTGAAGTCAGAGGTCATGGGTTCAAATCCCGGCTCCCCCAATTGTCAGCTGTGTGACTTTGGGCAAGTCACTTCAGTTCTCTGGGCCTCAGTTCCCTCATCTGGAAAATGGGGATTAAGACTGTGAGCCCCCCGTGGGACAACCTGATCACCTTGTAACTTCCCCAGCGCTTAGAACAGTGCTTTGCACATAGTAAGTGCTTAATGAATGCCATTATTATTATTATTATTATCTGGACATAAGTGGTGTGGAGCTGGGAGGGGATGGGAAGAGCAAAGGGAGCCAGTTACGGCGACGCAGAAGGGAGTGGGAGATGGGGAAAAGTGGGGCTTAGTCTGGGAAGGCTTCTTGGAGGAGGTGGGCCTTCAGTAAGACTTTGAAGCGGGGAAGAGTGGGATTAGTGGGATTAGAGAAGCAGCGTGGCTCAGTTGGAAAGAGCCCGAGCTTTGGAGTCAGAGGTCATGGGTTCAAATCCCGGCTCTGCCAATTGTCAGCTGTGTGACTTTGGGCAAGTCACTTAACTTCTCTGTGCCTCAGTTACCTTATCTGTAAAATGGGGATTAAGATTGTGAGCCCCCCAGGGACAACCTTATCACCTTGTAACCTCCCCAGCGCTTAGAACAGTGCTTTGCACATAGTAAGTGCTTAATAAATGCCATTATATAGAGGAGGGAGGGAATTCCAGGCCAGAGGCTGGACGGACGTGGGCCGGGGACCGACGGTGGGACAGGCGAGAACGAGGCCCAGTGAGGAGGTTCATTCATTCAATCGTATTTATTGAGCACTTACTGTGTGCAGAGCACTGTACTAAGCGCTTGGGAAGTACAGGTACAGGTTAGCAGCACCAGAGGAGTGGAGGATGTGGGCTGCGTTATAGAAGGAGAGAAGCCAGGTGAGGTGAAAGGGGGGCAAGGTGAAGGACTGCTTTAAAGCCAACGGTGAGGAGTTTATGTTTGATACAGAGGTGGGTGGGCAACCCCTGCAGTTTTTTGAGGGGTGGGGTGATATGTCCTGAACGTTTTTGTAGGAAATTTTTTTCTACCAAAAAATCGTCAAAACCGTACAACGTTTTTGTAGAAAAACATTTTGCAGAACGTTTTTGTAGCAAAGCAGCGTGGCTCAGTGGAAAGAGCCCGGGCTTTGGCGTCGGAGGTCATGGGTTCGAATCCCGGCTCCTCCACTTGTCAGCTGTGACTTTGGGCGAGTCACTTCACTTCTCTGGGCCTCAGTGACCTCATCTGGAAAATGGAGATTAAGACTGTGAGCCTCACGGGGGACAACCTGATCACCTTGTATCCACCGCCAGCACTTAGAACAGTGCTTTGCACATAGTAAGCCCTTAATAAATGCCATCATCATCATTATTATTATTATTAAAATGATCCGGGCAGGAGAGTGAAATATGAACTGGAGTGGGGAGAGACAGGAGGCTGGGCCGTCAACAAAAGAGGCTGATGCGGTCACCCAGGTGGGAGAGGATGAGCGATCGTACGAAGGTGGTAGCAGTTTGGATGGAGGGGAGAGGGTTGGATTTTAGCCATGCTGGGAAGGTGGGACCGACGGGATGTGGTGACGGATTGAATATGTGGGTTGAATGAGAGAGAGGAGTCAAGGATAACGCCAAGGTTACGGGCTTGAGAGACGGGAAGGGTGGCGGGGCCATCTACAGTGATGGGAACGTCAGGGGGAGGACGGGATTTGAGTCTTGGCTCCGCCACAATAATAATAATAATAATAATAATAATGGCATTTGTTAAGCGCTTACTATGTGCAGAGCGCCGGGGGGGGGGGGTGGGATACAAGGTGATCAAGTTGCCCCACATGGGGTTCACAATCAATCCCCATTTTACAGTTGAGGTAACTGAGGCTCAGAGAAGCTTAGTGACTTGCCCAAGGTCACACAGCCGTCATGTGGTGGAGTGAGGATTTGAACCCATGACCTCTGACTCCAAAGCCCGTGCTCTTTCCACTGAGCCACGCTGCTTCTCTGATAGCCCACAAGTGGGCTGTGTGACCTTCGGCAAGTCAACCCACTTTGCTGTGCCTCCGTTACCTCACCGGTGCAAGAGACCAAGAGCCCCATGTGGGACAGGGACTGTGTCTGACCTGATTAGCTTCTATCCACCCCAACGCTCAGTAATAATAATAATAATAATAATAGCATTTATTAAGCGTTTACTATGTGCAAAGCACTGGGGAGGGTACAAGGTGATAAGGCTGTCCCATGGGGGACTCACAATCTTTATCCCCATTTTACAGATGAGGTAACTAGGGCCTAGAGAAGTGAAGTGACTTGCCCAAAGTCACACAGCTGACAAGTGGCAGAGCCGGGATTTGAACCCATGACCTCCGACTCCAAAGCCCAGGCTCTTTCCACTGAGCCACGCTGCTTCAATGCAATGTGCTACAGTGCCTGGCACATAGTAGGTGCTTAACTGTAAGTTTCCTGAGAAGCAGCGTGGCTGCATCAGGCAGAAACTCCTCCCCCTGGGCTTCAAGGCTGTCCATCCATCCATCCATCCATCCCCTGGCCCCCTCCTACCTCACCTCCCTTCTGTCCTTGTCCAGCCCAGCCCGCACCCTCCGCTCCTTCGCCGCTCACCTCCTCCCCGTTAGGCCTCGTTCTCGCCCGTCCCGCCATCGACCCCCGGCCCACATCATCCCCCGGGCCTGGAATGCCCCCAATCCCTCTGCCCACCCGCCAAGCTCGCTCTCTTCCTCCCTTCAAGGCCCTACTGAGAGCTCACCTCCTCCAGGAGGCCTTCCCACACTCAGCCCCTTCCTTCTTCTCC
This sequence comes from Tachyglossus aculeatus, assembly GCF_015852505.1. Taxonomy (NCBI): domain Eukaryota; kingdom Metazoa; phylum Chordata; class Mammalia; order Monotremata; family Tachyglossidae; genus Tachyglossus; species Tachyglossus aculeatus. Next base: position 5,424,979 of record NC_052072.1, read on the forward strand.
CCCTCGTCCCCCTCTCCATCCCCCCCCTCTTACCTCCTTCCCTTCCCCCCAGCACCTGTATATATGTATATATGTTTGTACATATTTATTTCTCTATTTATTTTACTTGTACATATCTATTCTATTTATTTTATTTTGTTAGTATGTTTGGTTTTGTTCTCTGTCTCCTCCTTTTAAACTGTGAGCCCACTGTTGGGTAGGGACTGTCTCTGTATGTTGCCAATTTGTACTTCCCAAGCGCTTAGTACACTGCTCTGCACACAGTAAGCGCTCAATAAATACAGTTGATGATGATGATGATGATGATAATAAACAGCATCGATTGATTTAGGAGGTTCTGAAGCAGGGAAGGATTTGCGTGTCAGAGGTGAGGCACAGAAAGCTAGGGTTTCTATGGGAGGAGCGAAGAAGAACCTGAATCAATCAATCAATCTATCTATCGTATTTATTGAGTGCTTACTGTGTGCAGAGCACTGGACTAAGCGCTTGGGAAGTACAAGTCGGCAACATATAGAGACAGTCCCTACCCAACAGTGGGCTCACAGTCTAAAAGGGGGAGACAGAGAACAAAACCAAACATCCTAACAAAATAAAATAAATAGAATAGATATGTACAGGCAAAATAAATAAATAAATAAATAAATAGAGTAACCTAAACCCAAAGTTGAAGCTAAATCTGCCTGATGTGGAAATACTTTATTGATAATAATAATAATAATGGTATTTGTTAAGCACTTAAAATGTGCCAAGCACTGTTCTAAGCACTGGGTAGATGAGAAGCAGTGTGGCTCAGTGGAAAGAGCATGGGTTTTGGCTATCATCAGCTGTGTGACTTAGGACAAGTCACTAACTTCTCTGTGCCTCAGTTACCTCATCTGTAAAATGGGGATTAAGACTGTGAGCCCCATGTGGGACAGCCCGATTACCTTGTAATAATAATAATAATGGCATTTTATTAAGCACTTACTATGTGCAAAGCACTGTTCTAAGCACTGGGTAGGTTACAAGGTGATCAGGTTGTCCCAAGTGGGGCTCACAGTCTTAATTCCCATTTTCCAGATGAAGGAACTGAGGCCCAGAGAAGTGAAGGGACTTGCCCAAAGTCGCAGAGCTGACAATTGGCGGAGCCGGGATTTGAACCCGTGACCTCTGACTCCAAAGCCCGGGCTTTTCCCACTGAGCCACGCTGACCCTATCTGTAATGTATCGATTTCTCTTAATGTCTGTCTCCCCCATCTAGACTGTAAGCTTGCTGTGGGCAGGGGACACATCTACCAACTCTAGTCTATTGCTCCCTCCCAAGTGCTTAGTACAGTGCTTGGAACCCAGTAAGCGACCGATGAATAAGCTGGAATGGTTGATAGATCATGATGATGATGGTATTTAAGCGCTTGTTATGTGTCAGGCACTGTTTTAAGTGCTGGGGTAGATACAAATTAATGAGATTGGACACAATTCCTGTCCGGATGGGCCTCTCAGTTGAAGGGGGAAGAACGAGTATTTCTTTCCCATAACAGTTGAGGAAACTAAGGCACAGAGAAGTGACTTGGCCAAGGTTACACGGCAGACGAGTAGCAGAGTCGGGACTAGAATCGGATTCTCTGGCTTTGGAGAGAGAGGGGGAAGAGGGAGGAGAGAGAGGAGGGAGAGAGGGGACAGAAGAGAGGAGGGAGAGAAAAGAGAGGAGGGAGAGAGAAGAGAGGAGGGAGAAGAGAGGAGGGGTAGGGAAGAGAGGAGGAAGAGGGAGGGGAAAGAGAGGAGAGAGAAGGGAGAAAGAAGAGAGGAGGGGGAGAGGAGGGAGAGAGAAGAGAGGAGGGAGAGGGAGGAGACGGAAGACAGGAGGGAGAGGGAAGAGAGGAGGGAGAGGAAGGAGACAGAAGACAGGAGGGAGAGGGAAGAGAGGAGGGAGAAGAAGAGGAGGGAGAGGAGAGAGAAGGGGAAAGAAGAGAGGAGAGAGAAGGAAAAGAGGGAGAGAGGAGAGAAGGGAGGAAGGAAGGGGGTGGAGGGGGAAGAGGGGGGAGAAGAGAGGGGGAGAAGAGAGGAGGGAGAGAAGTAAGGAGAGATGAGAGGAGAGAGAAGAGGGAGGAGAGGAGAGAGAAGAGGGAGGAGAGGAGAGAGAAGGGGGGGAGAGAAGAGGGAGAGAAGAAAAAGAGGGGGGGAGAGAGGAGACAGAAGAGAGGAGGGGGAGAGAAAAGAGGGAGAGAAGAAAAGGAGGGAGGGGGGAGGGAGAAGAGAAAAGAGAGGAGGGGGGAGAGAAGAGGGAGAGAGAAGAGAAAAGAGGGAGAGAAGAAAAAGAGGAGGAGGGAGAGAGGAAGGGGGAGAAAAGAGGGAGAGTAGAAAAAGAGGAGGGAGAGACAAGAGAAGAGAGAGGATGGGGGGAAAGAAGAGAGGACAGAGAACAGAAAAGAGGGAGAGAAGAAAAAGTGGAAAGAGGAGGGACAGGGAAAGGGGGAGAAGAGAGGAGGGAGGAGAAGAGAGGAGGGGGAGAGAGAAGAGAGGAGAGAGAAGGGGAAAGGGAGAGAAGAAAGTGAGGAAAGAGGAGGGAGAGAGAACAGAGGAGAGAAAAGAGGGAGAGATGAAAAAGAGGAAAGAGGTGGGAGAGAGAAGAGATGAGAGAGAAAAGAGGAGGGGGAGAGGGGAGAGAGAAGAGAAAAGAGGGAGAGAAAGAGGAAAGAGGTGGGAGAGAGAAGAGGTGAGGGAGAAGAGAGGAGGGGGGGTTGTTACAGAAAAGGAGGGAGAAGAAAAAGAGGAGGGAGAGAAGAGAGGAGGGGGAGAGGGAAGAGAAAAGAGGGAGGGAAGAAAAAGAGGAGAGAGGATGGAGAGAGAAGAGATGAGAGAGAAGAGAGGAGGGGCAGAGGGAAGAGAGAGTCCTCTTCTAGACTGTGAGCCCGCTGTTGGGTAGGGACCGTCTCTAGATGTTGCCAACTTGGACTTCCCAAGCGCTTAGTCCAGGGCTCTGCACACAGTAGGCGCTCAATAAATACGATTGATTGATTGACTGAGAGAGAAGAGAGGAGGGGGAGAGAAGAGAAAAGAGGGAGAGAAGAAAAAGAGGAAAGGGGTGGGAGAGAGAAGAGAGGAGGGGGGAGAGAGGAGGGGGAGAGGGGAGAGAAGACAGGGAGAGACGAGAAAGGAGGGGAAGAGAAGAGAGGAAAGGGGGAGAAGAGAAAAGAGGGAGAGAAGAAAAAGGAAGGAGGAGGGAAAGAGAAGAGAGGAGAGAGAAGAGAGGAGGGGGAGAGAAGAAGAGAAGACAGGGGGAGAGAAGAGAGGAAAGAGGGAGAGAAGAAAAAGGAAAGAGGAGGGAGAGAGAAGAGAGGAGGGGGAGAGGGAAGAGAAGACAGGGGGAGAGAAGAGAGGAAAGAGGGAGAGAAGAAAAAGGAAAGAGGAGGGAGAGAGAAGAGAGGAGGGGGGAGAGAAGGGAAAAGAGGGGGAGAAGAAAGAGGAAAGAGGAGGGAGAAAGAAGGGGGGGACGGGAGGGGGGAGAGAGGAGACGGGGGCGGAGAGGAGGGGGAGGACGGGGACAGGAGAAGGAAACGGGGGAGAGCGGGAGGAGGAGGAGCAGGAGAGACAGGAGGCAGCAGACTGGGGGGGGGGGGCGGGAGAGACGGGAGAGGGAAGGGAGGCGCAACGGGAACGGGCGCGAGGCGGCACGGGGACGGGGACGGGAGCGCTGGGGACACGCGGGGGGACACGCCGGGGGGACACGCGAGAAGGTGAGCCGGGGACACGGGGACACAGGCGGAGGGGAGCGGAGCGGAGCGGAGGGGAGCGGAGCGGAGGGGAGCGGAGGGGCGTCACACACACACACACACACACACACACACACACACACACACACACAGAGTCACTCATTGACAGAGCACCGCGGGGGCAGACGTAAGTGCGGGCGCGCGCGCGTGCATGTGTGGGGGGGAGCGCGCGCCCGGGAGGGGGCACTGTGGGCAGAGGCCGGGGGCGGAGCCGCCGCCTCCTCCTCCTTCTCCTCCTCCTCCGCGCCGCCCTCCGTCCCGCTCTTCGGCGCCCGCGCGCGACACCGCCGCCGCCGCCGCCTCACCCCCAGGGGGCGCCCCCTTACCCCCCCGTCCGCTCCCTGCGCACGCGCGCCCCCTAGCGCCTCCGTCCGCTCCCTCCGCCCGTGCGCACGCGCGCCCCCTAGCATCTCCTCCGTCCGCTCCCTCCGCCCTTGCGCACGCGCGTCCCCTTCTCCGTCCGCCCCCTCCGCCCGCCCGTGCGCCCCCTATCGCCTCCCTCCGCCCGCTCACTCCGCCCGCGCGCCCCCATTCTCCTCCGCCCGCTCCCTCCGCCCGTGCGCCCCCTTTCTCCTCCGTCCGCTCCTTCCCGCGCGCATGCGCGCCCCCATTCTCCTCCGTCCGCCTGGCGCGCTCCCGCGCTGCTCCGGCGCGCCCCCTCCTGGCGGGGAGCGGAAAAGTCCAAAGGAGGACGGGGGCGGGGGGGGGGGAGTGTGAGACACCCCCTCCCCGGAAGGGGTTGTTTATTATTATTATTATTATTATTATTATTATTATCATTATTATTATTATTATCATTATTATATTATTATTATCATTTATTAAGCGCTCACTATGTGCTAAGCACTGTTCTAAGCGTTAGGGGGGATACAAGGTGACCAGATTGTCCCACGGGGGAGGGCCCTCACAGTTTTATTCCCCATTTTACAGATAATAATAATAATAATAATAATAATGGCATTTGTTAAGCACATATTATGTGCCAAGCACTGTTGTAAGCGTTAAGGGGGATACAAGGTGATCAGGTTGTCCCACGGGGGGGCTCACAGTCTTCATCCCCATTTGGCAGATGAGGGAACTGAGGCCCAGAGGAGTGAAGTGACTTGGCCAAAGTCACACAGCTGACAATTGAAGGAGCGGAATTTGAACCCACGACCTCTGACTCCAGAGCCCGGGCTCTTTCCACTGAGCCACGCTGCTTCTCTACATAATAATGGTATTTGTTAAGCGCTTACTATGTGCCAAGCACTGTTGTAAGGGCTCACAGTCTCCATCTCCATAATAATAATAATAATAATAATGATGGCATTTGTTAAGTGCTTACTATGTGCCAAGCACTGTTCTAAGCGCTGGGGGAGATACAAGGTGATCAGGTTATCCCACGTGGGGCTCACAGTCTCTAAATCGCAGCGTGGCTTAGTGGAAAGAGCCCGGGCTTTGGAGTCAGAGGTCATGGGTTCAAATTCCGCTCCGCCACTTGTCAGCTGTGTGACTTTGGGCAAGTCACTTCACTTCTCTGGGCCTCAGTTCCCTCAACTGTAAAATGGGGATGAAGACTGTGAGCTCCACATGGGATGACATGATCACCTTGTATCCTCCCCAGCGCTTAGAACAGTGCTTTGCACATAGTAAGTGCTTAATAAATGCTATTATTATCATTATTATGGGTTCAAATCCTGACTCCGCCACTTGTCAACTGTGTGACTTTGGGCAAGTCACTTCACTTCTCTGGGCCTCAGTTCCCTCATCTGTAGAATGGGGGTGAAGACTGTGAGCCCCATGTGGGACAACCTGATCGCCTTGTAGCCTCCCCAGCGCTTAGAACAGTGCATTGCACATAGTAAGCGCTTAATAAATGCCATCATTAAATCCCCATTTGACAGATGAGGGAACTGAGGCACAGAGGAGTGAAATGACTTGCCCAACGTCACACAGCGGACACGTGGCAGAGTCGGAATTAGAACCCAAGACCTCTGACTCCCGGGCCCCTGCTCTTTCCACTGATAATAACTGTGGCGTTTGTTAAGTGCTTACGGTGGGCCAGGCACTGTACTAAGCTCCGGGTGGGTCCAAGTAAATTGTGTTGGACTCAGTCCCTGTCCCCCGTGGGGCTTCCAGTCTCCATCCCCATTTGACAGATGAGGAAACTGAGGCCCAGAGACGTGAAGGGGCTTTCCCAAGGTCCCACAACAGACAAGTGGAGAGGCGGGATTAGAACCCAGACCTTCTGATTCCCAGCCCCGGGCTCTACCCACTGTGCCGTGCAACAGAGTTATCCGTCCTTCCCAACAAGGAATTTTCAGTCTTTACTTCCGTAACAGTAGGGATGGAGAAGCAGCGTGGCTCAGTGGAAAGAGCCCGGGCTTGGGAGTCAGAGGTCACGGGTTCTAATCCCGGCTCCGCCTCTTGTCAGCTGGGTGACTTTGGGCAAGTCACTTCACTTCTCTGGGCCCCAGTTTCCTCATCTGTCAAATGGGGATGAAGACTGTGAGCCCCACGTGGGACAACCTGATCACCTTGTATCCCCCCTAACGCTTAGAACAGTGCTTGGAACATAGTAAGCGCTTAATAAATGCCATTATTATTATTATTATTATGGGGATTAAGACTGTGAGCCCCCTGTGGGACAACCTGATCACCTAGTATCCCCCCAGTGCTTAGAACAGTGCTTGGCACATAGTAAGCGCTTAACAAATACCATCATTATTATTATTATTAAGTCCTCCGTAAACTCCCTGTGGGCAGGGACCGTGACTGTTTATTGTTCATTCATTCCATCGTATTTATTGAGCGCTTCCTCTCCCCCACCTCCCCCTCCCCATCCCCCCTGCCTTACCTCCTTCCCCTCCCCACAGCACCTGTATATATGTATATCAATCAATCAATCAATCGTATTTATTGAGCGCTTACTGTGTGCAGAGCACTGGACTAAGCGCTTGGGAAGTACAAGTTGGCAACATATAGAGACGGTCCCTACCCAACAGTGGGCTCACGGTCTAGAAGTATATATGTTTGAACGGATTTATTACTCTATTTATTTATTTATTTTATTGTACATATTTATTCTATTGATTTTATTTTGTTAATATGTTGTGTTTTATTCTCTGTCTCCCCCTTCTAGACAGTGAGCCCGCCATTGGGTAGGGACCGTCTCTAGATGTTGCAAACTTGTCGTTCCCAAACGCTTAGTCCAGTGCTCTGCACACAGTAAGCGCTCAATAAATACAATTGAGTGAATGAGTGACTATTCACTATTCTATTTATTTCATTTTGTTAATATGTTTTGATTTGTTGTCTGTCTCCCCCTTCTAGACTGTGAGCCTGCCGTTGGGTAGGGACCGTCTCTGTATGATGCCAACTTGTCGTTCCCAAGCGCTTAGTACAGTGCTCTGCACACGGTAAGCGCTCAATAAATACGATTGAATGAATGAATGAATATTTACTATTCTATTTATTTCATTTTGTTAATATGCTTTGTTTTGTTCTCTGTCTCCCCCTTCTAGACTGTGATATATACATATATATATGTATATATATATATATATGTGTGTATATATATATGTGTGTATATATGTTTGTACGGATTTATTTCTCTATTTTACTCGTACATACTCTATTTTATTTTGTTAATATGTTTTGTTTTGTTCTCTGTCTCCCCCTTCTAGACTGTGATATATATATATGTGTATATATATGTGTGTGTGTATATATATATATATATATATGTTTGTATGGATTTATTACTCTGTTTTACTCGTACATACTCTATTTTATTTTGTTAATATGTTTTGTTTTGTTCTCTGTCTCCCCCTTCTAGCCTGTGAGCCCACTGTCGGGTAGGGCCCGTCTCTCTATGTTGCCAACTTGGACTTCCCAAGCGCTTAGTCCAGTGCCCTGCACGCAGTAAGCGCTCAATAAATACGATTGAATGAAGTAATGTGTGCAGAACACTGGACTAAGCGCTTGGGAAATACAAGTTGGCAACATGTAGAGATGGGCCCTATCCAACAACGGGCTCACAGGATAGAAGTGTGTTTTCGTACAGGGCCCCGCACCCAGGGAGCGCTCAGTAAATAGGACCGAAGGCCTGAATTTAATGAGGCGCCGTTCAGTCTATCTGTTTGTGCAAAATAGCGAGGGTGGCATCAACAGGGAGACACTTGGATAGCTTGTGCGTTCTTCCCGCCACGTGGATCGCCAGATGGGATTGCCTCTGCCAACGGCAAATTTGATTTTTAACCAGTGAGTTCCCCCCGGAATTTACCATTTGGTGCCAGCCTGGCTCAGCGGAAAGAGCCCGGGCTTCGGAGTCGGAGGTCGTGGGTTCAAATCCCGCACTGCCACATCAGCTGGGTGCCTTTGGCCAAGTCACTTCAATCAATCAATCGTATTTATTGAGCGCTGACTGTGTGCAGAGCACTGGACTGAGCGCTTGGGAAGTCCAAGTTGGCAACGTCTAGAGACGGTCCCTACCCAACAGCGGGCTCGCAGTCTAGAAGGGGGAGACAGACAACAAAACAGAACATATTTACAAAATAAAATAAATAGAATAGATATGTATAAGTAAAATAAATTGAGTAATAAATACGTACAAACATACGAATAGATATGTACAAGTAAAATAAATTAATAGAGTAATAAATACATACAAGCATACGTACAAACGTACATACATACAAACAAACATACAAACAAAATACGTACAAACTTCACTTCTCTGGGCCTCAGTGACCTCATCTGTCAAATGGGGATGAAGACTGGGAGCCCCCGTGGGACAACCTGATCACCATGTATCCCTCCCCCCCCCAGCGCTTAGAACAGTGCTTGGCACATAGTAAGCGCTTAACAAATGCCATCATTACTGTTATTACTATTATTATTATTATTATTATTATTCTCTGGTCCTCAGTTCCCTCATCTGTAAAATGGGGATGAAGACTGTGAGCGCCACGTGGAACAACTTGATGACCTTGTATCAACCCTGGTGCTTAGGACAGTGCTTGGCACGTAGTAAGCACTTAAATGCCATCATTACTGTTATTACTATTATTATTATTATTATTATTATTATTCCCTGGTCCTCAGTTCCCTCAGCTGTAAAATGGGGATGAAGACTGTGAGCCCCACGTGGAACAACTTGATGACCTTGTATCCACCCTGGCGCTTAGGACAGTGCTTGGCACATCGTAAGCGCTTAACAAATACCAACATTATTATTATATTATCATTAGAGAAGCAGCGTGGCTCAGTGGAAAGAACCCGGGCTTGGGAGTCGGAGGTCGTGGGTTCTAATCCCGGCACTGCCACATCAGCTGGGTGACTTTGGCCAAGTCACTTCACTTCTCTGGGCCTCAGTGACTTCATCTGTCAAATGGGGATGAAAACTGTGAGCCCCCCCGTGGGACAACCTGATGACCTGTATCCCCCCCAGCACTTAGGACAGTGCTTGGCACATAGTAAGCACTTAACAAATGCCATCATTACTGTTATTTCTATTATTATTATTATCTGGTCCTCAGTTCCCTCATCTGTAAAATGGGGATGAAGACGGTGAGCCCCACATGGAACAACTTGATGACCTTGTATCTACCCTGGCGCTTAGGACAGTGCTTGCCACATTGTAAGCGCTTAACAAATACCAACATTATTATTATATTATTATTAGAGAAGCAGCGTGGCTCAGCGGAAAGAACCCGGGCTTGGGAGCCGGAGGTCGTGGGTTCTAATCCCGGCACTGCCACATCAGCTGGGTGACTTAGGCCAGGTCACTTCACTTCTCTGGGCCTCAGTGACCTCCTCTGTAAAATGGGGATGAAGACTGCGAGCCCCCCGTGGGACAACCTGATCCCTTTGTAACCTTCCCAGGGCTTAGAACAGTGCTTTGCACACAGTATCCACTAAACAAATGCCATTATTATTATTATTATTATTCTCTGTCCTTTGATTGTTTTGGTACCAATGTCCATCTCCCCCTCTCTAATAATAATAATAACGCTGGTATTTGTTAAGCACTTTCTATGTGCCAAGCACTGTTCTAATCGCTGGATACAAGGTAATAATAATAATAATAATAATAATGGCATTTGTTAAGCATTTACTATGTTATGTTATTTACTGTACTAAGCGCTGGGGAGTTTACAGGGTGATCAGGTTGTCCCACGTGGGGCTCACAGTCTTAATCCCCATTTTACAGATGAGGGAACTGAGGCCCAGAGAAGTGAAGTGACTTGCCCAAAGTCACACAGCTGACAATTGGCAGAGCCGGGATTTGAACCCACGACCTCTGACTCCAAAGCCCGGGCTCTTTCCACTGAGCCATGCTGCTTCTCTAGGTGATCGGGTTGTCCCACGTGGGGCTCACAGTCTTCATCCCCATTTGACAGATGAGGTCACTGAGGCCCCGAGCAGTGAAGTGACTTGTCCAACGTCGCACAGCTGACAAGCGCTTAGAACAGTGCTTCGCACATAGTAAGTGCTTAAAAACCACAAAAAAAGTGGCGGAGCTGGGATTAATACTAATTTTTGTATTTATTAAGCGTTTACTATGTGCCCAGCACTGTTCTAAGCGCTGGAACCCACAACCTCTGACTCGCAAGCCCGGGCTCTTTCCAGTAATCCATGCTGCTTCTCTAGATTGCGAGCTTGTTGTGGGCAGGGAATGTCCCTGTTTATTTTTGCATTGCCCTCTCCCAAGGGCTTAGTACAGCGCTCCGCACACAGTAAGCGCTCAATAAGTACGACAGAATGAAAGAGAGGGACGGAAAACTTCCACATCCTCAGCCGCCTTCGTACCCGGTTTTAGCCGATGGACTTCTAACGCTCAAAACTTATTTAGGAAACATTTCTAGAATGAGAACTAGTAGAAATGTTCAAAACCCTAAGCTTTCATTGCCCTGCAAGAGATTGAGAGTATGTGTGTAATGTCACTTCTGTTCATTTATTCATTCCTTCAATCGTATTTATTGAGCGCTTACTGTGTGCAGAGCACTGTACTAAGCGCTTGGGAAGTATAAGTTGGCAACATATACAGTCCCTACCCAACAACGGGCTCACAGTCAGGCCTGATATTAAGAATTGCAAACAAAGGTATTTTTTGAGGACTTACTGTATTCATTCATTCAATCGTATTTATTGAGCGTTTACTGTGTTCAGAGCACTGTACTAAGTGCTTGGGAAGTACAAGTTGGCAACATATAGAGACAGTCCCTACCCAACAATGGGCTCACAGTCAGGCCTGATATTAAGAATTGCAAACAAAGGTATTTTTTGAGGACCTACTGTATTCATTCATTCAATCGTATTTATTGAGCGTTTACTATGTGCAGAGCACTGTACTAAGCGCTTGGGAAGTACAAGTTGGCAACATATAGAGACGGTCCCTACCCAACAATGGGCTCACAGTCAGGCCTGATACTAAGAATTGCAAAAAAAAGTATTTTTTGAGGACCTACTGTATTCATCCATTCAATCGTTTTTATTGAGCACTTACTGTGTGCAGAGCACTGTACTAAGCGCTTGGGAAGTACAAGTTGGCAACATATAGAGACAGTCCCTACCCAACAACGGGCTCACAGCCTATTATTACTAATAATAATATTCATGAGGGTAACAAGAGAGGCATTTGGGCTCACACAGAGAGCCCAATACATTCATTCATTCAATTGTATTTATTGAGCACTTACTGTGTGCAGACCACTGTACTAAGCGCTTGGGAAGTACAGTTCCACAACAGATAGAGCCGGTCCCTACCCAACAACGGGCTCACAGTCTAGAAGGGGGAGACAGACAAAACAAAACATGTGGACAGGTGTCATAATCGTCAGAACAAATAGAATTATAGGTATATACTGTATGCCCAGCGCTGGCACGTATCCGTGCTATAATAGTTTTATATTTTTTTAAATTACGAAGAAAATGACCCCTCAAAGCGTGCATCCCTGTTTTCAGGAAAAAAAAAAATTCGAAGTTTGAAACAAGGCAAGGTGAAAATGTGAGCCTTTTTACTTTGCGGGGCCAGTTCATTCATTCAATCGTATTTATTGAGCGCTTTCTGTGTGCAGAGCACTGGACTAAGCGCTTAATGAAGGTAAATATAATCACCGCTGTTTCACATAATAATAATAATAATAATGATGGCATTTATTAAGCGCTTACTATGTGCAAAGCACTGTTCTAAGCACTGGGGAGGTTACAAGGTGATGAGGTTGTCCCACGGGGGGCTCACAGTCTTAATCCCCATTTTACAGATGAGGTAACTGAGGCTCAGAGAAGTGAAGTGACTTGCCCAGAGTCACACAGCTGGCAATTGATGGACACTAGGTAGCGGTTTTGAAAGATATGAATTGTTCCTTTTTGGGGGGGAACGAGATGAGGTAACAGTTTCGAAAGATGTGAGGAGCTGTTTTTGTTTTTTAGGACTGAGACTAGGTAGCGATTTCAAAAGATTTAAGGTTTTGGGTTTGTTTTTATTAATAAAGTTGGTGTACTTTTCCAATTAGTTTTTCAGGAACTCTTCTAGGCGGCCTCTGATTTTTCCTGTAACCCGAAACCAAAGAACCCGATATGTAATGTGTGGCAGGAATGGGAGAAAGAGGCGCCGTATTTTCTCATTCAGGGAAAGGAAAATTAGCTGTCACAGTCAGTTATTTTAAAGGGCAATTAATATTAAATTAAAATATTTGACAATATTCTCCAGGGAGGAATGCTTAATGTGAAATTTTTCAGTGGAACAGCAACCGTAGTCTGAACAGATCAAGGCGATTGCAATTGCATATGGGGAAGCAGCGTGGCTCAGGGGAAAGAGCCCGGATTTGGGAGTCAGAGGTCATGGGTTCTAATCCTGCCTCCGCCACTTGTCAGCTGGGTGACTTTGGGCAAGTCACTTCACTTCTCTGGGCCTCGGTTATCTCATCTGTAAAATGGGGATGAAGACTGTGAGCCCCACGGGGGACAACCTTGATGACCTTGTATCCTCCCCAGTGCTTAGAACAGTGCTTGGCACATAGTAAGCACTTAATAAATGCCATTATTATTATTATTATTATTATTATTATTATTATTATTCTCTGGGCCTTGGTTCCGTCATCTGTAAAATGGGGATAAAGACTGTGAACCCAACATGGGACAACCTGATCACCTTGTATCCTCCCCAGTGCTTAGAACAGTGCTTGGCACATAGTGAGCACTTAACAAATGCCATCATTATTTTTGTCAGCTGTGTGACTTTGGGCAAGTCACTTCATTTCTCTGTGCCTCATTTGCCTCATCTGTAAAATGGGGATGAAGACTGTGAGCCCCCCGTGGGGCAGCCTGATCCCCTTGTATCCTCCCCAGCGCTTAGAACAGTGCTTGACACATAGTAAGAGCTTGATAAATGCCTTCATTATTATTATTATTATTATTATTATTCTCTGGGCCTCGTTTACCTCATCTGTAAAATGGGGATGAAGACTGTGAGCCCCCCGTGGGACAACCTGATCACCTTGTAACCTCCCCAGCGCTTAGAACAGTGCTTGGCACATAGTAAGCACTTAACAAATGCCATCATTATTATTGTCAGCTGTGTGACTTTGGGCAAGTCACTTCACTTCCTCTGTGCCTCAGTTCCCTCATCCGTAAAATGGGGATGAAGACTGTGAGCCCCAAGTGGGGCAACCTGACCCCCTTGCATCCTCCCCAGCGCTTAGAACAGTGCTTGGCACATAGTAAGCCCTTGATAAATGCCATTATCATTATTATTATTGTTATTATTATTCTCTGGGCCTTGGTTACCTCATCTGTAAAATGGGGATGAAGACTGTGAGCCCCACGTGGGGCAACCTGATCCCCTTGCATCCTCCCCAGCGCTTAGAACGGTGCTTGGCACATAGTAAGCCCTTGATAAATGCCATTATCATTATTATTATTGTTATTATTATTCTCTGGGCCTTGGTTACCTCATCTGCAAAATGGGGATGAAGACTGTGAGCCCCATGTGGGACAACCTGATCACCTTGTATCCTCCCCAGCACTTAGAACAGTGCTTGGCACATAGTAAGAGCTTAACAAATACCATCATTATTATTATTATTATTACTTGCATTATTAGTGTAGCAAAGCTCATTGTGGTTGGAGGATGTGACCGTTTTTTATTGTCTAGTCCTCTCCCCAGCGCTTAGTCCAGTGCTCTACTTGGGAGCCCACTGTTGGATAGGGACCGTCTCTATACGTTGCCAACTTGGACTTCCCAAGCGCTTAGTCCAGTGCTCTGCACACAGTAAGCGCTCAATAAATACGATTGAATGAATGAATCATCCTCATCATCAATCGTATTTATTGAGCGCTCACTGTGTGCAGAGCACTGGACTAAGCGCTTGGGAAGTACAAATTGGCAACATATAGAGACAGTCCCTACCCACCAGTGGGCTCACAGTCTAAAAGGGGGAGACAGAGAACAAAACCAAACATGCTAACAAAATGAAATAAATAGAATAGATATGTACAAGTAAAATAAATAAATAAATAGAGTAATAAATATGTACAAACATATATACAGGTAATGAATGCTCTGCACCCAGTTAAGCGCTCAGTAAATACGATGGAATGAAAGAATGGACGCTGAATGACGGCTTTAAAGTTTGACTGTGTTTTAGCTGAATTCTCAGCTTGGAGGGGAGGAGGGGCATATAAGCCTCTGACATGATTTTCTATTTAGACAAGGCAAACAGTGTTGCAGTCCCTAATTGGAGTGTGGGAATCAGCTTGTTTTTAAACCAATTTGGAAGAAGAGTGTAAAAGAAAACAGGTCAAACGCAATGTCTGCGTGGGCTTTTAAAACTCAGAGGCCTGGCTCAGAACAGTTTCTACGTTCATAGCCGTAAATTATTTATTTCTATTAATGTTCATTCCTTCAGTCATTCAATTCAGTCGTATTTATTGAGCGCTTACTGTGTGCAGAGTTGCCAATTTGTACTTCCCAAGCGCTTAGCACAGTGCTCTGCACATAGTAAGCGCTCAATAAATACAATTGATGATGATGGTGATGATGTACATATTTATTACTCTATCTATTTATTTATTTATTTACTTATTTATTTATTTTACTTGTACATTTCTATCCTATTTATTTTATTTTGTTGGTATGTTTGGTTCTGTTCTCTGTCTCCCCCTTTTAGACTGTGAGCCCACTGTTGGGTAGGGACTGTCTCCATGTGTTGCCAATTTGTACTTCCCAAGCGCTTAGTACAGTGCTCTGCACATAGTAAGCGCTCAATAAATACGATTGATTGATTGATTGATTGATTGATTGATGCAGAGCACTGTACTAAGCGCTTGAACATCTAGAGACGGTCCCTACGCAGTAGTGGGCTCACAGTCTAGAAGGGGGAGACAGACAACAAAGCAAAGCATATTAAGAAAATAAAATAAATAGAATAAATATGTACAAATAAAATCAATAAAAGTAGAGTAATAAATCCGTACAAACATATATCCATATATACAGGTGCTGTGGGGAGGGGAAGGAGGTAAGGCGGGGGGGATGGGGATGGGAAGGAGGGGGTGAGGAAGGACAGGGCTCAGTCTGGGAAGCGCTTACTATATGCTAAGCACTCTTCTAAGCGCCGGGGTAGATACAAGCTCATCAGGGTTGGATCCAGTCCCCGTCCCACATGGGGCTCACAGTCTCCATCCCCATTTTCGAGATGAGGGAACTGAGGCCCAGAGAAGTGAAGTGACTGGCAAGGGGTCACACAGCAGACGAGTGGTGGAGCCGGGATTAGAACCCAAGACCTCTGACTCCAAGCCCGGGCTCTTGTCACTAGGCCTTGATGCTTCATGGGAATTTTGGGAAGAGCCAGGTCACAGCCACCCTGGAGAACACCAAGCTTCCTGCCTTCAAAGCCCTACTGAGAGCTCACCTCCTCCAGGAGACCTTCCCTGACTGAGCCCCCTTTTTCCTCTCAGTCAATCAATCATATTTATTGAGTGCTTACTGTGTGCAGAGCACTGTACTAAGCACTTGGGAAGCCCAAGTTGGCATTAGTATTATTATCATCATCTTGTAACCTCCCCAGCGCTTAGAACAGTGCTTTGCACATAGTAAGCACTTAATAAATGCCATCATTATTATCATCACCTTGTAACCTCCCCAGCATTTAGAACAGTGCTTTGCACATAATAAGCGCTTAGTAAATGCCATCATTATTATTATTATCATCATCTTGTAACCTCCCCAGTGCTTAGAACAGTGCTTTGCACTTAGTAAGTGCTTAATAAGCGCTTAAGTTTCTGCGCATCAGGCAGAAACTCCTCACCCTGGGCTTCAAGACTGTCCATCCATCCATCCCCTTGCCCCTTCCTCCCTCACCTCCCTTCTGCCCTTGTCCAGCCCAGCCCGCACCCTCCGCTCCTCTGCCACCGCTAATCTCCTCCCCGTTAGGCCTCGTTCTCGCCTGTCCCACCATCGACCCCCGGCCCACGTCCTCCCCCGGGCCTGGAATGCCCCCAATCCCTCTGCCCACCCGCCAAGCTCGCTCTCTTCCTCCCTTCAAGGCCCTGCTGAGAGCTCACCTCCTCCAGGAGGCCTTCCCACACTCAGCCCCTTCCTTCCTCTCCCCCTCGTCCCCCTCTCCATCCCCCCATCTTACCTCCTTCCCTTCCCCACAGCACCTGTATATATGTGTATATGTTTGTACATATTTGTTACTCTATTTATTTATTTATTTATTTTACTTGTACATATCTATTCTATTTATTTTATTTTGTTAGTATGTTTGCTTTTGTTCTCTGTCTCCCCCTTTTAGACTGTGAGCCCACTGTTGGGTAGGGACTGTCTCTATGTGTTGCCAATTTGTACTTCCCAAGCGCTTAGTACAGTGCTCTGCACATAGTAAGCGCTCAATAAATACGATTGATTGATTAATAAATGCCATCATTATTATTATCATCACCTTATAACCTCCCCAGCGCTTAGAACAGTGCTTTGCACATAGTAAGCGCTTAATAAATGCCATCATTATTATTATTATCATCACCTTGTAACCTCCCCAGCTCTTAGAACAGTGCTTTGCACATAAGTGCTTAGTAAATGCCATCATTATTATTGTTATCATCACCTTGTAACCTCCCCAGCGCTGAGAACAGTGCTTTGCACATAGTAAGTGCTTAATAAATGCCATTATTATTATTATTATTATTATTGGCAACATATAGAGACGGTCCCTACCCAACAGTGGGCTCACAGTCTAGAAGGGGGAGACAGACAACAAAACAGAACATATTAACAAAATAAAATAAATTGAATAGATACGTACAAGTAAAATAAATCAATAAACTCTCCTCCTCCCCATCTCCCCCGTCCTACCTCCTTCCCCTCCCTATAGCACCTGTATATATGTTTGTACAGATTTATCCCTCTATTTATTTTACTTGTCCATATGTATTATTCTATTTATTTTGTTAATGATGTGCATCTAGCTTTAATTCTATTTGTTCTGACGATTTCGACACCCGTCTCCAAGTGTTGTTTTGTTGTCTGTCTCCCCCTTCTAGACGGTGAGCCCACTGTTGGGTGGGGAGCGTCTCTAGATGTTGCCGACTTGGACTTCCCAAGCGCTTAGTACAGTGCTCTGCACACAGTAAGCGCTCAATAAATACGATTTAATAATAATAATAATAATGAACGAGCTGACAGTCTACAAGGGGGGAGACAACCATTAATAGAAATAAATAATAATAATGTTAAGCGCTTACTATGTGCCCAGCACTGTTCTAAGCGCTGGGGGGAGATACAGGTTCATCAGGTTGTCCCCCGTGGGGCTCGCAGTCTTCATCCCCATTTTACAGATGAGGTCACCGAGGCCCAGAGAAGTGAAGTGACTTGCCAGAAGTCACCCAGCTGACAAGCGGCGGAGGCGGGATTAGAACCCATGACCTCTGACTCCCAAGCTCACTGAGCCACGCTGCTTCCCACTCTAGACTGTAAGTTCGTTGTGGGCAGGGAATGTGTCCATTTATTGTTCTATTATGCTCTCCCAAATGCATTGTACAGCGCCTTTCACACAGCAGGCGCTCAATAAATACAATCACAGGAATGAATGATTGACTTCTCCTTTGCTCCAATTCTCCTCTCCCTCTCCCTTTTTCCTTCTCCCCACCCCGGCATCCATCCCCTTCCCTCCACCGCCCCTGCGTGTCTCCAATGCTTTGGAATTTTTTGGCTTCCTGAAGAGAAAACGGCTAGAGAAGAAATCCTTCATGAGTCTGAAGGTAGAAATCTCTTTATTGTTCAGAATAGCTTAACCTAATGCTTGCCTGATGATAAAGTAACGGCTTTGGGCGAGTCACTTAACTTCTCTGTGCCTCAGTTACCTCATCTGTAAAATGGGAATTATTAATAATACTAATAATGATGGCATTTATTAAGCGCTTACTATGTGCAAAGCACTGTTCTAAGCGCTGGAGAGGTTACCAGGTGATCAGGTTGTCCCACATGTGCCTCATTTTCCAGTTGAAGTCACTGAGGCCCAGAGAAGGGAAGTGACTTGCCCCAAGTCACACAGCTGACAAGTGGTGGAGGCGGGATTTGAACCCATGACCTCTGACTCCAAAGCCCGGGCTCTTTCCACTGAGCCAAGCCTGCGAGCCTGCCATGGGACAACCTGATCACCTTGCTACCTCCCCAGCGCTTAGAAGAGTGGTTTGTACATGGTAGCACTTAATAAATGCCATCATCATTATTATTATTATTATCTGAGGCATCTGGGAAGAACAATCCGGTTGGGGTTTCTTTCTGAAGACAATGATTCGGGGGATAATAATAATAATGGCATTTATTAAGCGCTTACTATGTGCAAAGCACTGTTCTAAGCACTGCTAAGCGCAGGTTGTCCCACGTGGGGCTCACAGTCTTAATTCCCATTTTCCAGATGAGGTCACTGAGGCCCAGAGAAGTGAAGTGACTTGCCCAAAGTCACACGGCTGACAAGTGGCAGAGCCGGGATTTGAACCCTTGACCTCTGACTCCAAAGCCCGGGCTCATTTCACTGGGCCACACTGCTTCTCTTATAATTCCTCAATTATAATAATAATTATTGTGATAGTTGTTAAGCGCTCACTAGGTGCCAGACACTGTACTAAACCCTGGGGGAGGTACAAGCAAATCGGGGGAAGTTTAATTCGTGTTTATATTGCAATGGCATTTCTGGAATGATTGTCAAAATTCCCTATCTCATGAAAAATAATACAGTGACCGTTCCCCGGGTTGTACATTTTTAAAGAATGCTTCTTTTGGCAAGCCACGGTTTGCTCCTCTGAGGGGCTTTGGGGTCATCAAACAACCATCTTATCTCTCCTCCAGTTTTCAGTGTTTGTTCAGAACAAAATCACAAATGTAGTATTAGCCGAATGCTTTCCGTGGAAAATTTTGGGGAGAATTTATTATTAATTTCACTTTTAAGAACCGACCCCCGAACTGAACCGTCTACTGGCAGTTATTCAACTTGAGCTTTGTGGGTGTTATAATCAGTTCTTGAGGGTGTGGAATAATAATAATAATAATAATAATGTTGGTATTTGTTAAGCGCTTACTATGTGCCAGGCACTGTTCTAAGTGCTGGGATAGATACAGGGTCATTAGGTTGTCCCACGTGGGGCTCCCAGTCTTGATCCCCATTTTACAGATGAGGTCACTGAGGCACAGAGAAGTTATAATCAGTTCTTGAGGATGCGGAATAATAATAATAATGTTGGTATTTGTTAAAAGTGCTTACTATGTGCCAGGCACTGTTCTAAGCGCTGGGATAGATACAGGGTTATTAGGTTGTCCCACGTGGGGCTCCCAGTCTTGATCCCCATTTTACAGATGAGGTCACTGAGGCACAGAGAAGTTATAATCAGTTCTTGAGGGCGTGGAATAACAATAATAATAATAATAATAATGTTGGTATTTGTTAAGTGCTTACTATGTGCCAGGCACTGTTCTAAGCACTGGGATAGATACAGGGTTATTAGGTTGTCCCACGTGGGGCTCCCAGTCTTGATCCCCATTTTTCAGATGAGGTCACTGAGGCACAGAGAAGTTATAATCAGTTCTTGAGAGTGTGGAATAAAAATAATAATAATAATAATAATAATAATGTTGGTATTTTGTTAAGCGCTTACTATGTGCCATGCACTGTTATAAGTGCTGGGGTAGATACAGGGTTATTAGGTTGGCCCACGTGGGGCTCCCAGTCTTTATCCCCATTTTACAGATGACATCACTGAGGCACAGAGAAGTTAAATGACTGAATTCAAGCAGTAAATCAAAGCATCGATATTGTTGCTGTAAAATCAATCAGTGGTATTTATTAAGCACCCGCTCTGGGTAGAGTACTGTACTGAGAGTGTGGGAGAGGAAAATATAGATATTAGACAGGATTTAACACCTGTCTCCATGTTTTGTTTTGTTGTCTGTCTCCCCCTTCTAGACTGTGAGCCCATTGTTGGGCAGGGACCGTCTCTACATGTTGTCGACTTGTACTTCCAAAACGCTTAATACAGTGCTCTGCACACAGTAAGCGCTCAATAAATACGACTGAATGAATGAATGAATGAATCCATGTCCTCGAGGAATTTTACTGTCTGATCGGAGAGACAGGCACTAAAATAATGATACAATCTGGGCTTTGAAACCGTTTTAAACGTACTTGGGAAATAAGATACAGAGACAAAAGTGGTGATTCGCTCCCTTTGCTCTTCCCTCATCCCAGCCCACACACTTAATAATAATAATAATAATAATAATAATAATAATGGCATTTGTTAAGCGCTTACTATGTGCAAAGCACTGTTCTAAGCGCTGGGGAGGTTACAAGGTGATCAGGTTGTGCCACGGGGGGCTCACAGTCTTAATCCCCATTTTACAGATGAGGTAACTGAGGCCCAGAGAAGTGAAGTGACTTGCCCAAAGTCACCCAGC
Source organism: Tachyglossus aculeatus (assembly GCF_015852505.1). Classification (NCBI taxonomy): domain Eukaryota; kingdom Metazoa; phylum Chordata; class Mammalia; order Monotremata; family Tachyglossidae; genus Tachyglossus; species Tachyglossus aculeatus. Next base: position 5,445,667 of record NC_052072.1, read on the forward strand.
TGACAATTGGCGGAGCCGGGATTTGAACCCATGACCTCTGACTCCAAAGCCCGTGCTCTTTTCCATTGAGCCACGCTGCTTCACTTATTTCCAGATCTATAATTGTATTTATTTTTTTTGATGTCTGTCTCCCCTCCTCTAGACTGTGGGCAGGGAACATCACCATCTTTTGTTCTGCCATACTTTCCCAAACACTTAGTACAGTGCTCTGCACACGGTAAGCGCTCAAAAAATACAAATGAATGACCGAATCGGCCTCGCTGCTAAAGGGGCCAATCATTAGCTGGCCCCTGTAGAAGAAGACACCTTTTCTTTTTTAGGCTCATTTAATGCAGTGGAAGGTAATCATCATCATCAATCATCAATCATATTTATTGAGCGCTTACTGTGTGCAGAGCACTGTACTAAGCGCTTGGGAAGTACAAGTTGGCAACACATAGAGACAGTCCCTACCCAACAGTGGGCTCACAGTCTAAAAATAGAATAGATGTGCACAAATAAAATAAATAAATAAATAGAGTAATAAATATGTACAAACATATATACATATATACAGGTGCTGTGGGGAAGGGAAGGAGGTAAGGCGGGGGGGATGGAGAGGGGGACGAGGGGGAGAGGAAGGAAGGGGCTCAGTCTGGGAAGGCCTCCTGGAGGAGGTGAGCTCTCAGTAGGGCCTTGAAGGGCCTTAAATACCATTTGGCCGTTAAATACCATTTGGCCGCGTGGTTCGGTGGAAAGAGTCACAGTTCATGGGATCAAATCCCGGCTCCACCACATGCCTGCTGTGTGACCTTGGGCAAGTCATTTAACTTCTCTGAGCCTCAGTTACCTCATCTATAGAGCCCCACGTGGGACAATCTGATCACCTTGTATTCCCCCAGCTCTTAGAACAGTGCTTTGCACATAGTAAGCGCTTAACAAATGCCATTATTATTATTATTATTACCCCAATGCTTAGTTCGGCGCTTTGCACGCTTAGTGAAGCAGCGTGGCTCAGTGATTTTATATATGATTTTAGGGCCTGATTGTTCCTGGAAAAAGAGGAAAGTTCAATACAAACTTTTAACAAGCCAAACCTTGAAGATTAGCCAAAAATAGCCTCGGACTCCTGGAAACTTTTTAAATGGCCCCAGAGTTTCCACCAGGGCAAGCGACCACGGGAGAATGGCTAGTAGTATCTGAAGTCTAAAGAGAACGCGGCCCATATGGCTCATTTTCCCATTCAGGACCAACTTGTTTCCTCTCACATCCCAAACCTGTGGGCTAATTTGTGTTTGTGTCTTTGTCTTGAATGATACAAGAAAAAAAAATCTACTATATAGACATCTATGTGCATATATATATTATATATTGCATAGAATTGTCTTTTTCTAAGAAAGCACCATAGACAGTGAAATTCTAGACTCGTTGTGGGCAGGGAACGTGTCTGCTTATTGTTATATTGGACTCTTCCAAGCGCTTAGTATAGTGCTCTGCATTCATTCATTCAGTTGTATTTATGGAGCGCTTACTGTGTGCAGAGCACTGGACTAAGTGCTTGGGAAGTACAAATCGGCAAAAAGTTACTCTGCACAAAGTAAGCGCTCCATAAATACCGTTGAATGATGAATGAATGAAATTCAGTAATGAGCACCTGTTAATAATAATAATAATAATAATGGCATTTGTTAAGTGATTACAATGTGCCGGTCACTGTTCTCAGCACTGGGGTAGATACAAGGTGATCAGGTTGTCCCACGGGGGGGCTCACAGTCTTCATCCCCATTTTCCGGATGGGGTGACTGAGGCCCAGAGAAGTGAAGTGACTTGCCCGAAGTCACACAACTGATAAATGGCGGAGCCGGAATTAGAACCCAGGTCCTCCGACTCCCCACCCCGGAGTCTTCGCAGGAGGCCTCGTTGATTTTGCCTCCCGCGTCCCTTTTCTAAAGAAGATTTTTGCTCGGAAAGAGCCAAGCCCTCTGTCCGAAGGCTTTGTTGGACCCGGAAAACACAGGCCGAGAACAGAGGCCCCAGCCTGATCCCAGGGAACCGGAGCCCATCATTCACAATAATAATAATAATGGCATTTATTAAGCACTTACAATGTGCAAAGCACTGTTCTAAGCACTGGGGAGGTTATAAGGTGATCAGGTTGTCCCATGGGGGGCTCACAGTCTTCATCCCCATTTTACAGATGAGGGAATTGAGGCCTGGAGAAGTGAAGCGACTTGCCCAAAGTCACACGGCTGACAATTGACAGAGCCAGGATTTGAACCCATGACCCCTGACTCCAAAGCTCGGGCTCTTTCCACTGAGCCACGTTGCTTCTCTGATCAGCTGCTTCTCTGATTCTCTTCATTTGATCGTATTTATTGAGCGCTTACCGTGTGCAGAGCGCTGTACTTGTGTATATAGCTATAATTCTATTTATCTATTTTGATGATATTGACACTCGTCTACTTGTTTTGTTTTGTTGTCTGTCTCCCCCTTCTATCAATCAATCGTATTTATTGAGCGCTTACTATGTGCAGAGCCCATTGTTGGGTAGGGACCATCTCTATCTGTTGCCGAATTGGACTTTCCAAGCACTTAGTACAGTGCTGTCCACACAGTAAGCATAAGCGCTCAATAAGCACGATAAAATGAATGAATGAATGAGAGTCCAGTACAACAAAGTGGCTTATTCATTCATTCATTCATTCAATCGTATTTATTGAGCGCTTACTGTGTGCTCTGCACACAGTATTTAGTGGAAAGAGCATGGGCTTGGGAGTCAGAGGTCATGGGTTCTAATCCTGGCTTCACCACTTGTCAGCTGTGTGACTTTGGGCAAGTCCCTTCACTTCTCAGTGCCTCAGTTCCCTCAACTGTAAAATGGGGGTTAAGACTGGGAGCCCCACGCGGGACAACCTGATTATCTTGTATCTATATCTAGGAAGCAGCGTGGCTCAGTGGAAAGAGCCCGGGCTTTGGAATCAGAGGTCATGGGTTCAAATCCCAGCTCCGCCAATTGTCAGCTGTGTGACTTTGGGCAAGTCACTTCACTTCTCTGGGCCTCAGTTACCTCATCTATAAAATGGGGATTAAAACTGTGAGCCCCACGTGGGAAAACCTGATCACCATGTAACCTCCCCAGCGCTTAGAACAGTGCTTTGCACATAGTAAGCGCTTAACAAATACCATTATTATTATTATTATTATTATTATCATTATTATTATTATTATTATCTCAGCGCTTAGAATAGTGCTTGGCACACAGTAAGCGCTTAACATATACCATCATTATTAACAAGCGCTTAGTACAGTATTGAGTAGTAACTGCTCCATAACTACAATTGAATGAACGAACAAGAAACAGACACATTCCCCGCACGCATGGTGACCCTATCCACCAGCGCAGGAAATCCGGGCAGTCTCCGGAGGAAATTCATTTACAGTCTTGCTCTTGGCCAAGACTTCTCTGGGGCAGACGGAGTCGGTGGAAACAAATTTGAAACGCCTCAGGTATTTGGTGAGGCTGCCCAGAATAAAACGTACATTACAAAATAAATAAATATGAAATTAAAGCTGACCATTTTGATATTACAGGAAGAGAAGAATGATCGTTTCATCGATTTTGGAGGGATTCTCTGGAATGTTGCCTGGGAGTACTTAGCAAGAATCTTTAAGTCATAGCAAAGATGGTGAGATTCTGCCCTTTCCCTAGTTTAGTGTTGAAAGCAAATTTCAATTTCCATAGAATGGCCATTTTCCCACACATGTAACATGGCAATAATTCAGTATTAAAACAGAGATACCGTGAGGTTTATCGATAATGTAGCTGGATGAAATGAATCTGCTGTTTTGGGGGGCTTTTTGAAAAAAAGTGTATGGACTATTGAGGAATATTTGGTGTGTGGGAGGAGACTGTGTTTTCCAGATTCAGGGCAGGACAGAGTCCAAGTTCCAGGGAGGTTTGGCCAAGCTGCCAAGAAAGGAAAAGGGAGAGAGAGGGAGAGAGGGAGAGAGAGAGAGACAGAGACAGAGACAGAGACACAGAGAGACAGAGAGAAAGGAAAAAGAAAAAGAAAGAAAAAGAGAGAAACAGAGAAAGAAAAAAGAGAGAAAGAGAGCAAAAAAGAGAAACAAAAAGAGAGAGAAAGTGAAAGAAAGAGAAAAAAAGAGTGCAAAAGAGAGAAAGAGAGAGAGAAACAGAGAGAGCAAAAGAGAGAGATAAAGAAAGAGAGCAAAAGAGAGAAAAAGAAAGAGAGAGAAAGAGAGAGCAAAAGAGAGAGAAAGATAGAAAGAAAGAGAGAAAGAAAGAGAAAGAGAGCAAAAGAGAGAGAGAAAGAAAAAGAGAGAGAGCAAAAAAGGGCAAAAGAAAGAGAGAAAAAGAGAAAAACAGAGAGAGATAGAGAGAGAAAGAGAGAGAGAGAAAGAGAAAGAGAGCAAAAGAGAGAAAGAGAAAAAGAAAGATAGAGAGAAAGAAAGAGAGAGAGAGCAAAAGAGAGAGAAAGAAAAAAGAGAAAGAGCAAAAAAGAGAGAAAGAAAAAGAGAAAGAGAAAAAGAGGGCAAAAGAGAAAGAGAGAGAAAAAAGAGAAAAACAGAGAGAGAGTGAGCAAAAGAGAAAGAGAAAGAGAGAGATCAAAAGAGAGATAAAAAGAGAGAAAGAGAAAGAGAGATAAAAAGAGAGAGATAAAAAGAGAGAAAGAGAAAAAGAAAGAGCAAAAGAGAGAGAAAGAAAAAGAGCAAAAGAGAAAGAGAAAAAAGAGAAAGAGAGGAAAGAGAGAGATAAGGAGAGAGCTCAAAAGAGAGAAAAAGAGAGAAAGAGATCGAGATAAAAAGAGAGAGATAAAAAGAGAGAAAGAGAAAAAGAGAGAGAAAGAGAGAGCAAAAGAGAGAGAAAGAAAAAGAGCAAAAGAGAAAGAAAAAAGAGAGAAAGAGGAAAGAGAGAAAGAAAAAGAGAGAGCAAAAAAGAGAGAAAGAGAAAGAGAAAAAAGGGCAAAAGGGAGAAAGAGAAAAAGAGAGAAAAACAGAGAGATAAAGAGAAAGAGAGAGAGCAAGAGAGAGAAAAAGAGAGAAAGAGAAAGAAAGAAAGAGAGTGAGAGAGAGAAAGAGAAAAAGAGAGAAAGAGAGCAAAAGAGAGAGAAAGAAAAAAGAGAAAGAGCAAAAAAGAGAAAGAGAAAGAGAAAAAGAGGACAAAAGAGAGAAAGAGAAAGGGAGAGAAAAAAGAAAAACAGAGTGAGCAAAAGGGAGAGATAAAGAGAAAGAGAGAGATCAAAAGAGAGAGAGAAAGAGATAAAAAGAGAGAGAAAGAGAGAGAGCAAAAGAGAAAAAGAAAGAAAAAGAGAGATCAAAAGAGAAAGAAAGAGAGGAAAGAGAGAAAGGAAGAGGAAGGTGTAGGGGAGAGGGACAGAGTGACAGAAGGGGAGACCAGACACGGCCCCCCCCGCCCACCAACAACATACCCTCAAACAGAGAGAGAGAGAGAGAGACAGAGAGAGAGAGAGAGAGAGAGAGAGAGAGAGAGAGAGAGAGAGAGAGAGAGCTCCAGGAAGAAAGAGGGGGACCGGTGCACAGAAACAGAGGTGGAGCAGAAACACAGAGACAGTGACAGAGATGGGCTGGAGAGACACTGAGAGACAGAAGAAGTGTGAGAGATGAGCAGAGGCATAGACACACATACACACACAGAACAGACAGCAGGTAATAATAATAATGATCGTATTTGTCAAGCGCTTACTATGTGCCAAGCACTGTTCTAAGTGCTGGGGGAGATACAAGGTCATCAGTTTGTCCCTTGAGGGGCTCACAGGCTTCATCCCCATTTTACAGAGGAGGGAACTGAGGCCCAGAGAAGTGAAGTGACTCACCCGAAGTCACACAGCAGACAAGCGGCGGAAGCGGGATTAGAACCCACGACCTCTGACTGCCAAGCAGAGGCTCTTGCCACCGGGCCATGCTGCTTCTCTAGATCCAAGCGAAGCAGGTTGGACACAGTCCCTGCCCCTCGGGGGGGCCCACAATCTTCATCCCCATTTTGCTGATGAGGGAACTGAGGCCCAGAGAAGTGAAGTGATTCGCCCAAGGTTACCCGGCAGACAAGCGGCGGTGCCGGGATTAGAACCCAGGTCCTTCTGGCTCCCCTGCCCGGGCTCCAGTCTCTAGGCCACGATCTGTTGCAAGCTTATTTGGGTGGGAGGAAGCAGGTGGCACCAGGATGTGTGGAAAAGATTAATAATAATTAATAATAATTCATTAATAATAATGAATAATTAAGGTATTAAGCACCGACTCTGTGCCGCACTGGAATAGACAGAATTTCATCAGGTCTGATGGAGAGGGTGACCCCCGTCCACACCTGGGCCTTGTTTTTTCTGTCTGCCTTCCCCCTTCTAGACTGTCAGCCTGTTGTGGGCAGGGATCGTCTCTCTTCATTGCTGAATTGGACTTTCCAAGCGCTTAGTACAGTGCTCTGCACACAGTATTCAATCGTATTTATTTATTGAGCGCCTACCATGTGCAGAGCACTGGACTAAGCGCTTGGGGAGTACAAATCGGCCACAGAGAGAGATGGTCCCTACCCACCAGCGGGCTCACAGGCTAGAAGGGGGAGACAGACAACAAAACATATTAACAAAATAAAATAAATAGAATGGTAAATACGTACAAGTAAAATAAAGTAATAAATATATACAAACATATATAGTAAGCGCTTAACAAATAATAATAATAATAACGATGGCATTTGTAGTGCTTAGCAAATAATAATAATAATAATGATGGCCCACTGTTGGGTAGGGCCTGTCTCTATATGTTGCCAGCTTGTACTTCCCAAGCGCTTAGTACAGTGCTCTGCACACAGTAAGCGCTCAATAAATACGATTGATTGATTGATTGATTACTATGTGCGAAGCCCTGTTCTAAGCTCTGGGGAGAATAGAAGGTGATCAGGTGGTCCCCCATGGAGCTCAGTCTTCTCTTCATCCCCAAGGCGCTCAATAAATACGATGGAATGAATGAAGATGATTTCAATGAGAAGCAGCGCGGCTCAGTGGAAAGAGCCCGGGCTTTGGAGTCCAAGGTCATGGGTTCAAATCCCTGCTCCGCCAATTGCCAGCTGTGTGACTTTGGGCAAGTCACTTCAGTTCTCTGGGCCTCAGTGACCTCATCTGGAAAATGGGGATGAAGACTGTGAGCCCCCTGTGGGACAACCTCATCACCTTGTAAACTCCCCAGCGCTTAAAACAGTGCTTTGCATGTAGTAAGCGCTTAACAAATGCCATCATTATTATTATTATAGCATGGAGAAGGCCGTGGGTTCTGATCCTGGCTCTGACACTTCTCTGCTGTGTGAACTTGGGCAAGTCACTTCTCTGTGCCTTAGGTCCCTCATCTGTAAAATGGGGATGAAGACTGTGAGCCCCCCCGTGGGACAACCTGATCACCTTGTAACTTCCCCAGCGCTTAAAACAGCGCTTTGCACGTAGTAAGCGCTTAACAAATGCCATCATTGTTATTATTATAGCATGGAGAAGGTCGTGAGTTCTAATCCCGGCTCTGACACTTCTCTGCTGTGTGAACTTGGGCAAGTCACTTCTCTGTGCCTCAGTTCCCTCATCTGTAAAAAGGGGGTGAAGACTGTGAGCCCCCCGTGAGACAACCTGATCACCTTGTATCCTCCCCAGTGCTTAGAACAGTGCTTTGCACATACTAAGCGCTTAATAAATGCTGTCATTATTATTACTATTATTATTATTAATTTCCCCCCCGGAGGGAAGACCCAACCCTTGAGCGAGCACGCAGACCAACTTCTCTCTGACTCCAGCGAGCCCCGGCCGGCCCCCCGGGGAACGGGAATGTGCTGGGAGGCGGGAGAAATCCTGGCTTCAGCGTGGCTCCATAGAAAGAGCCCGGGCTTGGGAGTCAGAGGACCTGGGTTCTAATCCCGACTCCGCCACTTGGCAGCTGTGTGACTTTGGGCAAGTCACTTCACTTCTCTGGGCCTCAGTGACCTCATCTGTCAAATGGGGTTAAGACTGTGATCCCCACCTGGGACAACCTATGACCTTGTATCTACCACAGCGCTTAGAACAGTGCTTGGCACATAGTAAGCACTTAACAAATTCCATCATTCCATCATTGTTAGTATTATTATTAATGTTTCACTTCTCTGTGCCTCAGTTACCTCAAGTGGCCTAGTGGTAAGAACACAGGCTTGGGTGTCAGAGGATGTGGGACAGAGGACAAGACTGTGAGCCTCACGTGGGACAACCTGATGACCTTGTATCTACCCCAGCGCTTAGAACAGTGCTTCCCACATAGTAAGCGCTTAACAAATGCCATCATTGTTGGTATTATTATTATTATTGTTTCACTTCTCTGTGCCTCAGTTACCTCAAGAGGCCTAGTAGTAAGAGCAGAGGCTTGGGCGTCAGAGGACTTGGGACAGAGGACAAGACTGTGAGCCCCCCGTGGGACAACCTGATGACCTTGTACCTACCCCAGCGCTTAGAACAGTGTTTGGCAAGTAGTAAGCACTTAACAAATGCCATCATTGTTAGTATTATTATTATTATTATTATTGTTTCACTTCTCTGTGCCTCATTTACCTCAAGTGGCCTAGTAGTAAGAGCACAGGCTTGGGCATCAAAGGATGTAGGACAGAGGACAAGATTGTGAGCCCCACGTGGGACAACCTGATGACCTTGTATCTACCCCAGCGCTTAGAACGGTGCTTGGCACATAGTAAGCGCTTAACAAATGCCATCATTGTTAGTATTATTATTATTATTATTGTTTCACTTCTCTGTGCCTCAGTTACCTCAAGTGGCCTAGTTGTAAGAGCACAGGCTTTCGCATCAGAGGACGTAGGACAGAGGATAAGACTGTGAGCCCCACGTGGGACAACCTGATGACCTTGTATCTACCCCAGTGCTTAGAACGGTGCTTGGCACATAGTAAGTACTTAATAAATACCATTTAAAAATAGAAAGGCGGAAAAATCCAAGGTGGGCGGGAATGAAGGGCCTCCTCCATGGCCTTTCCGTTGAGCGGGAGGCCGCTGGGAGCTCGGGAGGCCCCAAATCCCGGGCGCGATTCCCAGCCGACCGGCCGCAGAAGCAGGAACTGGAAGAGGGGGATGTTTATCCCTGGGGCGGCTTCGTGGTTTTCCGTCGGCCTTTGGCGCAGGCCCCGGGTCTGTCTAGCAGATGGACAGAGAGGGGCCTGAGCTTTGAGAGGCAGGGCCAGGGAAAGGGAAGAGAGAAGCAGCGGGGCTCAGTGGAAAGAGCCCGGGTTTGGGAGTCAGAGGTCGTGGGTTCTAATCCCGGCCCTGCCACTTGTCAGCTGTGTGACTTTGGGCAAGTCACTTCATTACTCTGGGCCTCAGTTCTCTCGTCTGTCAAATGGGGATGAAGACCGGGAGCCCCCCGTGGGACAACCTGATCACCTTGTATCCTCCCCAGCGCTTAGAACAGTGCTTTGCCCATAGTAAGCGCTTAACAAATGCCATTATTATTATTATTATTATTATAGCATGGAGAAGGTCGTGGGTTCTAATCCTAGATCCGCCACTTCTCTGCTGGGTAAACTTGGGCAAGTCACTTCTCTGTGCCTCAGTTCCCTCATCTGTAAAATGGGGATGAAGACTGGGAGCCCCCCATGGAACAACCTGATCACCTTGTATCCTCCCCAGCGCTTAGAACAGTGCTTTACCCATAGTAAGCGCTTAACAAATGCCATCATCATTATTATTATAGCATGGAGAAGGTTGTGGGTCACTAATCCCGACTCTGCCACTTCTCTGCTGTGTGAAGTTGGGCAAGTCACTTCTCTGGGCCTCAGTTCCCTCATCTGTAAAATGGGGATGAAGGCTGTGAGCCCCCTGTGGGACAACCTGATCACCTAGTATCCTCCCCAGGGCTTAGAATGGTGCTTGGCACATCGTAAGTGCTTAATAAATGCCATCGTTATTATCATTAACAATTATATCATTATTACTTATATATAATAATTATTATACATTATATTTTAATATATTATTATACGATTATATTATAATTATTACTTGTATAATTATTAGCACATATAATAATTATAATTTATTATACATTATATTATAATATAATATTATTATATGATTATATCATATAATTATTACTTATATATAATTACTAGCATATATAATATATATCATATATTATATATTATATATTACAGTGCAATATATTATCATTATATGATCATACCATTATATTATACTTATTACTTATATATAATTATTATTATATATAATATGTATTATATTATAATATAGTATTATATGATTATACCATTATATTATAATTATTACTTATATATAATATAATTATTAATATATCACATATAATATATTATATATCGCTAATAATATATATAATACTATATATTATATATCATACTATACTTTATTATTATATGATTATATCATTATATTATAATTATTACTTATATGTGCTTAATAATAATGATGATAATAATAATGATAATAATAATAATGTAATAATACTACCACTACTACTACTACTACTACTACTACTACTAATAATAATAATAATAATAATAATAATAATAATAATGATAATGGCATTTATTAAGCGCTTACGATGTGCCTAACACCATTCTAAGCATGATGGCATTTACTAAGCGCCTACGATGTGCCAAGCACCGTTCTAAGCACTGGGCCTCAGTTCCCTCATCTGTAAAATGGGGATTGCCCCTCACAGGGTGGCACCTGAGGGGTTTTCAGTCCCCTACCAGTCTCGACTACGGGAGGAAGAGGGAAGGGGAGGCCTACCCATTCCATGCCCAGCTTGGGCAGTGGCTAGCGAGTGGCAGGCCATCGGCTACAGGTCAAAACTCCCCCACGCCGGGCAGCGGCGGCCCGGGAGAGAGTCCAGAGCGGAGACTCAAGTTTCCCAAGCGGAAGGAGGCGAGAGCTCACCTCCTCCAGGAGGCCTTCCCAGACTGAGCCCCCTTTTTTCTCTCCTCCTCCCCATCCCTCCCGCCCTACCTCCTTCCCCTCCCCACAGCACCTGGATAGATGTTTGTACAGATTGATTACTCTATTTGACTTGGACATATTTACTATTCTATTTATTTTGTTAACGATGTGCATCTAGCTTTATTTTCATTTATTCTGATAATAATAATAATGATAACATTTATTAAGCACTTACTATGTACAAAGCACTGTTCTAAGCACTGGGGAGGTTACAAGGTGATCAGGTTGTCCCACGGGGGGCTCACAGTCTTCATCCCCATTTTCCAGATGAGGTCACTGAGGCACAGAGAAACGTTCAGTCGTATTTAGTGAGCGCTTACGGTGTGCAGAGCACTGTACTAAGCGCTTGGGAAGTCCAAGTTGGCAACATATAGAGACGGTCCCCACCCAACAGTGGGCTCACAGTCTAGAAGAAGCAGCATGGCTCAGTGGAAAGAGCCCGGGCTTTGGAGTCAGAGGTCATGAGTTCAAATCCCGGCTCCGCCAACTGTCAGCTGTGTGACTTTGGCCAAGTCACTTCACTTCTCTGGGCCTCAGTTACCTCATCTGTAAAATGGGGATGAAGACTGCGAGCCCCACGTGGGACAACCTGATCACCTTGTAACCTCCCCAGTGCTTAGAACAGTGCTTTGCACATAGTAAGCGCTTAATAAATGCCATCATTAGAAGAGAAGTGAAGTGAGTTGCCCAAAGTCACACAGCTGACAATTGGCGGAGCCGGGATTTGAACCCATGACCTGTGACTCCAAAGCCCAGGCTCTTTCCACTGAGCCACACTGCTTCTCTGATGACACCTGTCTACACGTTTTGTTTTGTTGTCTGTCTCCCCCTTCTAGACTGTGAGCCATCATTATTATTAATTTATGAGCCATCATAAATGCCATCATTATTATTATTATTATTAACAGTGCTTTGCACATATTAAGCGCTTAATAAATGCCATGGTTATCATTATTAATAATAATAATAATAATTCTGGTATTTGTTAAGCGCTTACTATGTGCCAAACACTGTTCTAAGCGCTGGGGGAGATACAAGGTCATCAGGTTGTGAAGGCGACTTTGGATTTGTGATTGTCGAGCCTTCCCCAACCTAGAAACCGCCCCTGCCGCTGACCTGTCCGTCTCACGGTCAGTCAGTCAGTCGAGTGTATCTATTGAACGCTTCCCATGGGCGGAGCGCTGTACTAAGCGCTCGGGAGAGTCCAGAACAGTCTACCAGACACGTTCCCCACCCGCAACGAGCTCACGGTCTAGAGTGGGTGACCCTCGAGCTGGAGGCGGCTGCCCGACTCCTAGGCCGGGCAAGGTCAAAGTTCACCACGGGTTTTCCCGGTGGGAAGAGAGTCCGGAAAGGGCCCGGGAGCCATCCGGCAGGCTTCCCAGCCCCGTCCGGCACCTGGCTCCCGTCCCTTCTGTCCCTCCACCCTCGGCATTCCTCCCGGCCTTCCAGGTGGAACGGGAGGCCTGGGATAGGCCCAGTCCTCCCCCCGTCCTCCCGTCGGCCGGGGTTAGCGGCCGACCGCGCTGCCTCGGGAGCCCCCAGAGACCCCCATTGTTTTGTTTTAATGGCATTTATTAAGCGCTTACTATGTGCAAAGCACTGTTCTAAGCGCTGGGAAGGTTACAAGGTGACCAGGTTGTCCCACGGGGGGCTCACAGTCTTCATCCCCATTTTCCAGATGAGGGAACTGAGGCCCAGAGAAGCTAAGCGACTTGCCCAAAGTCACCCAGCTGGTAAGTGGCGGAGCGGGATTTGAACCCATGACCTCTGACTCCAAAGCCCGGGTTCTTTTTCCACCGAGCCACGCTGCTTCAAGTGAGTCGGTACCCCCGGCTTTGGACCCCACAGGGATGCTACAGAAGCCCAGAGGTGGGCGGGAGGTCCGGCCCGGCCCCGGTCCACGTGGTAGCGGGTCTCGGACCGGCGGCCGAGGCCTCATCGCATCCCCCTGTTGCCAACTTGTCCTTCCCAAGCGCTTAGTCCAGTGCTCTGCACACAGTAAGCGCTCAATAAATACCATTGAATGAATCATCATCATCATCAATCGTATTTATTGAGCGCTTACTATGTGCAGAGCACTGGACTAAGTGCTTGGGAAGTACAAATTGGCAACATATAGAGACAGTCCCTACCCAACAGTGGGCTCACAGTCTAAAAGGGGGAGACAGAGAACAAAACCAAACATACTAACAAAATAAAATAAATAGAATAGATGTGTATGAGTCAAATAAATAAATAAATAAATAGAGTAATAAATATGTACAAACATATATACATATATACATGAATGAATGAATGAATGAACGAATCCCCCTGGGCCTCCACAATCCCACCCTCGGCCCGCTTGGAAGTCAGCTACTGGAAGGTGGGTGGGATGGGGAGGAGCGGAAAGACCCCAGGTTTGGGAGTCAGAGGTCATGGGTTCTAATCCCGGCCCCGCCACCTGTCAGCTGCGTGACTCTGGGCAAGTCCCTTCACTTCTCTGGGCCTCGGTTCCCTCATCTGTAATAATAATAATAATGATAATGGCATTTGTTAAGCGCTTACTATGTGCGAAACACTGTTCTAAGCGCTGGGGAGGATACAAGGTGATCAGGTTGTCCCACTCGGGGCTAACAGTCTTAATCCCCATTTTCCAGATGAGGTTACTGAGGCTCGGAGAAGTTAAGTGACTTGCCCAAGGTCACACAGCAGACATGTGGGGAAGCTGGGATTCGAACCCACGACCTCTTACTCCCAAGCCCGGGCTGTTTCCACTGAGCCACGCTGCTCCCATCTGTAAAATGGGGATGAAGACTGTGAGCCCCACGTGGGACAACCTGATCACCTTGTATCTATCCCAGTGCTTAGAACAGTGCTTGGCACATAGTAAGCGCTTACAAATACCTTTATTATTATTACTTTGGGGGGTTTCCTTGCCCCAAGGATGCTCGTTATGGGCAGGGAATGCATCTGTTCTGTTGTCCTATTGGACTCTCCCAAGTGCTTAGTACAGTGCTCTGCACACATAAGCGTTCAGTAAAAACCATCCATCGACTAGCCAACTAAAGGAGAAACAGGAAGCGGCAGTGAAGGAAATAATGATAACAATAATAATGATGATAGTAATAATGATGGTATTTGTTAAGTGCTTACTATGTGCCAAGCACTGTTCTAAGCACCAGGGAGATACAGGGGAATTCATTCAATTGTATTTATTGAGCACCTACTGTGTGCAGAGCACTGTTCTAAGCGCTTGAATAACAGGTTGCCCTACATGAGGTTCACAGTTTTAATCCCCATTTTACAGATGAGGGCACTGAGGCCCAGAGAAGTGAGGTGACTTACCCAAGGCCACACAGCAGACAGTAATAATAATGATGGCATTTATTAAGCGCTTACTCTGTGCAAAGCACTGTTCTAAGAGCTGGGGAAATTACAAGGTGATCAGGTTGTCCCACGTGGGGCTCACAGTCTTCATCCCCATTTTACAGATGAGGGCACTGAAGCCCAGAGAAGTGAGGTGACTTGCCCAAGGTCACACAGCAGACAATAATGAAAATGATGGCATTTATTAAGCGCTTACTATATGCAAAGCACTGTTCTAAGCGCTGGGGAAATTACAAGGTGATCAGGTTGTCCCACGTGGGGCTCACAGTCTTCATCCCCATTTTACAGATGAGGAAACTGAGGCCCAGAGGAGTGAGGTGACTTGCTCAAGGTCACACAGCAGACAATAATAATAATGATGATGGCATTTATTAAGCACTTACTATGGGCAAAGCACTGTTCTAAGCGCTGGGGAAATTACAAGGTGATCAGGTTGTTCCACGTGGGGCTCAGAGTCTTCATCCCCATTTTACAGATGAGGGCACTGAGGCCCAGAGAAGTGAGGTGACTTGCCCAAGGTCCCACAGCAGACAATAATAATAATGTTGATGGTATTTATTAAGCGCTTATTATTGGCAAAGCACTGTTCTAAGCACTGGGGAAATTACAAGGTGATCAGGTTGTCCCACGTGGGGCTCACAGTCTTCATCCTCATTTTACAGATGAGGGAACTGAGGCCCAGAGGAGTGAGGTGACTTGCCCAAGGTCACACAGCAGACAATAATAATAATGATGGCATTTATTAAGTGCTTACTAAACACTGTACTAGGCGCTGGGGAAATTACAAGGTGATCAGGTTGTCCCATGTGGGGCTCACAGTCTTCATCCCCATTTTACAGATGAGGGCACTGAGGCCCAGAGAAGTGAGGTGACTTGCTCAAGGTCACACAGCAGACAATAATAATAATGATGGCATTTATTAAGCGCTTACTAAGCACAGTTCTAAGCGCTGGGGAAATTACAAGGTGATCAGGTTGTCCCACGTGGGGCTCACAGTCTTCATTCCCATTTTACAGATGAGGGCACTGAGGCCCAGAGAAGTGAAGTGACTTGCCCAAAGAAAGCGGTGGAACCGGGATTAGAACCCGTGTCTTCTGACCCCCAAGCCCGGGCTCTTGACACTAAGCCAGGCTGCTTCTCTACAGCGGGGTAGGGAGGGAGGGAGAGCAGGTGAGCCCCCTGAACCCCCTCCATGCTCTCCCCATCCCCGCCACCCTACCTCCTTCCCCTCCCCACAGCACCCGGATAGATGTTTGTACAGATTTATTACTCTATTTATTTTACTTGTACAGATTTACTATTCTAATTATTTCATTTTGTTAATATGTTTTGTTTTGTTGTCTGTCTCCCCCTTCTAGACTGTGAGCCCGCTGTTGGGTAGGGACCGTCTCTAGATGCTGCCAACTTGGACTTCCCAAGCGCTTAGTACAGTGCTCTGCACACACTAAGCGCTCAATAAATACAATTAAATGAATAAATGAATATTTACTATTCTATTTATTTCATTTTGTTAATATGTTTGGTTTTGTTGTCCGTCTCCCCCTTCTAGACTGTGAGCCCGCTGTTGGGTAGGGACCGTCTCTAGATGTTGCCAACTTGGACTTCCCAAGCGCTTAGTCCAGTGCTCTGCACACAGTAAGCGCTCAATAAATACGATTGAATGAATGAATGAATGAATATTTCCTGTTCTATTTATTTCACTTTGTTAATATGTTTTGTTTTGTTGTCTGTCTCCCCCTTCTAAATTGTGAGCCCGCTGTTGGGTAGGGACCGTCTGTAGATGTTGCCAACTTGGACTTCCCAGGCACTTAGTCCAGTGCTCTGCACACAGTAAGCGCTCAATAAATACAACTGAATGAATGAATGAATATTTACTATTCTATTTATTTCATTTTGTTAATGTGTTTTGTTTTGTCATCTGTCTCCCCTTTCTAGCTTGTGAGCCCGCTGTTGGGTAGGGACCATCTCTCTATGTTGCCAACTTGGACTTCCCAAGTGCTTAGTCCAGTGCTCTGCATGCAGTAAGCACTCAATAAATACAATTGAATGAGTGAATATTTACTATTCTATTTATTTCATTTTGTTAATATGTTTTGTTTTGTTGTCTGTCTCCCCCTTCTAGCTTGTGAGCCCGCTGTTGGGTAGGGACCATCTCTCTATGTTGCCAACTTGGACTTCCCAAGCGCTTAGTCCAGTGCTCTGCACATGGTAAGAGCTCAATAAATAGAGAAGCAGCGTGGCTCAGTGGAAAGAGCCCGGGCTTTGGAGTCAGAGGTCATGGGTTCAAATTCCGGCTCCGCCAATAGTCAGCTGTGTGACTTTGGACAAGTCATTTCACTTATCTGGGCCTAAGTTCCCTCATCTGGAAAATGGGGATGAAGACTGTGAGCCCCCAGTGGGACAACCTGATCACCTTGTAACCTCCCCAGCGCTTCGAACAGTGCTTTGCACATAGTAGGTGCTTAATACATACTATTATTATTGTTAATAAATATGATTGTAGCCCACTGTTGGGTAGGGACTGTCTGTATATGTTGCCAACTTGGACTTCCCAAGCGCTTAGTCCAGTGCTCTGCACACAGTAAGCGCTCAATAAATACTATTGATTGATTGATTGGATTGATTGAATGTATGAATGAAAGGTAGGCCGGGCGGCCTCGGTGGTCTCAGTCCCATTGAGCGACAGGGATCCTGCCCAAGACCCTGGTAATGCAGGTCTGGGCCATTCCACCCATCCCCCTCCAATCCATCCATTTGTTTTCTTCCCCCCCTGTAGTATTTGCTAAGCGCTTTTACTATGAGCCGGGCACTGTTCTAAACGCTTCTCTCATTCATTCATTCAATCGTATTTATTGAGCGCTTACTGTGTGCAGAGCACTGTACTGAGCCCACTGTTGGGTAGGGACTGTCTCTATATGTTGCCAACTTGTACTTCCCAAGCGCTTAGTACAGTGCTGTACACACGGTAAGCGCTCAATAAATACAATTGATTGATTGATAGAAGGGGGAGACAGACAACAAAACAAAACATGTAGACAGGTGTCAAGGTCATCAGAACAAATAGAATTAAAGCTAAATGCATTCATTCATTCAATCATATTTATTGAGCGCTTACTGTGTGCAGAGCACTGTACTAAGCGCTTGGGAAGTACAAGTCGGCAACATATAGAGACGGTCCCTATCCAACAGCGGGCTCACAGTCTAGGAAGGGGATTATTATTATCTGTAAAAGGGGGATTAAGAGTGTGAGCCTCATGTGGGACAGGGACTGTATGCAACCTGATTAGCTTGTGCCCACCCCAGTGCTTAGAACAGTGCTCGGACGCATAGTAAGCTCTTAACAAATAATAATAATAATAATAATAATAATAATAATAGCATTTATTAAGCACTTACTATATGGAAAGCACTGTTCTAAGCGCTGGGGAGGTTACAAGGTGATCAGGTTATCCCACGGGGGGACAGTAGGATATTTCTATTATTAATAGAAATAAATAAAAAGCAGGGTGGGGCTGGGAGAGGGGATAATAATGATGATAATAATAATAATGGCATTAAGCGCTTACTATTTGCAAGGCACTGTTCTAAGCGCTGGGGAGGTTACAAGGTGATCAGGTTGTCCCACGGGGTGACAGACATTAATAGAAATAAACAAAAAGCAGGGTGGGGCTGGGAAAGGGGATAATAATAATAATGATAATAATGATGGCATTTATTAAGCACTTACTATGTGCAAAGCACTGTTCAAAGCGCTGGGGAGATTACAAGGTAATCAGGTTGTCCCACGGGGGGCTCACAGTCTTCATCCCCATTTTACAGATGAGGGAACTGAGGCTCGGAGAAGTGAAGGGATTTGCCCAAAGTCACACAGCTGGCAATTGGCGGAGCTGGGATTTGAACCCATGACCTCTGACTCCGAAGCCTGTGTTCTTTCCACTGAGCCACGTGGCTTCTCAAAATGCCATAATATTATTATTATTATTATTATTATTATTATTATTATTACTATAATTATAATTATAACATATAACATATAATATAATATAACATAACATAACAACATAACATAACATAAAACATAACAGAATATAATATAACATAACATAACATAATATAATATAACATAATACAATATAATAATATAATACAATACAATATAATATAATATAAAATATAATAAAATAAAATATGATCTAGCACACTATAAAATATAATATAATATATGCAATATAATATAATATAATATAACATAACATAACATAAAACATAACATAATATAATATAGCATAATATAACATAATATAACATAATATAATATAATATAACATAACATAACATAATAAATATAATATAATATAACATAATATATATAATATAATATAATATAATATGCAATTAATTATATAATTGTATAAACATATAATATAGCAGATTATATAATATGCATTATGTTATATAATCTGCTATATTATATTATGTTATGTTATGTTATGTTACGTTATGTCATATTATATTATGTTTGTTATGTTATGTTGTTATGTTATGTTATGTTATGTTATATGTTATGTTATGTTATGTTATAGTATATTATGTTATGTTATGTTATATGTTATGTTATGTTATGTTATATTATATTATGTTATGTTATATTATACTGATATAATATATAATTATATAATAAGGATAACGACAATAATAACGATACTAATAATCATTATTATCATTATTCCAAACAGGACTAAAGCTCATCCGGCTCCGCACCGACAGATCTCCGATGATCTCAGGTGGCGGCCTCAGCCCCTGCCAGCTTGGATCGGTTTATGGAAACAAGGCTTAGCAGACAAATATTGACGGCGAACGCCTTGTTCAAATAAAACATTCCTGTTTCTTTCCTCTCCCCCCTAACCAAGAACCCACCGAGCTCCGGCATTTCGGGTCCGGAAAGACGAGGGAGACTCCAAAGAGGTGAGGCGAAAACCACCGCTTTCTTGACTATCTCTATCTGTTTCCAATTTGTACATCCCGAGTGCTCAGTCCAGTGCTCCGCACATAGTAAGCGCTCAATAAATATGATTGAATGAACGAAAGAATGACTTTCGCCCGCTCCGCGGCTTTCGGGTGACCGTGTTTTAGGCGGATGGTCTGTGATGATGATGATGATGGCATTTGCTAAGCGCTTACTATGTGCAAAGCGCTGTTCTGAGCGCTGGGCCTAAGCACTGTCCTAAGGTCTGTGGCCTTTCCCTGAGTGGAGGAGGGTCTTGGGAGGAGTATTCATTCATTCATTCATTCAATATTATTTATTGAGCGCTTACTGTGTGCAGAGCACTGTACTAAGCGCTTGGAAAGTACAATACAGCAATAGAGAGGGACAATCCCTGCCCACACTGGGCTCACGTGTTCATTTATTCATTCGGTTGTATTTATTGAGCATTTACTGTGTGCAGATCACTGTACTAAGCGCTTGGAAAGTACAATACAGCAATAGAGAGGGACAATCCCTGCCCACACTGGGCTCACGTGTTCATTTATTCATTCGGTTGTATTTATTGAGCGCTTACTGTCTGCAGATCACTGGACTAAGCGCTTGGAAAGTACAATACAGCAATAGAGAGGGACAAATCCCTGCCCACACTGGGCTCACGTGTTCATTTATTCATTCGGTTGTATTTATTGAGCGCTTACTGTGTGCAGAGCACTGTACTAAGCGCTTGGAAAGTACAATACAGCAATAGAGAGGGACAAATCCATGCCCACACTGGGCTCACGTGTTCATTTATTCATTCGGTTGTATTTATTGAGCGCTTACTGTGTGCAGAGCACTGGACTAAGCGCTTGGGAAGTACAAGTTGGCAACATATAGAGACGGTCCCTACCCAACGACAGGCTCACAGTCTAGAAGGGGGAGACAGACAACAAAACAAAGCATATTAACAAAATAAAATAAATAGAATAGTCAATATGTACAAGTAAAATAAATAGAGTATGCAGCTGTAGGTTTTTCACCATTCAACCAAATTGCGGAGCACATTCCGCCGGTGTGTGAGTGGTGGGGTGTGTATGTAGTTGTCCTTTGAATTAAAAGAATAATAATAATAATAATAATAATAATAATAATAATAATGTTGGTATTTATTAAGCGCTTACTATGTGCCAAGCACTGTTCTAAGCGCTGGGGTATATTCAAGGTAATCAGGTTGTCCCACATGAGACTCCCAGTCTTCATCCCCATTTTCCAGATGAGGGAACTGAGGCCCAGAGAAGTGAAGCGACTTGCCCAAATCACCCAGCTGACAATTGGCGGAGCCGGGATTTGGCTCAGTGCGAAGAGCACGGGATTTGGAGTCAGAGGTCATGGGTTCAAATCCCAGCTCTGCCAACTGTCAGCTGTGTGACTTTGGGCAAGTCACTTCACTTCTCTGGGCCTCAGTTCCCTCATCTGTAAAATGAGAATGAAGGCTGTGAGCCCCCCGTGGGACAACCTGATCACCTTGTAACCTCCCCAGCGCTTAGAACAGTGCTTTGCACATAGTAAGCGCTTAATAAATGCCATTATTATTATTATTATTATTATTATTTCCACTGAGCCACACTGCTTGACTATATCTGTTGCCGACTTGTACTTTCCAAGCGCTCAGTCCAGTGCTCTGCACACAGTAAGCGCTCAATAAATACAATTGAATGAACGAATGAATGACTTTCGCCTGCCCCGCGGCTTTTGGGTGACCCAAAAGTAGACCCCAGTGATGGTGAAGTTCACCTGGAAGTGCCTATGTGGCAGGAAAGGGCAGTGTGGGATGTGTGTGTGTGTGTGTTTGTGTAGTTTTGTTTGTCGTCAAAGGAGACCCCAGTGACAGCCAAGTTCACCTACGAGTGCTTTTTGGGCAGACAAAAGAGCAGTGTGGGATGTGTGTGTGTGTTTGTGTAGTTGTCCTTTGCAGTCAAAGGACAAGCCGGTGACAATGAAGTTCTCCTACGAGTGCATATGGGGCAGAAAAGGGCAGTGTGGGATGTGTGTGTGTTTGTGTAGTTTTCTTTATAGTCAAAGAAGTCCCCAGTTACAGCCAAGTTCACCTACGTGTGCTTTGGGGGCAGACAAAAGAGCAGTGTGGGATGTGTGTGTGTGTGTTTGTGTAGTTGTCCTTTGCAGTCAAAGGAGGCCCCGATGACAATGAAGTTCTCCTACGGGTGCATATGGGGCAGAAAAGAGCAGTGTGGGATCTGTGTGTGTGTGTGTGTGTGTGTGTGTGTGTGTGTGTAGTTTTGTTTGTAGTCATAGAAGTCCCCAGTGACAGCCAAGTTCACCCACGAGTGCTTTGGGGGCAGACAAAAGAGCAGTGTGGGATGTGTGTGTGTGTGTGTGTGTGTGTGTGTGTGTGTGTGCGCGCGCGTGTGTGTGTGGTCGTCCTTTGTAGTCAAAGAAGATCTCAGTGACAGTGAAGTTCACCTACGAGTGCTTTGGGGGCAGACAAAAGAGCAGTGTGGGTTGTGTATGTGTGTGTGTGTGTGTGTGTGTGTGTGTGTGTGTGTGTGTGTGTAATTGTCCTTTGCAGTCAAAGGACACCCCGGTGACAATGAAGTTCTCCTACGGGTTCGTATGTGGCAGAAAAGGGCAGTGTGGGATGTGTGTGTGTGTGTGTGTTTGTGTAGTTTTCTTTGTAGTCAAAGAAGTCCCCAGTGACAGCCAAGTTGTGCTTTTGGGGCAGACAAAAGAACAGTGTGGGATCTCTGTGTGTGTGTGTGTGTGTGTGTGTGTGTGTGTGTGTGTGTGTGTGTGTGTATAGTTGTCCTTTGCAGTTAAAGGACACCCCAGTGACAATGAAGTCCTCCTATCGGTTCATATGAGGCAGAAAAGGACAGTGTGTAGTTTTGTTTGTAGTCAAAGAAGTCCCCAGTGACAGCCAAGTACATCTATGAGTGCTTTGGGGGCAAAAAAGAGCAGTGTGGGACCTGTGTGTGTGTGTGTGTGTGGGGGGGTAGTCGTCCTTTGTTGTCAAAGAAGACCCCAGTGACAGCCAAGTTCACCTACGAGTGCTTTTGAGGCAGACAAAAGAGCAGTGTGGGTTGTGTGTGTGTGTGTGTGTGTAGTTGTCCTTTGCAAAGGACACCCCAGTGACAATGAAGTTCTGCTACGAGTGCATATGGGGCAGAAAAGGGCAGTGTGGGATGTGTGTGTGTGTGTGTGTGTGTGTGTGTGTTTGTGTAGTTTTCTTTGTAGTCAAAGAAGTCCCCAGTGACAGCCAAGTTCACCTACGAGTGCTTTGGGGGCAGACAAAAGAGCAGTGTGGGGTGTGTATTTGTGTAGTTGTCCTTTGCAGTCAAAGGACACCCCGGTGACAATGAAGTTCTCCTACGGGTGCACACGGGGAAGAAAAGGGCAGTGTGGGATGTGTGTGTGTGTGTTTGTGTAGATTTCTTTGTAGGCAAAGAAGTCCCCAGTGACAGTCAAGGTCACCTATGAGTGCTTTGGGGGCAAAAAAGAGCAGTGTGGGATCTGTGTGTGTGTCGGGGGGGGGTGTGGGTGTGTGGGTGTGTGTGTAGTCATCCTTTGTAGTCAAAGAAGTCCCCAGTGACAGCCAAGTTCACCTATGAGTGCTTTGGGGGAAGACAAAAGAGCAGTGTAGGATGTGTGTGTGTGTGTAGTTGTCCTTTGCAGTCAATGGACACCCCAGTGACAATGAAGTTCTCCTACGGGTTCATACGGGGCAGAAAAGGGCAGTGTGGGATGTGTATGTGTGTGTGTGTTTGTGTAGTTTTCTTTGTAGTCAAAGAAGTCCCCAGTGACAACCAATTTCACCTAGGAGTGAACTCTGTCAGGGGGCTCAGTCAGCGTCCAGGCCGACTCCCCGGTTTTCATCTGGGCCCCAGCTCCCCCAACCACCAAAAAACAAACTTCTGCCGCCCCCTCATAATAATAATATAATAATTGGCATTTGTTAAGCGCTTACTATGTGCAAAGCACTGTTCTAAGCGCGGGGGAGGATACAGGCTGATCAGATTGTCCCACGTGGGGCTCACAGTCTTCATCCCCATTTTCCAGGTGAGGTAACTGAGGCCCAGAGAAGTGAAGTGACTTGCCCAAGATCACACAGCAGACATGTGGCGGAGGGGGGATTCGAACCCATGACCTCTGACTACAGAGCCCGTGCTCTTTCCACCGAGCCACGCTGCTTTTCAATGTGTAGATGTGTAATAATGATGGTATTTGTTAAGCGCTTACTATGTGCAAAGCACTGTTCTAAGCGCTGTCCATCCATCAATCAATCAGTCGGTCGATGGTACTTCTTGGGCGCTTACTGTGTGCACAGCACTGTCCTAAGAGCTGAGGAGAGGACAATACAACAATAAACAGTCAATCAATCAATCAATCAATCAATCATATTTATTGATCGCTTACTGTGTGCAGAGCACTGTACTAAGCGCTTGGGAAGTACAAGTTGGCAACATCTAGGGACAGTCGTCTTCCGTCCCCATACCGAGCATCCTTACTGTGTGCGGAGCACTGTCCTAAAAGCTGCGGAGAGGACAATAAAACAATAAACTTAAGAGAAGCAGCGTGGCTCAGTGGAAAGAGCCCGGGCTTGGGAGTCAGAGGTCACGGGTTCAAATCCCGGCTCCTCCAATTGTCAGCTGTGTGACTCTGGGCAAGTCACTTCACTTCCCTGGGCCTCAGTTCCCTCATTTGTAAAATGGTGATGAAGACTGGTAGCCCCCCGTGGGACAACTTGATCACCTTTTTACCTCCCCAGCACTTAGAACAGTGCTTTGCACATAGCAAGCGCTTAATCAATCAGTCAATCGTATTTATTGAGCGCTTACTGTGTGCGGAGCACTGTACTAAGCGCTTGGGAAGTACAAGTTGGCAACATATAGAGACGGTCCCCACCCAACAGTGGGCTCACAGTCTGGAAGTCATTATTATGATTATTATTATTAATAAACAGACGTCTTCCTATTCCGAGCATCCTTACTGTGTGCGGAGCACTGTCCTAAGCGCTTGGGAGAGGACAATAGAACAGAGTTGGTAGACACGTTCTCTGCCCACAGTGAGCTGACAGTCTAAAGGCCTTCCCAGACTGAGCCTCCTCCTTACCTCCTTCCCCTCAATCAATCAATCAATCAATCAATCAATTGTATTTATTGAACGCTTACTGTGTGCAGAGCACTGTACTAAGTGCTTGGGAAGTACAAGTTGGCAACATACAGCACCGGTATATATGTATATATGTTCGTACAGATTTATCACTCTATTTATGTATTTATTTTACTTGTCCATATTTATTCTATTGATTTTATTTTGTTAATATGTTTTGTTTTGTTGTCTGTCTCCCCCTTCTAGACTGTGAGCCCGCGGTTGGGTAGGGACCGTCTCTAGATGTTGCCGACTTGGACTTCCCAAGCGCTCAGTCCAGTGCTCTGCACACAGTAAGCACTCAATAAATACAATTGAATGAATGAGTGAACATTTCCTATTCTATTTATTTCATTTTGTTAATATGTTTTGTTCTGTTGTCCGTCTCCCCCTTCTATTTCATTAACCAAATGAAATAGATAAAATAGTAAATATTCATTCATTCATTCAATCGTATTTATTGAGCGCTTACTATGTGCAGAGCACTGGACTAAGTGCTTGGGAAGTCCAAGTTGGCAACATCGAGAGACGGTCCCTACCCAACAGTGGGCTCACAGTCTAGAAGGGGGAGATGGACAACAAAACAAAACATATTAACAAAATGAAATAAATAGAATAGTAAATATTCATTCAATCGTATTTATTGAGCGCTTACTGTGTGCAGAGCGCTCAATAAATACGATTGAATGAATGAATGAATGAATGATGGCATTTATTAAGCGCTTACTATGTGCCAAGCACTGTTCTAAGAGCTGGGGAGGTTACAAGGTGATCAAGTTGTCCCACGGGGGGCTCCCAGTCTTCATCCCCATTTTCCAGATGAGGTCACTGAGGCTCAGAGAAGTGAAGTGACTTGCCCGAAGTCACACAGCTGACAATTGCCGGCGCCTGGATTTGAACCCATGACCCCTGACTCCATTCATTCATTCAGTCGTATTTATTGAGCGCTTACTGTGTGCAGAGCACTGGACTAAGCGCTTGGGAAGTACAAGTTGGCAACATAGAGAGACGGTCCCTACCCAATGACGGGCTCACACACAGTAAGTGCTCAATAAATACGATTGATTGATTGATTGATTAGAAGGGGGAGACAGACGACAAAACAAAACACGTGGACAGGTGTCAAGTTGTCGGAACAAACAGAATTAAAGCTAAATGCACATCATTAGCAAACTAAATAGAAGAGTAAATATGTACAAGTAAAATTAATAGAGTAATAAAAATTACTTTTAGACTGTGAGCCCACTGTTGGGTAGGGACTGTCTCTATATGTTGCCAATTTGTACTTCCCAAGCGCTTAGTACAGTGCTCTGCACATAGTAAGCACTCAATAAATACGATTGATGATGATAAAAACCCGGGCTCTTTTCCACTGAGCCACGCTGCTTCTCTTTAGGTTGAAATATGATAGAGCAGGAAACCTAAGCTAACTTCTTACCCTTCTCCTGCCTTTTCCACAGGAGGTGGAGCGATGTACTTTCCCAAGTGCAGTTCTGTACACGTAGTAAATGCTCAATAAATAACCTTGATTGACGGGTTGTGAGAGCCTGCCAAAGAGTGCCCGGAAAAAGTACAAATGGCACTGTAAATGCCAGTTGTGTTACTCTGGAGATGTGCGCAGGATTGTACGAGATCCTCATCTTCACCCGTCCCGCCGTCAACCCCCGGCCCACGCCCTCCCTTCGAAGCTCTATTTATTTATTTATTTTACTTGTACCTATCTATTCTATTTATTTTATTTTGTTAGTATGTTTGGTTTTGTTCTCTGTCTCCCCCTTTTAGACTGTGAGCCCACTGTTGGGTAGGGACTGTCTCTATATGTTGCCAATTTGTACTTCCCAAGCGCTTAGTACAGGGCTCTGCACATAGTAAGCGCTCAATAAATATGATTGATGATGATGATGATGCAGAGCACTGGACTGAGCGCTTGATGAATAATAATAATAATAATAATGGCATTTGTTAAGCGCTTACTATGTGCAAAGCACTGTTCTACGCGCTGGGGAGGTTACAAGGTGATCAGGTTGTCCTACGTGCGGCTCCCAGTCTTCATCCCCATTTTCCAGATGAGGGAACTGAGGCTCAGAGAAGTGAAGTGACTTGCCCAAGGTCACACAGCAGCCATGTGGCAGATTCGAACCCATGACCTCGGACTCCAAAGCCCCTGATCTTTCCACTGAGCCACCTACTGAGAGCTCACCTCCTCCAGGAGGCCTTCCCCCCTTTTCCTCAGCTCCCTCTCCCCTCCACATCGCCCTGACTCGTTCCCTTTGACGCGCCCCGCAGCATTTGAGTCTATATCTACATACCTGTAATTCTATTTATTTATAGTAATGCCTGTTCGCTTATTTTGACCAGGATATATCTATAATTCTATATATTTATATTGATGCAATTGATACTTGTTCACTGGTTTTGCTGTCTCCCTTCCCCCCTTCTGGACTGCAAGCCTGTTGTGGGCAGGGATTGTCTCTCTTTATTGCTGAATTGGACTTTCCAAGCGCTTAGTCCAGTGCTCTGCACACAGTAAGCGCTCAATAAACGTGATTGAATGAATGAATGAATGGAAGGTCTCTTGGAGGAGATGGGCTATCATCATCATCATCAATCGTATTTATTGAGCGCTTATTGTGTGCAGTGCACTGGACTAAGCGCTTGGGAAGTACAAATTGGCAACATATAGAGATAGAGACAGTCCCTACCCAACAGTGGGCTCACAGTCTAAAAGGGGGAGACAAAACCAAACATACTAACAAAATAAAATGAATATCAGTATATTTATATCTGATATAAATCTGATATAAATCAGATATTTATATCTGATATAAATATCAGTATATCAGGCTATCAGTAGGACTTGGAAGCCAGGGGAGAGTCATTATCATTAGAGAAGCAGTGTGGCTCAGTGGAAAGAGCCCGGGCTTGGGAGTCAGAGGTCATGGGTTCAAATCCCGGCTCTGTCAGCTGTGTGACTTTTTGGACAAGTCACTTCACTTCTCTGGGCCTCCGTGACCTCATCTGGAAAATGGGGATTAAAACTGTGAGCCCCACGTGGGACAGCCTGATCACCTTGTATTCACCCCCAGTGCTTAGAACAGTGCTTGGCACATAGTAAGCGCTTAACAAATGCCATCATTATTATTATTATTCTCTGGGCCTCAGTGACCTCATCTGTAAAATGGGGGTAAAGACTGTGAGCCCCACGTGGGACAACCTGATCACCTTGTATTCCCCCCACAGCACTTAGAACAGTGCTTGGCACATAGTAAGCGCTTAACAAATGCCATCATTATTATTATTATTCTCTGGGCCTCAGTGACCTCATCTGTAAAATGGGGGTAAAGACTGTGAGCCCCACGTGGGACAAACTGATCACCTTGTATTCCCCCCCGCAGCGCTTAGAACAGTGCCTGGCACATAGAAAGCGCTCAACAAATGCCATCATTATTATTATTATTCTCTGGGCCTCAGTGACCTCATCTGGAAAATGGGGGTTAAGACTGTGAGCCCCACGTGGGCCAACCTGATCACCTTGTATTCCCCCCCCCCCCGCAGCGCTTAGAACAGTGCCTGGCACATAGTAAGCGCTTAACAAATGCCATCATTATTATTATTATTCTCTGGGCCTCAGTGACCTCATCTGGAAAATGGGGGTTAAGACTGTGAGCCCCACGTGGGACAACCTGATCACCATGTATCCACCCCCAGCGCTTAGAATAGTGCTTGGCACATAGTAAGCGCTCAACAAATGCCATCATCATTATTATTATTCTCTGGGCCTCAGTGATCTCATCTGTAAAATGGGGGTTAAGACTGTGAGCCCCGCGTGGGACAACCTGATCACCTTGTATCCACCCCCAGCGCTTAGAATAGTGCTTGGCACATAGTAAGCGCTCAACAAATGCCATCATCATTATTATTATTCTCTGGACCTCAGCGACCTCATCTGGAAAATGGGGGTGAGGACCGTGAGCCCCCCGTGGGACAACCTGATCACCTTGTCACCTCCCCAGCGCTTAGAATAGTGCTTGGCACATAGTAAGCGCTCAACAAATGCCATCATCATTATTGTTATTCTCTGGGCCTCAGTGACCTCATCTGGAAAATGGGGATGAAGACTGTGAGGCCCCCGTGGGACAACCTGATCACCTTGTCACCTCCCCAGCGCTGAGAACAGTGCTTGGCACATAGTAAGCGCTTAATAAATGCCATCATTATTATTATCTGTGGGATTTGAGGAGGGAAGGTGATGAGCTAGACGAGATGGAGGGACAATGAGAAGGTTGGAAATAGAGGAGCCAAGTGAGCGGGCTGGGTTGGATTAGGAGAGTACAGATGACACTGTGAGCCTGTTGTCGGATAGGGACCGTCTCTATATGTTGCCAACTTGTACTTCCCAAGCGCCTAGTACAGTGCTCTGCACACAGTGAGCGCTCGATAAATACAATTGAATGAATGAATGAACCAAAAATCATCATTCCCCCCTACCATTTACATTCCCGGTCTGGAGAGGGTGAAAAGGTCAGTTTCATTTTCTCTCTTTACAGTTTCTTGGTTTCATTTTCCAGTTCTGCTGATTTAGGTCACTGCTGCCGGGCTGGGGCTGGTGGCCGGAAGATTCCCAGTCCAAAGAAATTTTACAGATCCTCTTCCCCACACAATCCCCACACAGTCATTCATTCAGTCAATCGTATTTGTTGAGCGCTTACTGTGTGCAGAGCACTGGACTAAAGCGCTTGGAAAGAACAATTCTGCAACAGAGACAGTACAGTGCTCTGCACACAGTAAGCGCTCAATAAATATAAGTGAATCATAAGAATAATAATGATGATGGCATTTTTAGACTGTGAGCCCACTGTTGGGTAGGGACTGTCTCTATATGTTGCCAATTTGTACTTCCCACTGCACATAGTAAGCGCTCAATAAATACGATTGATGATGATTTATTAAGTGCTTACGATGTGCAAAGCACTCTTCTAAGTGCTGGGGAAGTTACAAGGTGATCAGGTTGTCCCATGGGGGGGGGCTCACAGTCTTCATCCCCATTTTACAGATGAGGTGACTGAGGCCCAGAGAAGTGAAGTGACTTGCCCAAAGTCACCCAGCTGACAATTGGCGGAGCCGGGATTTGAACCCATGACCTCTGACTCCAAAGCCCGGGCTCTTTCCACTGAGCCACGCTGCTTCACTTTTAATGAATGAATGAATGAATGAATTCAATCGTATTTATTGAGCGCTTACTGTGTGCAGAGCACTAGACTAAGCGCTTGGGAAGTCCAAGTTGGCAACTTATAGGGACAATCCCTACCCAACAAGGGGCTCGCAGTCTAGACTGAGCCCACTCTTCTAGACTGTTGGGTAGGGACCATCTCTATATGTTGCCAACTTGTACTTCCCAAGCACTTAGTACAGTGCTCTGTACACAGTAAGCGCTCAATATATACGATTGAATGAATGAATGAATAGAAGGGGGAGACGGACGACAAAACGAAACAAGTAGATGGGTGTCAATACCATCAAAATAGATCAATAGAATTATAGATGTATACACATTAGTAAAATAAATAGAATAATAAATCTGTACAAATATACACAAGTGCTGCGGAGTGGAGAGGGGGTAGAGCAGAGGGAGGGAGTCGGGGCGATGGGGAAGTGTGAAGGGGGGAAGTGTGATGGCTTGGTGAATTTGAGGAAGGAGGGCGATCCTGGCCAGAGGTAGGACGTGGGCCGGGGGTCGACGGCGGGACGGGCGGGAACGAGGCCCAGTGAGGAGGTGAGCGGCGGCAGAGGAGCAGAGGGTGCGGGCTGCGATGGAGAAGGGGAGAAGGGAGGTGAGGGAGGAGGGGGTGAGGTGATGGACAGCCTGGAAGCCCAGGGTGAGGAGCTTCTGCCTGATGCGCAGATTGATTGGGAGCCACTGGAGATTTTTGAGGAGGGGAGTAACATGCCCACAGCATTTCTGGACAAAGACAATCCGGGCAGCAGCATGAAGTATGGATTGAAGTGGAGAGAGACACGAGGATGGGAGATCAGAGAGGAGGCCGCTGCAGTAGTCCAGTCGGGAGAGGATGAGAGACTGAACCAGCAATGTAGCGGTTGGGATGGAGAGAAAAGGGCGCATCTTGGCCATGTCGCGGAGCTGAGACCGGCAGGTTTTGGTGACGGCTTGGATGTGAGGGGTGAATGAGAGAGCGGAGTCGAGGATGACACCAAGGTTGCGGGCTTGTGAGACGGGAAGGATGGTAGTGCCGTCAACAGAGATGGGAAAGTCAGGGAGAGGACAAGGTTTGGGAGGGAAGACAAGGAGCTCAGTCTTCGACATGTTGAGCTTTAGGTGGCGGGCGGACATCCAGGTGGAGATGTCCTGAAGGCGGGAGGAGATACAAGCCTGGAGGGAGGGAGAGAGCACAGAGGAGGAGATGTAGACTTCCCTGACTGCGTCCTCCTTTCCTCTTCTCCCTCTCCCTTCTGCATCGCCCCAACTTGTTCCCTTTAAAAGAATAATAATGGTTTTTATCAAGCGCTTACTATGTGCAAAGCACTGTTCTAAGCGCTGGGGAGGTTACAGAGTGATCCGGTTGTCCCACGGGGGGCTCCCAGTCTTCATCCCCGTTTTCCAGGTGAGGGAACTGAGGCCCAGAGAAGTGAGGTGACTTGCCCAAAGTCACACAGCTGATAATTGGCGGTGGGAATTAGAACCCATGACCTCTCACTCCAAAGCCCGTGCTCTTCCCATTGAGCCATGCTGCTTCTCATATTCATCCCACCCCTCACAGCCCCCACCACTTATGTCCAGATCCATAATATATTTATTTATATTAATGTTTGTCACCCCCTCTAGACTCTTAGCTCATTTCGGCAGGGAATATGTCTGTTATTAATTAATTAATTAATTAGTGATGGCATTTATTAAGCGCTATGTGCAAAGCACTGTTCTGCCTCCTTCCCTTCCCCACAGCACCTGTATATATGTATATACGATTGTACATATTTATTACTCTGTTTATTTGTGTATTTTACTTGTACATGTCTATTCTATTTATTTTATTTTGTTAATATGTTTTGTTTTGTTCTCTGTCTCCCCCTTCTAGACTGTGAGCCCACTGTTGGGTAGGGACCGTCTCTATATGTTGCCAACTTGGACTTCCCAAGTGCTTAGTACAGTGCTCTGCACACAGTAAGCGCTCAATAAATGCGATTGAATGAGTGAATGAATGAATAAATACGACTGATTGATTGATTGATTGATTGATTACAAGGTGATCAGGTTGTCCCACATGGGGCTCACAGTCTTCATCCCCATTTTACAGATGAGGGAACTGAGGCCCAGAGAAGTGAAGTGACTTGCCCAAAGTCACACAGCTACCTGTATATATGTTTGTACATATTTATTACTCTATTTATTTTACTTGTACCTATTTACTATTCTATTTATTTTATTTTGTTAATATGTTTTGTTTTGTTGTCTATCTCCCCCTTCTAGATTGTGAGCCCGCTGTTGGGTAGGGACCGCCTGCATATGTTGCCAACTTGTACTTCCCAAGCGCTTAGTCCAGTGCTCTGCACACCGTAAGCGCTCGATAAATACGATTGAATGAATGAAAGAATGAACAAGTGGCGGAGCCAGAATTGGAACCCACGACCTCTGACTCCAAAGCCCGGGCTCTTTCCACTGAGCCACGCTGCTTCTCAATTATTGTTCTATTGTCTTCTTCCTAGCTCTTAGGACAGTGCTCTGCCCGCAGTAAGCGCTCAATAAATACAATTGACCGACTGATTGATTGATGGATTTATGGATCAGACTCCAGTCTGCCCTCAGAGTGTCCAGAGCCTTGGGGGTCTCCCCCATCCTCTCCGACCCCACTGAAGCCCCACACCCGGCTCCTTCAGCAGCTCCTGAACAAAGAGCCCGGGCCTAGGAATCAGAAGACCTGGGTTCTAATCCTGGATCAGCCACTTGTCTGCCCTGTGACCTTGGCCAAGTCACTTCACTTCTCTGGGCCTCAGTCCCCTCAGCTGGAAAATGGGGATTTAATACCCATTCTCCAAGGCAATCAGGTTGTCCCACATGGGGCTCACAGTCTTAATCCCCATTTTCAAACGAGGTCACTGAGGCCCAGAGAAGTGAAGTGACTTGCCCAAAGTCACACAGCTGACAATGGGTGGAGTTGGGATTTGAACCCATGGCCTCTGACTCCCAACCCCGGGCTCTTTCCACTGAGCCACACAGAGTGCTTTACAAATACTATCGTTATTCATTCATCCATTCATTCAATCGTATTTACTGAGCGCTTACTGTGTGCAGAGCACTGGACTAAGCGCTTGGGAAGTACAAGTTGGTTATTTTTATTATTATCATCATTATATATTCTGTGGGGCTGAGGGAGGAGTGAGTAATAATAATAATAATACTTATTCATGCCCTAGTAGCAAGAGCAGGAGCCTAGAAGTCAGAGGACGTGGGTTCTAATCCCGGCTCTGCCACATGTCTGCTGTGTGACTTTGAGCAAGTCACTTCATTTCTCTGGGCCTCAGTTCCCTCATCTGTAAAATGGGGATGAAGACTGTGAGCCCCACGTGGGACAACCTGATCACCTTGTATCTCTCCCAGCGCTTAGAACAATGCCCGGCACATAGTAAGAGCTTAACAAATACCATCATCATCATCATCAGAGGATGTGGGTTCTAATCCCGGCTCTGCCATTTGTCTGCTGTGTGACCTTGGGCAAATCACTTCACTTCTCTGTGCTTCAGTTCCCTCATCTGTAAAATGGGGATGAAGACTGTGAGCCCCACGTGGGACAATCTGATCACCTTGTATCTCTCCCAGTGCTTAGAACAACGCCCGGCACATAGTAGGAGCTTAACAAATACCATCATCATCATCATCAGAGGATGTGGGTTCTAATCCTGACACTGCCATTTGCCTGCTGTGTGACCTTGGGCAAATCACTTCACTTCACTTAGAGAAGCAGCGTGGCTCAGTGGAAAGAGCCGGGGCTTTGGAGTCAGAGGTCATGGGTTCAAATCCCGCCTCCGCCAATTGTCAGCTGGGTGACTTTGGGCAAGTCATTTCACTTCTCTGGGCCTCAGTTACCTCATCTGGAAAATGGGGATTAAGACTGTGAGCCCCCTGTGGGACAACCTGATCACCTTGTAACCTCTCCAGGAAAGGAGGGTGCAGTCAGGGAAGGCTTGTTGGAGGAGGTGGGCCTTCGATAAGGCTTTGAAGGTGGGCGAGAGTCATTGTCGGAGACTGTGAGCCTGTTGTTGGGTAGGGACCATCTCTATATGTTTCCAACTTGCAATTCCCAAGTGCTTAGTCCAGTGCTCTGCACACAGTAAGCACTCAATAAATACGATTGAATGAATGAATGATTATAATTATGGCGCTTACTATGTCCCAGGCACTGTACTAACCACTGGGCACTGTAAATGCTTGGATTAAGTAGGGATTCAATACTGTTCTCCCTTCTTCCTCTAGACCGTAAGCTTGTTGTGGGCAGGGAAGGTGTCTGCCTGTTGTTATCCGTAATCAATCAATCAATCAATCGTATTTATTGAGCGCTTACTGTGTGCAGAGAACTGTACTAAGCACTTGGGAAGTACAAGTTGGCAACATATAGAGACGGTCCCTACCCAACAGTGGGCTCACAGGCTGCCCTCCCAAGCGTTTAGTGCGGTGCTCCACACACAGTGAGTGCTCAATAAATACAATTGAATGAATGAATACAGTGCTTGGCACAGTCACAAGGTAACAAATCCCACAATTATTATCAGATGGGATCTTACCAAAGTCTCTCCACCATCTTCTTACCACTGTATTTCTTTCTTACCAAATCCAATGGCTTCTAGTCCATCCTTCCATTTGATTCCATGTATCTGTATATATCTGTAATCTATTTATTTATTTATCTATTTATTTAAAAATAATAAATAATGATGGCATTTATTAAGCACTTACTATGTCCAAAGCACTGTTCTAAGCGCTGAGGAGGATACAAGGTGATCAAGTTGTCCCACTGGGGGCTCACGGTCTTAATCCCCATTTTCCAGATGAGGGAACTGAGGCATAGAGAAGTGAAGTGACTTGCCCAAGGTCACACAGCTGACAATTGGCGGAGCCGGGATTTGAACCCATGACTTCTGACTCCCAAACCCGGGCTCTTTCCATTGAGCCACGCTGCTTCTCTATTTATGTCTGTCTCCCCCTCTAGACTGTGAGCTCACTGTGGGTAGGAATGTGTCTGTTGTTGTAGTGGACTCTCCCAAGCGCTTAGTACAGTGCTTTGCACACAGTAAGCGCTCAATAAATACGATTGAATGAATGAGTAAATGAAGTGAGCTTGTCATGGACAGGGAATGTCAATCAATCAATCAATTGTATTTATTGAGCACTTACTGTGTGCAGAGCACTATACTAAGCGCTTAGCACTGTACTATTTGTTGTTGTATTATAGTTTCCCAAATGCTTAGTACACTGCTCTGCACACAGTGAGCGCTCAATAAATGAGAAGCAGCATGGCTCAGTGGGAAGAGCCCGGGCTTTGGAGTCAGAGGTCACGGGTTTGAATCCCGGCTCCGCCAACTGTCAGCTGTGTGACTTCGGGCAAGTCACTTCTCTTCTCTGGGCCTCAGTTCCCTCTTCTGGAAAATGGGGATGAAGAAGGGGGAGAGTCTAGAAGGGGGAGACAGACGACAAAACAAAACGTGTGGACAGGTGTCAAGTCATCAGAGAAGCAGCGTGGCTCAGTTGAAAGAGCCCGGGCTTTGGAGTCAGAGGTCTTGGGTTCGAATCCCGGCTCCGCCAATTGCCAGCTGTGTGACTTTGGGCAACTCACTTCACTTCTCTTCTATTGATGGCATTTATTAAGCGCTTACTATGTGCAAAGCACTGTTCTAAGCACTGGGGAGGTTACAAGGTGATCAGGTTGTCCCACGTGGGGCTCACAGTCTTCATCCCCATTTTACAGATGAGGTAACTGAGGCCCAGAGAAGTGAGGTGACTTGCCCAAAGTCACACAGCTGACAGTTGGCGGAGCCGGGATTTGAACCCATGACCTCTGACTCCAAAGCCCGGGCTCTTTCCACTGAGCCATGCTGCTTCTTCTAGACTGTGAGCCCGCTGTTGGGTAGGGACCGTCTCTACATGTTCCCAACTTGGACTTCCCAAGCGCTTAGTACAGTGCTCTGCACACAGTAAGCGCTCAGTAAATACGATTGAATGTTTCTCTGTGCCTCAGTGACCTCATCTGGAAAATGGGGATGAAGACTGGGAGCCCCCCGTGGGACAACCTGATCACCTTGTAACCTCCCCAGCGCTTAGAACAGTGCTTTGCACATAGTAAGCGCTTAATAAACGCCATCAAAAAATAAATGAATAAATAAATACGATTGAATGAATGAGTAAATGAAGTGAGCTTGTCATGGGCAGGGAATGTCACTGTTTGTTGTTGTATTGTAGTTTCCCAAACGCTTAGTACAGTGCTCTGCACACAATAAGCACTCAATAAAGTAAGCTTTACTGAAGGCCTATCTCCTCCAAGAGGCCTTCCCAGACTAAGTCCCAGTTTTCCTCATCTCCCACTCCCTTCTGCGTCACCCTGACTGGCTCCCTTTTCTCTTCCACCCTCTCTCCACCCCAAACCTCTTATATCCCTATCTGTCTTTTTTTTTATTTATCCCTATCTGTCTTATTATTTATTTTATTTATTTCTATTTGATGTCTGTCTCCCCTCCTCTGTAAGCTTGTTGTAGGGAGGGATTGTCACTGTTTATCGCTGTATTGTCCTCTCCCAAGCGCTCAGTCCAGTGCTCTGCACCCAGTAAGCGCTCAATAAATACGACTGAATGACCGAATGAATGAAGTGAGCTCGTCGTGGGCAGGGAATGGCACTGTTAATTCTCGTATTGTACTTTCCCAAGCGCTTAGTACAGTGTTCTGCACCCAGTAAGCGCTCAATAAATGCGATTGAATGACTGAATGAATAAAGTGAGCTCGTTTTGGGTGGGGAATGTCGCTGTTAATTATTGTAATGTACCTTCCCAAGCGCTTAGTACAATGCTCTGCATTCAGTAAGCTCTCAATAAATACGATTGAATGACTGAATGAATGAAGTGAGCTCGTCTTGGGCGGGAAATGCCACTGTTTATTGTTGTTTCATACCTTCCCAAGCGCTTAGTACAGTGCTCTGCACCCAGTAAGCGCTCAATAAATACGATTGAATGACCGAATGAATGAAGTGAGCTCATCTTGGGTGGGGAATGTCCCGTTAATTCTTGTATTGTACTTTCCCAAGCGCTTAGTACAATGCGCCGCACTCAGTAAGCTCTCAATAAATACCACTGAATGACTGAATTAATGAAGTGATCTTGTCTTGGACGGGGAATGTCACTGTTTATTGTTGTTTCATACCTTCCCAAGTGCTTAGTACAGTGCGCTGCACTCAGTAAGCGCTCAATAAATGCGATTGAATGACTGAATGAATAAAGTGAGCTCGTCTTGGGCGGGGAATGTCACTGTTAATCATTGTCATGTACTTTCCCAAGCGCTTAGTACAATGCTCCGCACTCAGTAAGCGCTCAATAAATATGATTGAATGACCAAATGAATGAAGTGAGCTCATCTTGGGTGGGGAATGTCCCTCTAATTCTTGTATTGTACTTTCCCAAGCGCTTAGTACAATGCTCCGCACTCAGTAAGCTCTCAATAAATACCACTGAATGACTGAATTAATGAAGTGAGCTTGTCTTGGGCAGGGAATGTCACTGTTTATTGTTGTTTTGTACCTTCCCAAGCGCTTAGCACAGTGCTCTGCACTCAGCGTTCAATAAATGCGATTGAATGACTGAATGAATAAAGTGAGCTTGTCTTGGGTGGGGAATGTCACTGTTAATTATTGTAATGTACTTTCCCAAGCGCTTAGTACATTGCTCCGCACTCGGTAAGCTCTCAATAAATACGACTGAATGACTGAATGAATGAAGTGAGCTCGTCTTGGGTG
This sequence comes from Tachyglossus aculeatus, assembly GCF_015852505.1. Taxonomy (NCBI): domain Eukaryota; kingdom Metazoa; phylum Chordata; class Mammalia; order Monotremata; family Tachyglossidae; genus Tachyglossus; species Tachyglossus aculeatus. The sequence goes on from NC_052072.1 coordinate 5,483,180, forward strand.
GGGAATGTCACTGTTCGTTGTTGTTTTGTACCTTCCCAAGAGCTTAGTACAGTGCTCTGCACCCAGTAAGCGCTCAATAAATACGATTGAATGACCGAATGAATGAAGTGAGCTCATCTTGGGTGGGGAATGTCCCGTTAATTCTTGTATTGTACTTTCCCAAGCGCTTAGTACAATGCTCCACACTCAGTAAGCTCTCAAAAAATACCACTGAATGACTGAATCAATCAATCAATCAATCAATCAATCGTGTTTATTGAGCGCTTACTGTGTGCAGAGCACTGTACTAAGCGCTTGGGAAGTACAATGAAGTGAGCTCGTCTTGGGCGGGGAATGTCACTGTTTATTGTTGTTTCATACCTTCCCAAGTGCTTAGTCCAGTGCTCTGCACACAGTAAGCGCTCAATAAATGCGATTGAATGACCGAATGAATAAAGTGAGCTCGTCTTGGGTGGGGAATATCACTGTTATTTATTGTAATGTACTTTCCCAAGCGCTTAGTACAATGCTCCGCACTCAGTAAGCTCTCAATAAATATGACTGAATGACTGAATTAATCAATCGTATTTATTGAGCGCTTACTGTGTGCAGAGTACTGTACTAAGCGCTTGGGAAGTACAATGAAGTGTGCTCCTCTTGGGCGGGGAATTTCACTGTTTATTGTTGTTTCATACCTTCCCAAGCGCTTAGTACAGTGCTCTGCACTCAGTAAGTGCTCAATAAATACGATTGAATGACTGAATGAATGAAGTGAGCTCAGCTTGGGTGGGGAATGTCCCCTTAATTCTTGTATTGTACTTTCCCAAGCGCTTAGTACAATGCTCTGCACTCAGTAAACTCCCAATAAATACCATTGAATGACTGAATTAATGAAGTGCGCTTGTCTTGGGCGGGGAATGTCACTGTTTATTGTTGTTTCGTACCTTCCCAAGCGCTTAGTACAGTGCTCTGCACACAGTAAGTGCTCAATAAATGCTATTGAATGACTGAATAAAGTGAGCTCATCTTGGGCGGGGAATGTCACTGTTAATTATTGTCATGTACTTTCCCAAGCGCTTAGTACAATGCTCCGCACTCAGTAAGCGCTCAGTAAATGTGACTGAATGAACGAACAGTGCTGCCCAAAAGAGCAACCTGGAATTCCCAATCTCCCTTCCATTTTTTCTCTCTGTCTCCATCCCGCACAGGTCCGGTTTTTCCCACCCCTGGGAGAGAAATGGCAGAAATCCCGACTCAAGTGAACATCAAGGAAAAGGTAGGGGTGAGTGGGAGAGTTCAGTCATTCATTCATTCATTCAATCGTCTTTATGGAGCGCTTACTGTGTGCAGAGCACTGGACTAAGCGCTTGGGAAGTACAAGTTCATTCATTCATTCAATTGTATTTATCGAACGCTTACTGTGTGCAGAGCACTGTACTAAGCGCTTGAGTTGTACACTGGGGGTCTGCAGAGCCCCTCTCCCTCATCTGCCAAACTAGCTCTCTTCCTCCCTTCCAAGCCCTACTGAGAGCTCACCTCCTCCAGGAGGCCTTCCCACACCGAGCCCCCTTTTTCCTCCCCTCCTCCCATGTAGGGACTGTCTCTATATGTTGCCAACTTGTACTTCCCAAGCGCTTAGTACAGTGCTCTGCACACAGTAAGCGCTCAATAAATACGATTGATGATGATCCCCCCCCGCCCTACCTCCTTCCCCTCCCCACAGCCCCTGTATATATGTTTGTACAGATTTATCACTCTATTTATTTTAATTAATGATGTGTCTATAGCTATAATTCTATTTATCCATTTTGATGGTATTGACACCTGTCTGCTTGTTTGGTTTTAATAATAATGGTGGCATTTGTTAAGCGCGTACTATGTGCCAAGCACCGTTCTAAGCGCTGGGGGGATACGAGGTGATCAGGTTGTCCCACTTGGGGCTCCCAGTCTTCATCCCCATTTCCAGATGAGGTAACTGAGGCCCAGAGGAGTTAAGTGGCTTCCCCAAGGTCACACAGCTGACAAGTGGCGGAGCTGGGATTCGAACCCACGACCTCTGACTCCCAAGCCCGGGCTCTTCCCACTGAGCCACGCTGCTTCATTTTGTTGTCTGCCTCCCGCTTCTAGACTGTGAGCCCGTTGTTGGGTAGGGACCGCCTCTATCTTTGGCCGAATTGTCTTTTCAATCAATCGTATTTATTGAGCGCTTACTGTGTGCAGAGCACTGTACTAAGCGCTTGGGAAGTACAAGTTGGCAACATATAGAGACAGTCCCTACCCAACAGTGGGCTCACAGTCTAAAAGAGTGAGCTCGTCTAAAAGACTAACAGGCTAAAAGACTAAAAGATTCCTCGTTCCCCTCTCCATCCCCCCATCTTACCTCCTTCCCTTCCCCACAGCACCTGTATATATGTATATATGGTTGTACATATTTATTACTCTCTATTTATTTATTTATTCATTTATTTCACTTGTACATTTCTATCCTATTTATTTTATTTTGTTGGTATGTTTGGTTCTGTTCTCTGTCTCCCCCTTTTAGACTGTGAGCCCACTGTTGGGTAGGGACTGTCTCTATGTGTTGCCAATTTGTACTTCCCAAGCGCTTAGTACAGTGCTCTGCACATAGTAAGCACTCAATAAATACGATTGATTGATTGATTGATTGATCTAAAAGACTGTAAGCCCACAGTCTTTCCATGCGCTTAGTCCAGTGCTTTGCACACAGTAAGCGCTCAATAAATACGATGGAGTGAATGAATGACACATCCAGGAGAGAGGCCTCAGTCGCTCCAAACACCGATGATGCTTTGGTTCCTCAGAGCCACTGGCCTCTTTAGCTCGCTCTCTTCCTCCCTTCAAAGCCCTACTGAGAGCTCACCTCCTCCAGGAGGCCTTCCCACACTGAACCCCCTTTTCCCCTCCCCCTCCCCATCCCCCCACCCTACCTCCTTCCCCTCCCCACAGCACCTATATATAGATTTGTACAGATTTATTACTCTATTTATTTTACTTGTACATAGTTACTATTCTATTTATTTTGTTAATGATGTGCATCTAGCTTTAATTCCATTTGTTCTGACGACTGAGCCCACTGTTGGGAAGGGACTGTCGCTATATGTTGCCAACTTGTGCTTCCCAAGCGCTTAGTACAGTGCTCTGCACACAGTAAGCGCTCAATAAATACAATTGATGATGATGATGATGACTGTCTCTATATGTTGCCAACTTGTACTTCCTAAGCGCTTAGTTCAGTGCTCAGCACACAGTAAGCGCTCAATAAATACGATTGATTGATTGATTGGCTTGACGCCTGTCTTCATGTTTTGTTTTGTTGTCTGTCTCCCCCTTCTAGACTGGGAGCCCGTCGTTGGGTAGGGACCGTCTCTCTATGTTGCCAACTTGTGCTTCCCAAACGCTTAGTCCAGTGCTCTGCACACAGTAAGCGCTCAATAAGTACAATTCAATGGATGAATGAATGAATAAAGACGATTGAATGAATGACTGGATTGTTCCACTCAGAGCCCACACTGAGCCCCCTTTTCCCTCTCCCCCTCCCCATCCCCGCCGCCCTACCTCCTTCCCCTCCCCACAGCACCTATATATAGATTTGTATAGATTTATTACTCTATTTATGTTACTTGTACATAGTTACTATTCTATTTATTTTGTTAACGATGTGCATCTAGCTTTAATTCTATTTGTTCTGACGACTTGACACCTGTCTCCATGTTTTGTTTTGTTGTCTGTCTCCCCCTTCTAGACTGTGAGCCTGTTATTGGGTAGGGACCATCTCTAGATGTTGCCAACTTGGACTTCCCAAGCGCTTAGTCCAGTGCTCTGCACACAGTATGCACTCAATAAATACGATTGATTGATTGATTGATTGTGAGCCCGTTGTTGGGTAGGGACCATCTCTGTTGCCGACTTGTGCTTCCCAAGCGCTTAGTCCAGTGCTCTGCACACAATAAGCGCTCAATAAATACGATTGAATGAATGAATGAATGAATATATCTGTAATCCTATTTATTTACACCGATCCCTGTTTACGTGTTTAGATGTATATATATCACATCAATTGTGATATATTGTCCTCCAACTGTCAGCAGTGTGACTTTGGGCAAGTCACTTCACTTCTCTGTGCCTCAGTTCCCTCATCTGGAAAATGGGGATGAAGACTGTGAGCCCCATGTGGGACAACCTGATTATCTTGTAACCTCCCCAGTGCTTAGAACAGTGCTTTGCACATAGTAAGCGCTTAATAAATGTCATTATTATTATTATTATTACCGAGGGCTCACCTCCTCCAAGAGGCCTTCCCAGATTAAGCCCCCCTTTTTCTCAGCTCCTCCTCCCCTCCCTGTCACCCCCAAATGCCCTCCCCCCACCCCACAGCCCTCATGTATATATGTATATATCTATAATTCTATTTATTTATATTGATCCCTGTTTACTTGTTTTGATGTGTATATATCTATAATTCTATTTATTTACACCGATCCCTGTTTACTTGTTTTGATGTACATATATCACATCAATTGTGATATATTGTCCGCCAATTGTCAACAGTGTGACTTTGGGCAAGTCACTTAACTTCTCTGGGCCTCAGTGACCTCAACTATAAAATGGGGATGAAGACTGTGATTATTATATCTATAATTCTATTTGTTCATACTGATCCCTGTTTACCCGTTTTGATGTGTAAATACCTATAATTCTATTTATTTATACTGATACCTGTTTAGTTGTTTTGATGTCTAAGTCTGTGAGCCCGTTGTTGGGTAGGGACCATCTCTATCTGTTGTGGAACTGTACTTTCCAAGCACTTAGTACAGTGCTCTGCACACAGTAAGTGCTCAATAAATACGATTGAATGAATGAATGTCTGTCTCCCCCCCTTCTAGACTGTGAGTCCTCTGTGGGCAGGGATTGTCTCTCTGTTGTTGAATTGTACTTTCCATTGTTTATTTATTTATCTATCTATTCATTTATATTAATGTCTGTCTCCCCCTCTAGACTGTGAGCTCACTGTGGGGAGGAATGTGTCTGTTGTTAGAGTGTAATAATAATAATAATAATAATAATAATGGCATTTATTAAGCACTTACTATGTGCAAAGCACTGTTCTAAGCGCTGGGGAGGTTACAAGGTGATCAGTTTGTCCCACAGGGGGGCTCACAGTCTTCATCCCCATTTTCCAGATGAGGTCACTGAGGCCCAGAGAAGTGAAATGACTTGCCCAAAGTCACACAGCTGACAAGTGGCGGAGCCGGGATTTGAACCCATGGCCTCTGACTCCAAAGCCCATGCTCTTTCCACTGAGCCACTGTCCCAAGCGCTTAGTACAGTGTTTTGCACACAGTAAGCGCTCAATAAATACGATTGCATGAATGAATGAATGAAGTGATCTTGATGTGGGCAGGGAATGGCGCTGTCTGTTGTTGTATGGTACTTTTCCAGACGCTTAGTCCAGTGCTCTGCACATAGTAAGCGCTCAATAAATACGACTAAAAGAATGAATGAACCAGGAGCCCAGGACCGGAAAGAGGTTGTTGGAAAGAGCCGTTCTGGTTTCACGATGGCCATTTTTCTCCTTTTAAAGATGCTCATAAACACCCGCCTGGAAAGGGAAAACATTCCCATACATTCCCATTCCCAAACATAAGCGCTTAGTACAGTGCTCTGCACACAGTAAGTGCTCAATAAATACGATTGATTGATTGATTGACTCCCATGGGCCGTACTCGTTCGGTGATGCCCTTTTGTCTACTTCTAAAGATGCTCAAATCCCCCTTCCAGGAGTGGGAAAATATTTGAATGGGCCGTCGTGGTTCCGTGCCAAATTTTTTTCTCCTGTTTAAGATAGACAGACGCACCAGCGGGGAATGGGCCAATATTTGAATGGACCGTGACGGTTCTTTGCCGGCCTTTTTTCTTCCTTTGAAGATACTCGGGTACACCAGCCGGGAATGGGAAAATATTTCATTCATTCATTCATTCAATCGTATTTATTGAGCGCTTACTGTGTGCAGAGCACTGGACTGAGCGCTTGGGAAGTCCAAGTCGGCAACATCTAGAGACGGTCCCTACCCGACAACGGGCTCACAGTCTAGAAGGGGCAGACGGACGACAGAAGGAAACATGTGGACGGGTGTCAAGTTGTCAGACCAAAGAGAATTAAAGCTAGATGCACCTCATTAACAAAATAAATAGAGTAGTAAATATGTACAAGAAAAATAAATAGAGTCATAAATCTGTACAAACATCTATACAGGTGCTGTGGGGAGGGGAGGGAGGTAGGGTGGGGGAGATGGGGAGGAGGAGAGGAAAAAGGGGGCTCAGTGTGGGAAGGCCTCCTGGAGGAGGTGAGCTCTCAGTAGGGCTTTGAAGGGAGGAAGAGACCCATATTTGAATGGGCCGACATGGTTCTGTGCCAATTTTTTTCTCCTTTCATTAATTCATTCACTCAATTGTATTTTCTGAGTGCTTACTATGTGCCGAGCCCTGTACTAAGAGCTCGGAAAGTACAATTTGGTAACAGCGACAATCCCTACCCAACGATGGCTTCGCAGTCTAGAAGGAGGAGACAGACAATGAAACGAAACAAAACAAGTTGACATGCTTCAATAGCATCAATATAAGTAGAATTATAGATATATTCACATCATTAATAAAATAAATAGAATAATAAATATGTACATATATCCACAAGTGCTGTGGGGCAGTGTTAAAGATAGACTCCCCCCCGGGGAATGGGACAATATTTTAGTAATAATAATAATAATAATAATGGCATTTATTAAGCACTTACTATGTGCAAAGCACTGTTATAAGCACTGGGGAGGTTACAAGGTGATCACGTTGTCCCACTTGGGCTCACAGTTTTAATCCCCATTTTCCAGATGAGGGAACTGAGTTCCAGAGAAGTTAAGTGACTCGCCCAAAGTCACACAGCTGACAGTTGGCGGAGTTGGGATTTGAACCCATGACCTCTGACTCCAAAGCCCTGGATCGTTACCGTTCTGTGCTGGCCTTTTTTCTTTTTTTAAAGATATTCAGCTCCACCAGCCAGGAATAGGAAAATATTTGAATGGACCATTATGGTTCTGTGATGGCCTTTTTTTCTCCTTATAAAGATAGACACACCTTCCGGGAATAGGCTGGTATTTAATAATGATGGTATTTGTTAAGTGCTTACTATGTGCCAGGCACTGTTCTAAGCACTGGGGTGGATACAGGGTAATCAGGCGGTCCCACGTGGGGCTCACAGTCTTCATCCCCATTTTACAGATGAGGGAACTGGGGCCCAGAGAAGTGAAGTGACTTGCCCAAAATCACCCAGCTGACAAGTGGCGGAGCCGGGATTAGAACCCACGACCTCTGACTCCCAACCCCGGGCTCTTTCCACTGAGCCATGAAGATAGTAATAATAATAATAATCATGGCATTTATTAATCAATCAATCAATCAATCGTATTTATTGAGCGCTTACTGTGTGCAGAGCACTGTACTAAGCGCTTGGGAAGTACAAGTTGGCAACACATAGAGACAGTCCCTACCCAACAGTGGGCTTACAGTCTAAAAGGGGGAGACAGAGAACAAAACCAAACATACTAACACAATAAAATAGAATAGATATGTACAAGTAAAATAAATAAATAAATAGATAGAGTAATAAATATGTGCAAACATATATACATACATATATTAAGCGCTTACTATGTGCATTCTAAGCACTGGGGAGGTTACAAGGTGATCAGGTTGTCCCACAGGGGGCTCCCAGTCTTCATCCCCATTTTCCAGATGAGGGAACTGAGGCCCAGAGAAGCGAAGCGACTTGCCCAAAGTCACCCAGCTGACAAGTGGCGCAGTCGGGATTTGAACCCCTGACCTCTGACTCCAAAGCCCGGGCTCTTTCCACTGAGCCAGGCGACCCATCTGTCGGGAACGGGGAAATGATCTGAACGGACCGTCCTGGTTCCGTGCCCGCCTTCTTTCTCCTTGGAAAAGCTAGTGAGACCCACCGGACGGGAAGGCAGGATTTAAGCGGGCCCTTTCCAAATCTGGTTTTCCAGATCTTCGCCGTCCGATCGGCCGTTCCCAACAGGAGGAAAAGTGAGATCGTGGTGGTACTGCAGCAGTTCGACAATAACGTGGATAAAGCGGTCCAGGCTTTCGTGGACGGTAAGAAGTGGGGAGAGTCTCACCTCCCTACTGAGAGCTCACCTCCTCCAGGAGGCCTTCCCACACTGAGCCCTCTCCTTCCTCTCCCTCTCGTCCCCCTCTCCATCCCGCCCGTCTTACCTCCTTCCCTTCCCCACAGCACCTGGATATATGGATATATGTTTGCACAGATTTATTACTCTATTTATTGATTTATTTTACTTGTCCATATCTATTCTATTTATTTTATTTTGTGAATATGTTTTGTTTTGTTGTCTGTCTCCCCCTTCTATACTGGGAGCCCGCTGTTGGGTAGGGACCATCTCTCGATGTTGCCCACTTGTACTTCCCAAGCGCTTAGTCCAGTGCTCTGCACACAGTAAGCGCTCAATAAATACGATTGAATGAATGAATGAATGAATGGTTATGTTTGTACGTATTTTTTACTCTATTTATTTATTTTATTTGTACATATCTATTCTATTTATTTTGTTAGTACGTTTGGTTTTTTTCTCTGTGTCCCCCTTTTAGACTGTGAGCCCACTGTTGGGTAGGGACTGTCTCTAGATGTTGCCAATTTGTACTTCCCAAGCGCTTAGTCCAGTGCTCTGCACATAGTAAGCGCTCAATAAATACGATTGACGATGATGATGATGATGGTTAGCGCATAACAGAGCTCACTGCTTTTCACTGCAGGCAAGACTAGCTAAAATCTTTCTGACCAGACTGGTTCATTAGTTTATTCAGTTGTAGTTACTGAAGCGCTAAGCGCTTGGGAAGCACAAGTTGGCCACATAGAGAGAAATCCTTCCCAAATCCCAAATCCTTCTGGGAGGTTGGAGTTGGAAGGAAGAGTTTTCCCCCCAAGGAAGGGGAGGGATGAGGTCCAGGACACTTCCCAGGATTTCTTCCGGGCCAGTCTCACTTAGCCCTCATTTAAACCTGGAAGAAGAAATGAGGCACATATTTGGGGCTGTACTTCCCAAGCGCTTAGTCCAGTGCTCTGCACACAGTAAGCGCTCAATAAATACGATTGATTGATTGATTGATTGATTGATTGGGACTGCTTCCCGGGCTTCCAAGTGGACACCTTTTTTCCCCCCTTTTTATGGTATTTTTTGGAGCGCTCACTATGTGCCAGGCACTTTATTAAGCACTGGGGTAGATACCCGGCTCCGCCAATTGTCAGCTGTGTGACTTTGGGCAAGTCACTTAACGTCAGTTCCCTCAGAGCAGTGCTTGGCACATAGTAAGCGCTTAACAAATACCAAAATTATTATTATTATTCCCACATCTGTACAATGGGGATGAAGATGGTGAGCCCCCCGTGGGACAATCTGATCCCCTTGTATCCTCCCCACCGCTTAGAACAGTGCTTGGCACATAGTGAGCGCTTAAAAAGCGCCATCATTATTATACAAGATAATCAGGTTGGATGCAGTCCAGGTCCCTTGTGGGCCTCCCAGTCTTCATGCCCATTTTACAGATGAGGTAACGGAGGCCCAGAGAAGTGAAGTGACTTATTACAATAATAATGATGATGGCATTTGTTAAGCACTTATGATGTGCCAAGCACTGTTCTAAGCACTGGGGTTGATACAGGGTAATCAGGTTGTCCCATGTGGGGCTCACAGTCCTAATCCCCATGTTACAGATGAGGTAACTGAGGCACAGAGAAGTGAAGTGACTTATAATAATAATAATAATAATAATGGCATTTGTTAAGCACTTACTATGTGCCAAGCACTGTTCTAAGCACTGGGGTTGATACAGGGTAATCAGGTTGTCCCATATGGGGCTCACAGTCTTAATCCCCATTTTACAGATGAGGTCACTGAGGCCCAGAGAAGTGAAGTGACTCATAATAATAATAATAATACTAACGGCATTTTTTAAGCACTTACTATGTGTCAAGCACTGTTCTAAGCACTGGGGTTGATGCAGGGTAATCAGGTTGTCCCATATGGGGCTCACAGTCTTAATCCCCGTTTTACAGATGAGGGAACTGAGGCGCAGAGAAGTAAAGTGACTTATAATAATAATAATAATAATAATAATAATGGCATTTGTTAAGCACTTACTATGTGCCAAGCACTGTTCTAAGCACTGGGGTGGATACGGGGTAATCAGGTTGTCCCATGTGGGGCTCACAGTCTTAATCCCCATTTAACAGATAAGGTAACTGAGGCCGAGATAAGTGAAGTGACATAATAATAATAAGAATAATAATAATAGTAATAATAATAATAATGGCAAGCACTGTTCTAAGCACTGGGGGGGGGATACAGGGTAATCAGGTTGTCCCATGTGGTGCTCACAGTCTTCATCCCCATTTTACAGATGAGGGAACTGAGGCACAGAGAAGTTAAGTGGCATAATAATAATAATAATAATAATAATGTCATTTGTTAAGCACTTACTATGTGCCAAGCACTGTTCTAAGCACTGGGGGGATACAGGGTAATCAGGTTGTCCCATGTGGAGCTCACAGTCTTAATCTCCATTTTTCAGATGAGGGAACTGGGGCCCAAAGAAGTGAAGTGACTTGCCTAAGATCACACAGCAGACAAGTGGCAGAGCCAGAATTAGAACCCACATCCTCTGACTCCCAAGCCCGGGCTCTTTCCACTAAGCCACGCTGCTTCCATACAGCAGGTGGTTGGCAGAGCCGGGATTAGAACCCAGGTCCTTCTGATTCCCCGGCCTTGGCTTTCCTTGGTGCTTTCCTCAAAATCAATCAATCAATCAATCATATTTATTGAGCGCTTACTATGTGCAGAGCACTGTACTAAGCGCTTGGGAAGTACAAATTGGCAACACATAGAGACAGTCCCTACCCAACAGTGGGCTCACAGTCTAAAAGGGGGAGACAGAGAACAGAACCAAACATACCAACAAAATAAAATAAATAGGATAGAAATGTACAAGTAAAATAAATAAATAAATAGAGTAATAAATATGTACAACCATATATACATATATACAGGTGCTGTGGGGAAGGGAAGGAGGTAAGATGGGGGGGTGGAGAAGGGGACGAGGGGGAGAGGAAGGAAGGGGCTCAGTCTGGGAAGGCCTCCTGGAGGAGGTGAGCTCTCAGCAGGGCCTTGAAGGGAGGAAGAGAGCGAGCTTGGCGGGTGGGCAGAGGGATTGGGGGCACTCCAGACCCGGGGGAGGACGTGGGCCGGGGGTCGACGGCGGGACAGGCGAGAACGAGGTACAGGGAGGAGATTAGAGGTAGAGGAGCGGAGGGTGCGGGCTGGGCAGTAGAAGGAGAGAAGGGAGGTGAGGTAGGAGGGGGCGAGGTGATGGACAGCCTTGAAGCCCAGGGTGAGGAGTTTCTGCCTGATGCGCAGATTGATCGGTAGCCATTGGAGGTTTTTGAGGAGGGGAGTGATATGTCCAGAGCGTTTCTGGACAAAGATAATCCGGGCAGCAGCATGAAGTATGGATTGAAGTGGAGAGAGACACGAGGATGGGAGATCAGAGAGAAGGCCGGTGCAGTAGTCCAGACGGGATAGGATGAGAGCTTGAATGAGCAGGGTAGCGGTTTGGATGGAGAGGAAAGGGCGGGTCTTGGCAATGTCGCGGAGCTGAGACCGGCAGGTTTTGGTGACGGCTTGGATGTGAGGGGTGAATGAGAGAGCGGAGTCGAGGATGACACCAAGGTTGCGGGCTTGTGAGACGGGAAGGATGGTAGTGCCGTCAACAGAGATGGGAAAGTCAGGGAGAGGACAGGGTTTGGGAGGGAAGACAAGGAGCTCAGTCTTTGACATGTTGAGCTTTAGGTGGCGGGCGGACATCCAGATGGAGATGTCCTGAAGGCAGGAGGAGATGCGAGCCTGGAGGGAGGGGGAGAGAGCAGGGGCAGAGATGGAGATCTGGGTGTCATCAGCGGAGAGATGATAGTTGAAGCCGTGGGAGCGAATGAGGTCACCAAGGGAGTGAGTGTAGATTGAGAACAGAAGGGGACCAAGCACTGAACCTTGGGGAACCCCCACCGTAAGAGGATGGGAGGGGGAGGAGGAGCCTGCAAAAGAGACTGAGAAAGAACGACCGGAGAGATAAGAGGAGAACCGGGAGAGGACGGAGTCTGTGAAGCCAAGGTCAGATAACGTGTTGAGGAGAAGGGGGTGGTCCACAGTGTCAAAGGCAGCTGAGAGGTCGAGGAGGATTAGGACAGAGTAGGAGCCGTTGGATTTGGCAAGCAGGAGGTCATTGGTGACCTTTGAGAGCGCAGTTTCCGTGGAATGAAGGGGACGGAAGCCAGACTGGAGGGGGTCGAGGAGAGAGTTGTTGTTGAGGAATTCTAGGCAGCGCGTGTAGACAACTCGCTCAAGGAGTTTGGAAAGGAATGGTAGGAGGGATATGGGACGATAACTAGAAGGTGAGGTGGGGTCAAGAGAGGGTTTTTTTAGGATGGGAGAGACATGGGCATGTTTGAAGGCAGAGGGGAAGGAACCAGTGGAGAGTGAGCAGTTGAAGATGGAAGTTAAGGAGGGGAGAAGGGATGGAGCGAGAGATTTCATAAGATGAGAGGGAATGGGGTCAGAAGCACAGGTGGCCGGAGTAGCACTTGAGAGGAGGGAGGAGAGTTCCTCTGAGGATACCGCTGGGAAGGATGGGAGAGTAGCAGAGAGTGTTGAGAGCCGGGGGGATGGAGAAAGGGGGGAAGAGACTTTGGGGAGGTCGGACCTGATGGATTTAATTTTGTTAATGAAGTAGGAGGCCAGATCGTTGGGGGTGAGGGAAGGAGGAGGGGGAGGAACCGGGGACCCGAGAAGGGAGTTGAATGTACGGAAGAGCTGGCGGGGGTGATGGGCATGGGTGTCAATAAGGGAGGAGAAATAGTTTTGTCTGGCAGAAGAGAGGGCTGAGTTAAGGCAGGAAAGGATAAACTTGAAGTGAACGAGGTTGGCATGGGGTTTAGGCTTTCGCCAGCAGCGTTCGGCAGCTCGAGCATAAGAGCGAAGGAGGCGCACGGTGGCAGTGATCCAGGGCTGTGGGTTAGTGGTGCGAGAGCGGCGAAGGGAGAGGGGAGCGAGCGAGTCTAGCTGAGTAGAAAGGGTAGAGTTGAGAGCAACCTCAAAAGAGTTGAGAGCAACCTCAAAAGGTTGCCCTCCTCGGAGTCAAGTGTTGGTTTTTATTGAGCACTTTTCATGTGCAGAGCACTGTACTGAGCACTTGGGAGAGTTCCAGGAGAGACACCTCCCCTGCCTATAAGGAGCTTACTAAGTCTAGAGGGGAAGACAGACATTAATATAAAGAAATAATGCCTTTAAAATTGATCATTTCTTTGTGCGTAAAAATAAATGATTATTTATTGAGAAACAGCATGGCCTAATGGATAGCGCCCAAACCTGGGAGCCAGAAGGACCTGGGTTCTAATCCTGGCCCTGCCACTTGTCAGCTGTGTGACTGGGGAAGCCACTTCACTTCTCTTTGCCTCAGTTCCCTCATCTGGAAAATGGGGATTAAGACTGGGAGCCCCACGTGGGACAACCTGATGACCTTGTATCCTCCCCAGTGCTTAGAACAGTGCTTGGCACATAGTAAGCACTTAACAAAAGCCATCATCATTATTATTATTACTGGGAGACCATGGGCGTGTCATTTCACTTCTCTGTGCCTCAGTTACCTCATCCGAAAAAGGGGGATGAAGACTGTGAGCCCCACGTGGGACATGGTCTGTGTCCAGTCTGATTACTTTGTATCAACCCCAGGGCTTAATACAATGCCTGGCATATAGTAAGCGCTTAACTGCTACCATTCAAAAAAAAAAAGATGCGGTTTCCGATCTGAGCAACGTCCAGCCCATTGAAGAGATGCGGGAGCCCCACATGGGACAACCTGATGACCTTTGTATCTAACCCAGCGCTTAGAACAGTGCTTGGCACATAGTAAGCGCTTAACAAATACCAGAATTATTATGATGCTACTTAGAAGAGCAGCGTGGCTCAGTGGAAAGAGCCCGGTCTTGGGGGTCAGAGGTCAATCAATCAATCAATCAATCGTATTTATTGAGCACTTACTGTGTGTAGAGCACTGTACTGAGCGCTTGGGAAGTGCAAGTTGGCAACATATAGAGACGGTCCCTACCCAACAGTGGGCTCACAGTCTAAAAGGGTCATGGGTTCTAATGGCGGCTCCGCCACTAGTCAGCTGTGGGGCTTTGGGCAAGTCACTTCACTTCTCTGTGCCCTCTGTTATCTCATCTGGAAAATGGGGATGAAGACTGGGAGCCCCCCGTGGGACAACCTGATCACCTTCTATATGTTGCCAACTTGTACTTCCCAAGCACTTAGTACAGTGCTCTGCACACAGTAAGCGCTCAATAAATACAATTGAAAGAATGAATAAATCTGTAAAATGGGGATTAAGACTGTGAGCCCCTGTGGGACAACCTGATCACCTTGTATCCCCCCCGCCCCTGAGCGCTTAGAACAGTGCTTCGCATATAGTAAGCGCTTAACAAATGCCATTATTATTATTTGGGTGGTCTGCGTCTCTATATGTTGCCAACTTGTACTTCCTAAGCGCTTAGTACAGTGCTCTGCACACAGTAAGCGCTCAATAAATACCATTGAAAGAATAAATAAATCTGTAAAATGGGGATTAAGACTGTGAGCCCCTGTGGGACAACCTGATCACCTTGTATCCCCCCCGAGCGCTTAGAACAGTGCTTCGCACATAGTAAGCACTTAACAAATGCCATTATTATTATTTGGGTGGTCTGCATCTCTATATGTTGGCAACTTGTACTTCCCAAGCGCTTAGTACAGTGCTCTGCACACAGTAAGCGCTCAATAAATTCAGTTGAATGAATGAATGAATGCCTAGCCGAGAATTCGCAAAAAAATTGTTCATCTCCTCTAGACTGTAAGCTCACTGTGAGTAATCTGTTCAGTGGGACTCTCCCAAGTGCTTACTACAGTGCCCTGCACATAGGAAGCGCTCAGTAAATACTGTTGATCGATGGGTTGATTCTCGAGGTTAGCACAACGGTGAAAGGCCCAGCGCTTAGAACAGTGCTCTGCACATAGTAAGCACTTAACAAATGCCATCATTATTATTATTATTATTATTAAAGGGTAGTCGGGATCAGTATTGGAGGCACTGTACTGTACTTTCCAAGCGCTTAGTACAGTGCTTTGCACACAGTAAGCGCTCAATAAATATGATTGAATGAAAGGAGAGCCCTGATGCCCAGGTAAATTAAATCCGGACAGTGAGAGAAAGGGAAACGAGAGAGGCAGATGGTGGTGGATTCACGCGTAGTATTTTCCCAACTCAAGCGACAGGATAAAGGTTAGGACGGCTGAAATTATTCAATCAATCGATCAATCATATTTATTGAGCGCTTATTGTGTGCAGAGCACTGTACTAAGCGCTTGGGAAGTACAAGTTGGCAACATATAGAGACAGTCCCTACCCAACAGTGGGCTCACAGTCTAGAAACATTCCTGAATGTTGGTATGATAATAATTAATGATGATGGTATTTGTTAAGCGCTTACTAGGTGCCAAGCACTGATGGCAGTGTATGATGTGGAATGAATCATTTCTGTCTTTCTCTAGGAAGTGCTGTCCAGGTTCTAAAGGAATGGAATATGACAGGGAAAAAGAAGGTAAGAAAGAAATATTAAAAGGTAACCGAATCTGCAGCATCATTTTTTAAAATTTGATCATTTCCAGCCACAATGTGAGGAGGCGTTTCTCCTTCCGGGCGGTCCCTCCACTCACGAAGTTGGGAAATAAATAAATTAGCGGTTTCTGTTTCCCTCCAAATCTCCTGTTTTTCACCCCCGGTAGAGCCCCGGTTCCACTTAATCGATGCGGTTTTGGCGTTTCAACGAGTAAGGATGGGGAGCCTCACCCTGGAATTTGGAAATCCGGGCCACAAAGTCACCTGAATCTGGCCCAAACTCTGAAAAACTAAATAAGCGGCCGCGTGGCTCAGCGGAAAGAGCCCGGCCTTGGGAGTCAGAGGTCGTGGGTTCTAATCCCGGATCCGCCGCTTGTCAGCTGTGTGACTCTGGGCAAGTCGCTTCACTTCTCTGGGCCTCAGTTACCTATCAATCAATCAATCAATCGTATTTATTGAGTGCTTACTGTGTGCAGAGCACTGTACTGAGCGCTTGGGAAGTCCAACTTGGCAACACATAGAGACAGTCCCTACCCAACAGTGGGCTCACAGTCTAGAAGGGGGAGACAGACAACAAAACAAAACATATTAACAAAATAAAATAAATAGAATAGATATGGACAAGTAAAATAAATAAATAATAGTGTAATAAATATGTACAAACATATATACATATATACAGGTGCTGTATATATATGTATAGGCCATGTATAGGCCATGCTGTTTCTCAATAAATAATCATATATTTTTATGCATGGAGAAATGATCAATTGTAAAGGCATTATTTATTTATATTAATGTATATTAATACCTCATCTGTAAAACGGGGATTAAGATTGTGAGCCCCACATGGGACAACCTGATCACCTTGTATCCTCCCCAGCGCTTAGAACAGTGCTTTGCATATAGTAAGCGCTTAACAAATACCAAAATGATTATTATTATTATTATTATTAATCCCGGCTCCTCCGCTTGTCAGCTGTGTGACTCTGGGCAAGTCGCTTCACTTCTCTGGGCCTCAGTTACCTATCAATCAATCAATCGGATTTATTGAGCGCTTACTGTGTGCAGAGCACTGGACTGAGCGCTTGGGAAGTACAAGTTGGCAACATCGAGAGACGGTCCCTACCCAACAGTGGGCTCACAGTCTAGAAGGGGGAGACAGACAACAAAACAAAACATATTAACAAAATAAAATAAATAGAATAGATATGTACAAGTAAAATAAATAAATAATAATAGAGTAATAAATATGTACAAACATATGTACATATATACAGGTGCTGTATATACATGTATAGGCCATGTATAGGCCATGCCGTTTCTCAATAAATAATCATTTATTTTTATGCATGGAGAAATGATCAATTTTAAAGGCATTATTTATTTATATTAATGTATATTAATACCTCATCTGTAAAACGGGGATTAAGATTGTGAGCCCCACATGGGACAACCTGATCACCTTGTATCCTCCCCAGCGCTTAGAACAGTGCTTTGCATATAGTAAGCGCTTAACAAATACCAAAATTATTATTATTATTATTATTATTATTATTATTATTATTATTATTATTATTATTAATCCCGGCTCCTCCGCTTGTCAGCTGTGCGACTTTGGGCAAGTCGCTTCACTAGGCCTCAGTTCCCTCATCTGTTGAATGGGGATTGAGACTGTGATCCCCACTTGGGACAACCTGGTCACCTTGTATCCCCTCCAGCGCTTAGAACAGTGCTTGGCACATAGTAAGTGCTTAACAAAATGCCATCATTATTATTATTATCATACCAACGTACAGGAATAATTTCAGCCGTCCTAACCTTTATCCTGTCGCTTGAGTTGAGAAAATACTATGTCTGAATCCACATTCTTATTATCAGCATTATTAGTATCAAGCGCTTAGTACAGTGCTCTGCATACAGTAAGCTCTCAATAAATAATAATAATAATAATAATGGCATTTATTAAGTGCTTACTATGTGCAAAGCACTGTTCTAAGCGCTGGAGGGATACAAGGTGATCAGGTTGCCCCACGGGGGGCTCACAGTCAATCCCCATTTTACAGATGAGGGAACCAAGGCCCAGAGAAGTTAAGTGACTTGCCCAAGGTCACACAGCTGGCAATAGTGCCCAGCGCTTAGAACAGTGCTTTGCACATAGTAAGCGCTTAACAAATGCCATCATTATTATTATTATTATTAATTGGCAGAGCAGGATTTGAACCCATGACCACTGACTCCAAAGCCCAGGCTCTTTCCATTGAGCCACGCTGCTTCTCTGAATGAATGAATGATTACCCAAGTAGACCTTGAATAGTCCCAGAGTTCATTCATTCGGTCGTTTTTGTTGCGCGCTTACTATTCATTCAATCGATCGTATTTATTGAGCACTTACTGTGTGCAGAGCACTGTACTAAGTGCTTACTATGTGTGGAACACCGTAATAATAACGATGGTATTTGTTAAGCGCTTTCTATGTGCCACACTCTGATCTAAGCTCTAGGATAATAATGATGGCATTTGTAAAGCGCTTACTATGTGCCATGCTCCGTTCTCAATGCTGGATAATAATGAAGGCATTTGTTAAGCGCTTACTATGTGCCAAGCACTGTTCTAAGTGCTGGGATAGCTACGGGATTATCAGGATGTCCCACGCAGGGCTCACATAATCCCCATTTTCCAGATGAGGGAACTGAGGCCCAGAGAAGTGAAGCGACTTGCCCAAAGTCACCCAGCTGACAAGCGGCGGAGGTGGGATTAGAACCCAGGACCTCTGACTCCCAAGCCCGGGCTCTTCCCACTGAGCCACACTGCTTCTCTGAGCAGTGTACTAAGCGCTTGGGAGAGTCCAGGGCAAAAATAAAAAGATGCATTCCCTGCCCAAGACAAGCTTACGGTCTTGGGTTCCAGGGTTAATTTCACATCCCGTCCCCTCCAGACTGTAAGCTCGTTGTGGGCATCATCAATCATATTTATTGAGCGCTTACTGTGTGCAGAGCACTGTACTAAGCGCTTGGGAAGTACAAGTTGGCAACATATAGAGACAGTCCCTACCCAATAGTGGGCTCACAGTCTAAAAGTGGGGGGGGGGACATGGACTGTCTGGACTAATTCTCTCCTATTGGACTCTCCCAAGCACTTAGCACAGCACTGTTTATATAGTAAACGCTCAGTAAATATGATCGATTGATTAATCGAGAGCCAAGCCAGCTCTCTTCCTCCCTTCCAAGCCCTCCTGAGAGCTCACCTCCTCCAGGAAGCCTTCCCACACTCAGCCCCCGTTTTCCTCTCCTCCTCCCCATCCCCTCCCGCCCTTCTTCCCCTCCCCACAGCACCTGTATATATAATAATAATAATAATAATAATAATGACATTTATTAAGCGCTTACTACGTGCAAAGCACTGTTCTAAGTGCTGGGGAGGTTACAAGGTGATCAGGTTGTCCCACGGGGGGATCCCCATTTTACAGATGAGGTAACTGAGGCACTGAGAAGTGAAGTGACTTGCCCAAAGTCGCACAGCTGACAATTGGCAGAGCCGGGATTTGAACCCATGACCTCTGACTCCAAAACCCATGCTCTTTCCACCGAGCCACGCTGCTTCTCCTATATATGTTTGTACAGATTTATTACTCTATTAATTTTACTTGTACATATCTACTATTCTATTTATTTTGTTAATGAGGGGCATTTAGATTTAATTCCATTTGTTCTGACGACTTGCCAACTTGTCCTTCCCAAGCGCTTTGTCCAGTGCTCTGCACACAGTAAGCGCTCAATAAATACGATTGAATGAATGAAAGTAGACAGGCGTCAATACCACCAGAAAAGGAGTCAATACCATCAGAACACCATTCATTCATTCAATCGTATTTATTGAGCGCTTACTGTGTGCAGAGCACTGGACTAAGCGCCTGGGAAATACAAGTCGGCAACAGAGAGAGACGGTCCCTACCCAACATTCATTCATTCATTCAATCATATTTATTGAGCACTTACTGTGTGCAGAGCACTGGACTAAGCGCTTGGGAAGTCCAAGTTGGCAACATGTACAGACGGTCCCTACCCAACATTCATTCATTCAGTGTCAGTAGTATTTATTGAGCGCTCACTGTGTGCAGAGCACTGTACTAAGCGTTTGGGAAGTACATGTTGGGAACATCTAGAGACGGTCCCTACCCAACAGTGGGCTCACAGTCTAGAAGGGGGAGACAGACGACAAAACATATTAACAAAATAAAATAAATAGAATAAATATGTACAAATAAAATAGAGTAATAAATAGGTACTAACAGATATACATATATACAGGTGCTGTGGGGAGGGGAAGGAGGTAAGGTGAGGAGAATGGGCTCGCTGTCTAGAAGGGGGAGACAGACGACAAAACATATTAACAAAATAAAGTAAATAATAATAATAATAATAATAATGATGCCATTTGTTAAGCGCTTACTATGTGCCAAGCACTGTTCTAAGCTCTGGGGAGGTTACAAGGTGATCAGGTTGTCCCATGGGGGGCTCCCAGTCTTCATCCGCATTTTCCAGATGAGGTCACTGAGGCCCAGAGAATAATAATAATAATAATAATAATAATAATAATAATAATGTCATTTGTTAAGCGCTTACTACATGCAAAGCACTATTCTAAGCGCTGGGGAGGTCACAAAGTGATCAGGTTGTCCCACGGGGGGCTCCCAGTCTTCATCCCCATTTCCCATATGAGGTCATGGAATAAATATGTACAAATAAAGTCGAGTAATAAATAGGTACTAACATATATACATATGTACAGCATGGCTCAGTGGAAAAAGCCGGGGCTTTGGAGTCAGATGTCATGGGTTCAAATCCCGGCTCTGCCACATGTCTGCTGTGTGACCTTGGGCAAGTCACTTCACTTCTCTGGGCCTCAGTTACCTCATCTGTAAAATGGGGATTAAGACTGTGAGCCCTACGTGGGACAACTTGATCATCTTGTATCCCCCCAGCGCTTAGAACAGTGCTTGGCACATAGTAAGCGCTTAACAAATGCCATTATTATTATTATTGTTATTATATATACAGATGCTGTGGGGAGGGGAAGGAAGTAAGGCGGGGGGGGTGGGCTCACTGTCTAGAAGGGGGAGACAGATGACAAAACATATTAACAAAATAAAATAAATAGAATAAATATGTACAAATAAAGTCGAATAATAAATAGGTACTAACATTTATACAGGTGCTGTGGGGAGGGGAAGGAGGTAAGGCGGGGGACTGGGCTCACAGTCTAAAAGAGGGAGATAGATGACAAAACATATTAGCAAAATAAAATAAATAGAATAAATATGTACAAATAAAGTCGAGTAATAAATAGGTACTAACATATATACAGGTGGGGAGGGGAAGGAGGTAAGGTGGAGGGGATGGGCTCACTGTCTAGAAGGGGGAGATAGACAACAAAACCAAAAAGTAATAATAATAATAATAATGGCATCTATTAAGCCCTTACTATGTGCAAAGCACTGTTCTAAGTGCTGGGGAGGATACAAGGTGATCATGTTGTCCCACGGGGGGCTCACAGTCTTCATCCCCATTTTCCAGATGAGGGAACTGAGGCCCAGAGAAGTGAAGTGACTTGCCCAAAGTCACCCAGCTGACAGTTGGCGGAGCTGGGATTTGAACCCATGACCTCTGACTCCAAAGCCCGGGCTCTTTCCACTGAGCCAAGCTGCTTCTCCATCAGTTCATCAGAATATCATCAATGCCATCAGTTCCTACCATCAATACCATCAGTTCCTGCCATCGATACCATCAATAGAAGCAGCAGAGAAGCAGCGTGGCTCAGTGGGAAGAGCCTGGGATTTGGAGTCAGAAGTCATGGGTTCAAATCCCGGCTCCGCCACTTGTCAGCTGTGTGACTTTGGGCAAGTCACTTCACTTCTCTGGGCCTCAGTTCCCTCATCTGGGAAATGAGGATTAAGACTGTGAGCCCCCTGTGGGACAACCTGATCACCTTGTAACCTCCTCCGTGCTTAGAACAGTGCTTTGCACATAATAAGCACTTAATAAATGCCATTATTATTATTATTATTATTGTCAATACCATCAGTTCAACCCCCCAACTGGTTTCTGAGCCCACTTCTAGGTTGTGAGCTCAGTGTTGGGTAGGGACTGTCTCTATATGTTGCCAACTTGTACTTTCCAAGTGCTTAGTCCAGTGCTCTGCACACAGTAAGTGCTCAATAAATATGATTGATTGATTGATTGATTGATTCATTGATTGATTCTGAGATCCCCACCACTGTTGGGTAGGGACTGTCTCTATACGTTGCCAACTTGTACTTCCCAAGCGCTTAGTCCAGTGCTCTGCACACAGTAAGCGCTCAATAAATATGATTGATTGATTGATTGACTGTGAGCCCCCCGTGGGTCAACCTGATCACCTTGTAACCTCCCCAGCGCTTAGAACAGTGCTTTGCACATAGTATGCATTTAAAAAATGCCATTATTATTATTATTATCAATACCATCAGTTCATCCTCCCAACTGGTTTCTGAGCCCACTTCT
The DNA here is from genome assembly GCF_015852505.1 of Tachyglossus aculeatus. Lineage (NCBI taxonomy): Eukaryota > Metazoa > Chordata > Mammalia > Monotremata > Tachyglossidae > Tachyglossus > Tachyglossus aculeatus. The sequence continues at coordinate 5,505,505 of NC_052072.1, forward strand.
AGACTGTGAGCCCACTGTTGGGTAGGGACCATCTCTATATGTTGCCAACTTGTACTTCCCAAGTGCTTAGTACAGTGCTCTGCACACAGTAAGCGCTCAATAAATGCGATTGATTGACTGTGAGCCCCCTGTGGGACAACCTGATCACCTTGTAACCTCCCTAGCGCTTAGAACAGTGCTTAGCACATAGTAAGCGCTTAATAAATACCATTATTATTATTATTATTATTATTATTATTATCAATACCATCAGTTCGTCCTCCCAACTGGTGTCTGAGCCCACTTCTAGACTGTGAGCCCAGTGTTGGGTAGGGACCGTCTCTATATGTTCCCCACTTGTACTTCCCAAGCGCTTAGTCCAGTGCTCTGCACACAGTAGGTGCTCAATAAATACGATTGATTGATTGATTGATTGATCCTGAGATCCCCACCACTGTTGGGTAGGGACTGTCTCTCTATGTTGCCAACTTGGACTTCCCAAGCACTTAGTCCAGTGCTCTGCACACAGTAAGCGCTCAATAAATACGATTGATTGATTCTGAGATCCCCACCACTGTTGGGTAGGGACTGTCTCTCTATGTTGCCAACTTGGACTTCCCAAGCGCTTAGTCCAGTGCTCTGCACACAGTAAGCGCTCAATAAATATGATTGATTGATTGATTGATCCCCAGCGAATAACCTGTCTTGTTTTGACGCCCCTCCTAGATCAACAAGAGAAAAAAAAGCAAATGGAAACAGCACCCAGGAGGCCCAGTGGTGAAGGAGAGAGTGGATGGAAAGGATCCCAATCCCCCGGGATCGGCAGGATTCCTGATTCTCCCTCTCAGTGGATGCTGCGGGAAGGGCCACTTTCCCACCGGTCCTGTCCAGGAGAAAACCGAGGCAGAGCAACAGGGAAAAAATCCCTCCTTGCCTCCCGACTCCCTCCGGGAGCATCCCAAGGCCACAGGCCAGTACACGCGACCGAAGAAATACTCGGACAATAAATAATAATATAACAGTGCTCTGCACACAGTAGGTGCTCAATAAATACTATTGAATGATGGTGTTTGCTAAGCGCTTACTGTGTGCCAAGCCCTGTTCTAAGCGCTGGGGAAGATGATAATTTTTTGTAGCTATTATAAAATAAATATAAATATTTATTTATTTTACTTGTACATATCTATTCTATTTATTTTATTTTGTTAATATGTTTGGTTTTGTTCTCTGTCTCCCCCTTCTAGACTGTGAGCCCACTGTTGCGTAGGGACCGTCTCTAGATGTTGCCAACTTGGACTTCCCAAGCGCTTAGTACAGTGCTCTGCACACCGTAGGCGCTCAATAAATACGATTGAATGATGGTGTTTGCTAAGCGCTTACTGTGTGCCAAGCCCTGTTCTAAGCGTTGGGGGAGATGATAATTCTTTATAGTTATTATAAAATAAGTATAAATATAAATATTTATTTATTCTGCTTGTACATATCTATTCTATTTATTTTATTTTGTTGCTATGCTTGGTTTTGTTCTCTATCTCCCCCTTCTAGACTGTGAGCCCACTGCTGGGTAGGGACCGCCTCTATATGTTGCCAACTTGGACTTCCCAAGCGCTTAGTACAGTGCTCTGCACACAGTAAGCACTCAATAAATACGATCGATTGATTGATTGATTAATAGTAATAATAATGATGGTATTTGTTAAGCGCTTACCATGTGCAAAGCACTACAAGGTCATGGAGTGAAATTCAGTGGGAGAAAGCTTTTCAGGACAATTTCAAGTATTAGACTAATAATAATAATAATAATGGTATTTGTTAAGCGCTTACTATGTGCAAAGCACTACAAGATCATGACGTGAAATTCTGTGGGAGAAAGCTTTTCAGGACAATTTCAAGTATTAGACTAATAATAATAATAATTATTATTATAATGGCATTTATTAAGTATTTACTATGTGCAAAGCACTGTTCTAAGCACTGGGGGAAATAATAATAATAATAATAATAATAATGATAATGATGGTATTTGTTAAGCACTTACTATGTGCAAAGCACAGGTCATGGCATGAAATTCTGTGGGAGAAAGCTTTTCAGGACAATTTCAAGTATTAGACTAATAATAATAATAATGACATTTATTAAGCACTTACTATTTGCAAAGCACTGTTCTAAGTGCTGGGGGAGATAATAATAATAATAATAATAATAATAATAATAATGGTATTTGTTAAGAGCTTACCATGTGCAAAGCATTACAAGGTCATGGCATGAAATTCTGTGGGAGAAAGCTTTTCAGGACAATTTCAAGTATTAGACTAATAATAATAATAATAATAATAATGGCAGTTATTAAGCACTTACTATGTGCAAAGCACTGTTCTAAGCACTGGGGGAGATAATAATAATATTGATGGTATTTGTTAAGCGCTTACCATGTGCAAAGCACTACAAGGTCATGGCATGAAATTCTGTGGGAGAAAGCTTTTCAGGACAATTTCAAGTGTTAGATTAATAATAATAATAATAATTGCATTTATTAAGCACTTACTATGTGCAAAGCACCGTTCTAAGCGCTGGGGGAGATGATAATAATAATAATAATAGTGATGGTATTTGTTAAGCACTTACCATGTGCAAAGCACTACAAGGTCATGGCATGAAATTCTGTGGGAGAAAGCTGTTCAGGACAATTCCAAGTATTAGACTAATAATAATAATAATGGCATTTATTAAGCACTTATGTGCAAAGCACTGTTCTAAGCACTGGGGGAGATGATAATAATAATAATATTGATGGTATTTGTTAAGTGCTTACTATGTGCAAAGCACTACAGGGTCATGGCATGAAATTCTGTGGGAGAAAGCTTTTCAGGACAATTTCAAGTATTTCAATAATGGCATTTATTAAGCACTGATTATGTGCAAAGCACTGTTCTAAGCGCTGGGGAGGTTACAAGGTGATCAGGTTGTCCCCCGGGGGGGCTCACAATCTTAATCCCCATTTTACAGATGAGGGAACTGAGGCCCAGAGAAGTGAAGTGACTTGCCCAAAGTCACACAGCTGACAGTTGGTGGAGCCGGGATTTGAACCCATGACCTCTGACTCCAAATCCCGGGCTCTTTCCACTGAGCCACAAGATACCTGGCATCCATGTTTCCCTCCTCCCTCCCTTCGATATTTTGTACTCCCCATGCGCTTAGTCCAGTGCTCTGTACACAGTAAGCGCTCAATAAATATGATTGAATGAAGGAATGATATTTTTCCCACCTTCAGTTCCGAAGTGCTTATATCCAAGTAAGCAGCGTGGCTCAGTGGAAAGAGCCCGGGCTTTGGAGTCAGAGGTCATGGGTTCAAATCGCGGCTCCGCCAATTGTCAGCTGGGTGACTTTGGGGAAGTCACTTCAATAAATGCTGTCATTATTATTACTATTACTTCACTTCTCTGGGCCTCAGTGACCTCATCTGTAAAATGGGGATCAAGACTGTGAGCCCCAATTGGGACAACCTGATCTCCTTGTATCTATCCCAGTGCTTAGAACAGTGCTTGGCACATAGTAAGCGCTTAACAAATAATAATAATAATAATAGTGGCATTTGTTAAGTGCTTACTATGTGCAAAGCACTGTTCTAAGCACTGGGGAGGATACAAGGTAATCAGGTGTCCCACATGGGACTCACAGTCTTAATCCCCATTTTACAGATGAGGGAACTGAGGCTCAGAGAAGTGAAGTGACTTGCCCAAGGTCACACAGCTGACAAGTGATGGAGACGGGATTAGAACCCATGACCTCTGACTCCCAAGCCCGGGCTCTTCACTGAGCCACAACAAATACCAACATCATTATTATTATTATTATTATTACAAATATGTTTCTGGAGTACAAATGAAAAGTGAATCGATGCCTCCGGCCCGTAAAAAACCTGGAGATCAACATGCGGATATGAGACATCGGCGCCTTTGGAGAGCTTTAGATTCTTCTTTCCTTCCAAAAAGGCCGATAGCCCAAAAGTTATTTTAAAAATCAAGGAAATCTGGCACATAGTAAGTGCTTAATCAATCAATCAATCGTATTAATTGAGCACTTTACTGTGTGCAGAGCACTGGACTAAGTGCTTGGGAAGTACAAGTTGGCACCAGATAGAGACGGTCCCTACCCAAGAGTGGGCTCACAGTCTAGAAGGGGGAGACAGAGAACAAAACCAAACATATTAACAAAATAAAATAAATAGAATAGATATGTACAAGTAAAATAAATAAATTAATAGAGTAATAAATATGTACAAACATATATACATATATAGAGGTGCTGTGGGGAAGGGAAGGAGGTAAGACGGGGTGGAGGTAAGACTGTGGGGAGAATAATAAATAAATGCCATCATTATTATTATTACTACTACAGCCATCTACTACATCTACCATCTACTACCATCGGGAAGCAGCATGGCTCAATGGAAAGAGCCCGGGCTTTGGAGTCAGAGGTCATGGGTTCAAATCCTGGCTCCGCCAATTGTCAGCTGTGTGACTTTGGACTTTGGGCAAGTCACTTCACTTCTCTGGGCCTCAGTTCCCTCATCTGGAAAATGGGGATTAAAAGACTGTGAGCCCCCGGTGGGACAACCTGATCACCTGGTAACCTCCCGAGCGCTTAGAACAGTGCTTTGCACATAGTAAGCGCTTAAGAAATACCATCATTATTATTATTATTGTGACCTCCCCAGCACTTAGAACAGTGCTTTGCACATAGTAAGTGCTTAACAAATCCCATAATTATTATTATATAATATATATATTATATTATATTGAGAAGCAGCATGGTGCAGTGGAAAGAGCCCGGGCTTTGGAGTCAGAGGTCATGGGTTCAAATCCCGGCTCCACCAATTGTCAGCTGTGTGACTTTGGACTTTGGGCAAGTCACTTCACTTCTCTGGGCCTCAGTTCCCTCATCTGGAAAATGGGGATGAAGACTGTGAGCCCCCCATGGGACAACCTCATCACCTTGTAACCTCCCAAGTGCTTAGAACAGTGCTTTGCACATAGTAAGCGTTTAAGAAATACCATCATTATTATTATTATTGTGACCTCCCCAACACTTAGAACAGTGCTTTGCACATAGTAAGCACTTAGCAAAGCCCATAATTATTATTATATAATATATATTATATTTTATTGAGAAGCAGCGTGGTGCAGTGGAAAGAGCCCGGGCTTTGGAGTCAGAGGTGATGGGTTCAAATCCCGGCTCCGCCAATTGTCAGCTGTGTGACTTTGGACTTTGGGCAAGTCACTTCACTTCTCTGGGCCTCAGTTACCTCATCTGGCAAATGGGGATGAAGCTGTGAGCCCCCCGTGGGACAACCTGATCACCTTCTAACCTCCCCAGCACTTAGAACAGTGCTTTGCATGTAATCAATGCTTAAGAAATACCATCATCATTATTATTATTATTATTATTATTATTGTGACCTCCCCAGCACTCAGAACAGTGCTTTGTACATAGTAAGTGCTTAATAAATGCTATTATTATTATTATTATTATTATTATTAAGACTATGAGCCCTCCCGTGGGACAACCTGATCACCTTGTAACCTCCTGAGCGCTTAGAACAGTGCTTGGCACATAGTAAGCGCTTAATAAATGCATCATCATTATTATTATTATTATTATTATTAGGCCCCAATATCGAGAAATCGTTGAAGGATTTACAGCGCTGCACCCTTTCCCTGGCCCGATACCGCCTAATGATCAAAGAAGAGGTGGATCTCTCTGTGAAGAAGATCAAAGCGGCCTTCGCCGAATTGCACGTCTGGTAAGGAACTCCGCTCGGCCCCGATGAATTGATGATGCTCCTGTTTGTTGAGCACCCTAGCGCTTAGTACAGTGCCTGGCACATAGAAGGAGAGCAAAGCGGCCTGCTCCGAATTGCGCATCCCCTTCTAATAGTAATAATAATGATGGCCTTCTCCGAATCGCGCGTCCCCTTCTAATAATAACGATAATGGCATTTATTAAGCGCTTACTATGTGCAAAGCACTATTCTAAGCACTGGGGAGGTTACAAGGTGATCAGGTTGTCCCACAGGGGGCTCACAGTCTTCATCCCCATTTTTCAGATGAGGTAACTGAGGCCCAGAGAAGTGAAGTGACTTGCCCAAAGTCACACAGCTGACAAGCAGTGGAGCTGGGATTTGAACCCATGACCTCTGACTCCAAAGCCCGGGCTCTTTCCACTGAGCCACACTGCTTCTAGACTATGAGCCCATTGTTGGGTAGGGACCGTCTCTATGTGTTGCCGACTTATACTTCCCAAGCGCTTAGTCCAGTGCTCTGCACACAGTAAGCGCTCAATAAATACGATTGAATGAATGAATGAATGAATAAACAGTAAGGAACTCCACCCGGCCCCGGCAAATTGATGATGATGGTATTTGTTGAGCCCTAGCGCTTAGTACAGTCCGTGGACGGGGACTATGACCCACCCAAATATCTTGTGTCTGGTGAGAAGCAGCGTGGCTCAGTGGAAAGAGTCCAGGCTTTGGAGTCAGAGGTCATGGGTTCTAATCCCGGCTCCGCCAATTGTCAGCTGTGTGACTTTGGGCAAGTCACTTCACCTCTCTGGGCCTCAGTTCCCTCGTTCTGTAAAATGGGGATGAACACTGTGAGCCCCCCGTGGGACAACGTGATCGCCTTGTAACCTCCCCAGCGCTTAGAACAGTGCTTTGCACATAGTAAGCGCTTAATAAATGCCATTATTATTATTATTGTTATTATTATTATTACCCCAGCACTTAGAACAGTGTCTGGCACATACTTAAGTGCAAAATGAATACCATCACCATCATCAAAGGGTCAAGCACTGTTCTAAGCGCTGGGTTCCCTGTCCCGCGTGGGACTCCCGGTCTTCATCCCCATTGTACAGATGAGGGAACTGAGGCCCAGAGAAGTGAAGGGACTTGTCCAGGGTCACACAGCAGACACAGGGCAGAGCCGGGATTAGAACCCAGGTCCTTCTGGGCCATGCCGCCCCTCCTGAGCAGGCAGAGGTTAGTTATGATAATAATAATAATAATGTTGGTATTTGTTAAGCACTTACTATGTTCCAAGCACTGTTCTAAGCGCTGGGGGAGATACAAGGTCATCAGGCTGTCCCACGTGGGGCTCACAATCTTCATCCCCATTTTCCAGAGGAGGGAACTGAGGCCCAGAGAAGTGAAGAGACTTGCCCAAAGTCACCCAGCTGACAAGTGGCAGAGGCGGGATTAGAACCCACGACCTCCGACTCCCAAGCCCGGGCTCTTTCCACTGAGCCACGCTGCTTTCTCAGGAAGATTTCTTCCAATAGATGGGAAAAGCTTCCTTCCTCTTTCCCCAGGAGACCAAGCCGCTTTCATTCATTCATTCGTTCAATCGTATTTATTGAGCGCTTACTGTGTGCAGAGCACTGGACTAAGCGCTTGGGAAGGACAAGTCGGCAACATCTAGAGACGGTCAATCAATCAATCAATCAATCGTATTTATTGAACGCTTACTGTGTGCAGAGCACTGTACTAAGCGCTTGGGAAGCGCAAGTCGGCAACATCTAGAGATGGTCCCTACCCAATGACGGGCACACAGTCGTCTAGAAGGGGGAGACAGACAACAAAACAAAATATATTCACTAAATAAAATAAAATAAATAGAATAGTAAATACGTACAAGAGAATAGTAAATATGTACAAGAGAATAATAATAATGGCATTTATTAGCGCTTACTATGTGCAAAGCACTGTTCTAAGCGCTGGGGAGGTTACAAGGTGATCAGGTTGTCCCACGGGGGGCTCACAGTCTTCATCCCCATTTTACAGATGAGGGAACTGAGGCACAGAGAAGTGAAGTGACTTGCCCAAAGTCACACAGCTGGCAAATAGGAAATATGTACAAGAGAATAGTAAATATGTACAAGAGAATAATAATAATAATAATAATAATAACGGCATTTATTAAGTGCTTACTATGTGCAAAGCATTGTTCTAAGCGCTGGGAAGGTTACAAGGTGATCAGGTTGTCCCACGGGGGGCTCACAGTCTTCATCCCCATTTTACAGATGAGGTAACTGAGGCACAGAGAAGTGAAGTGACTTGCCCAAAGTCACACAGCTGGCAAATAGGAAATATGTACAAGAGAATAATAATAATAATGGCATTTATTAAGTGCTTACTATGTGCAAAGCACTAGTCTAAGCACTGGGGAGGTTACAAGGTGATCAGGTTGTCCCACGGGGGGCTCACAGTCTTCACCCCCATTTTACAGATGAGGGAACTGAGGCCCAGAGAAGGGAAGTGACTTGCCCAAAGTCACACAGCTGGCAAACAAGAAATATGTACAAGAGAATAGTAAATATGTACAAGAGAATAATAATAATAATAATAGCCTTTATTAAGCGCTTACTGTGTGCAAAGCACTGTTCTAAGGAGGCATCAATAGCATCAATATAAATCAGTAGAATTATTCATTCATTCAATCATATTTATTGAGCGCTTACCGTGTGCAGAGCACTGTATTAAGCGCTTGGAAAGTACAATTTGGAAACAGACAAGAGATGGTCCCTACCCAACAACGGGCTCACAGTCTAGAAGGGGGGAGACAGGCAACAAAACAAAGCAAGTAGACCGGTGTTAATACCATCAGAAAAGATAAATAGAATAATTCATTCATTCACTCAATCGTATTTATTGAGCGTTTACTGTGTGCAGAGCACTGTAGTAAGCGCTTGGGAAGTACAAGTTGGCAACATGTAGAGACGGTCCCTACCCAACAACGGGCTCACAGTCTTTATATATATATATATATATATATATATATATATATATATATACATATATACTAAGTACTGTACTAAGCCCGTGTATATATACACGGGCTTAGTACAGTACTCTGCACACAGTAAGTGCTCAATAAATATGATTGATTGATTGATTGATTTATATATAGTTACTGTTGGGTAGGGACCGTCTCTACATGTTGCCAACTTGGACTTCCCAAGCGCTTAGTACAGTGCTCTGCACACAGTAAGCGCTCAATAAATACGATTGAATGAATGAATGAATAGTTACTATATATATTATAGTTATATGTAGTTACATAACACTTAGTACAGAGCTCTGCACACAGCAAGTGCTCAATAAATAGGACTGCTTGAATGAATCATTAATAAAATAAATCGAATAATAAATATGTACGGATATAAGCAAGTGCTCTGGGGTGGGGGTGTTGGGGAGGGGAGGAGGAGCAGGGGAAAAGGGGGGCTCAGTTTGGGAAAGCCTCCCCCTTTTAGACTGTGAGCCCACTGTTGGGTAGGGACTGTCTCTATATGTTGCCAATTTGTACTTCCCAAGTGCTTAGTACAGTGCTCTGCACCTAGTAAGCGCTCAATAAATACGATTGATTGATTGATTGATGATGGTATTTGTTAAGCGCTTACTATGTGCCAAGCACTGTTCTAAGCTCCGGGATTGATACAAGCTAAGCAGGTTGTCCCCCGTGGGGCTCCCAGTCTTCATCCCCATTTTACAGATGAGGGAACTGAGGCCCAGAGAAGCGACTTGCCTGAGGTCACACAGCAGACAAGCGGTGGCGGTGGGATTATTCATTCATTCATTGATTCAATCGTATTTACTACTAATAATAATGATGGCATTTGTTAAGCGCTTACTATGTGCCAAGCACTGTTCTAAGCGCTAGGGAGGATACAAGGTGATCAGGTTGTCCCACTTGGGGCTCACAGTCTTAATCCCCATTTTACAGATGAAGGTAACTGAGGCCCAGAGAAGTGAAGTGACTTGCCCAAAGTCACACAGCTGACAATTGGAGGAGCCGGGATTTGAACCCATGACCTCTGACTCCAAAGCCCGGGCTCTTTCCAATGAGCCACCAACTGGCACTCGGTGTCAGTTACTTGTCCATATCTATTCTATTTATTTTATTTTGTTAGTATGTTTGGTTTTGTTCTCTGTCTCCCCCTTTTAGACTGTGAGCCCACTGTTGGGGAGGGACTGTCTCTATATGTCGCCAACTTGTACTTCCCAAGCGCTTAGTACAGTGCTCTGCACACAGTAAGCGCTCAGTAAATACGATTGATTGATTGATAGAAGGGGATTAGAACCCACGTCCTCTGACTCCGAAGCCCGGGCTCTTTCCACTGAGCCACCCTGCTTTTCAGGCCCTCCAAAAATGGTAATCATTCATTCAGTCGTATTTATTGAGTGCTGACTGTGTGCAGAGCACTGTACTAAGCGCTTAGCACTGTACTAAGCGCTTCTCATGTCTCAACTCGGGAGTCAAGTCTTCTTCTTGTTTGCTAGGAGGAAGGCGATCTCCATGATCCTACAGCCCTAATCACAGTTAAAAAAAAACATTTGCGTAGAGAAGCAGCGTGGCTCAGTGGAAAGAGCCCGGGCTTTGGAGTCCGAGGTCATGGGTTCAAATCCCGGCTCCACCGATTGTCAGCCTTGTGACTTTGGGCAAGTCACTTCACTTCTCTGGGCCTCAGTTATCTCATCTGTAAAATGGAGATGAAGACTGTGAGCCCCCCGCGGGACAACCTGATCACCTTGTAACCTCCCCAGTGCTTAGAACAGTGCTTGGCACATAGTAAGCACTTAATAAAGCCATCATTATTATTTTATTATTATTATACTTTCTGACAGATCTGTCTGGGATAAGATTATCGGGTAAAAAAAAAACACATCTCTTTTGTGTAGAGATTATCGGTTAAGGTTATTGGATAAGAAAAGCACAGGATAAGCAGCGTGGCTCAGTGGAAAGAGCCCGGGCTTTGGAGTCAGAGGTCGTGGGTTCAAATCCCGGCTCCACCGATTGTCAGCTGTGTGACTTTCGGCAAGTCACTTCACTTCTCTGGGCCTCAGTTATCTCATCTGGAAAATGGGGATGAAGACTTGTGAGCCCCCTGTGGGACAACCTGATCACCTTGTAACCTCCCCAGCACTTAGAACAGTGCTTGGCACATAGTAAGCGCTTAATAAATGCCATCATTATTATCTTATTATTATTTATTATACTTTCTGACAGATCTGTCTGGGATAAGATTATCGGGTAAAAAAAAGCACATCTCTTTTGTGTAGAGATGTGCTCTTTTCTTAAGAGCACATAAGATTATCGGATAAGAAAAGCACAGGATAAGCAGCATGGCTCAGTGGAAAGAGCCCGGGCTTTGGAGTCAGAGGTCGTGGGTTCAAATCCCAGCTCCACCAATTGTCAGCAGTGTGACTTTGGGCAAATCACTTCACTTCTCTTGGGCTCGGTTCCCTCATCTGGAAAATGGGGGGTGAAGACTGTGAGCCCCTCGTAGGACAACTTGATCACCTGAGAGAAGCAGCATGCGTCAGTGGAAGAAGCCCGGGCTTTGGAGTCAGAGGTCATGGGTTCAAATCCCAGCTCCGCCAATTGTCAGCTGTGTGACTTTGGGCAAGTCACTTCACTTCTCTGTGCCTCAGTTCCCTCATCTGTCAAATGGGGATGAAGACTGTAAGCTCCCCATGGGACAACCTGATCACCTTGTAACCTCTCCAGTGCTTAGAACAGTGCTTTGCACATAGTAAGTGCTTAATAAATGCCATTATTATTATTATTATTATTGTATCCTCCCCAGCGCTTAGAACAGTGCTTTGCACATAGTAAGCGCTTAATAAATGCCATTATTATTATTATTATTATTGTATCCTCCCCAGCGCTTAGAACAGTGCTTTGCACATAGTAAGCGCTTAAGAAATACCATTATTATTGTTATTATTATTTGGAGTCAGAGGTCATGGGTTCAAATCCCGGCTCCGCCAATTGTCAGCTGTGTGACTTTGGGCAAGTCACTTCACTTCTCTGGGCCTCAGTGACCTCATCTGTAAAATGGGGGATGAAGACTGGGAGCCCCTCGTAGGACAACTTGATCACCCTGTCACCTCCCCAGCGCTTAGAACAGTGCTTGGCACATCGTAAGCACTTAATGAATGCCATCATCATTATTATTGGGTAGGGACTGTCTCTATATGTTGCCAATTTGTACTTCCCAAGCGCTTAGTACAGTGCTCTGCACATAGTAAGTGCTCAATAAATACGATTGATGATGATGATGATGATGATGATGATGATTACATCTCGAATGAAGACGTTTTCCTTTCTTTTAATCTTTTCCAGCATCACGGACAAAGAAAAGTCATTAATGGCTGAAATGGAGAAAGTCAAAGAAGAGGCCAGTAAGCAGACGGGTGCCCGGGGAAATGGGGGGAGATGGGGGTGGCTTTCGGAAACGCTCAGCGATGGTGACGATTCTTCCTCACGCGGAGAAGCAACGTGGCCTGGAAGCCAGAAGGACATAATAATAATAATAATAATAATAATAATAATAATAATAATAATGGTATTTGTTAAGCGCTTACTATGTGTCAAACACTGTTCTAAGCACTGGGGTAGACACAAGGTGATCAGATTGTCCCACGGGGGGCTCACAGCCTTAATCCCCATTTTACAGATGAAGTAATTGAGGCCCAGAGAATAATAATACTAATAATGGTGGTATTTGTTAAGCGCTTACTATGTACCAAGCACTGTTCTAAGTGCTGGGGTAGATACAAGGTGATCAGGTTGTCCCACGTGGGGCTCACAGCCTTAATCCCCATTTTCCAGATGAGGGAACTGGCACAGCGAAGTGAAGTGACTGGCCCAAAGTCACACAGCTGACACGTAGCGGAGCTGGGATTTGAACCCGTGACCTCTGACTCCAAAGCCCGGGCTCTTTCCACAGAGCCACGCTGCTTCTCTAACTTAAATTCTCTGTGTCTCAGTTCCCTCATCATCATCAATCGTATTTATTGAGCGCTTACTATGTGCAGAGCACTGTACTAAGCGCTTGGGAAGTACAAATTGGCAACATATAGAGACAGTCTCTACCCAACAGCGGGCTCACAGTCTAAAAGGGGGAGACAGAGAACAAAACCAAACATACTAACAAAATAAAATAAATAGAATAGATAGGTACAAGTAAAATAAATAAATAAATAGAGTAATAAATATGTACAAACATATATCCATATATACAGGTGCTGTGGGGAAGGGAAGGAGGTAAGATGGGGGGATGGAGAGGGGGACGAGGGGGAGAGGAAGGAAGGGGCTCAGTCTGGGAAGGCCTCCTGGAGGAGGTGAGCTCTCAGCAGGGCCTTGAAGGGAGGAAGAGAGCGAGCTTGGCAGATGGGCAGAGGGATTGGGGGCATTCCGGGCCCGGGGGAGTTCCCTCATCTGTAAAATGGGGATGAAGACTGGTCACGATTTGAACCCAAGCCCAGGCTCTTTCCACTAAGCCACGCTGCTTCTCCCATGGGCTCTAATCCCGGCTCTGCCACTTTCATTCATTCATTCAGTCGTACTTATTAAGCGCTTACTGTGTGCAGAGCACTGTACTAAGCGCTTGGGAAGTCCAAGTCGGCAACAGATAGAGACGGTCCCTACCCGACAGCGGGCTCACGGTCTAGAAGGGGGAGACGGACAACAAAACAAAACATGCAGACAGGTGTCAAAATAGCTCAGTATGATAATAATAAATAATAATGATGGCATTCATTCATTCAATCAATCGTATTTATTGAGCGCTTACTGTGTGCAGAGCACTGGACTAAGCGCTTGGGAAGTCCAAGTTGGCAACATCTAGAGACGATCCCTATCCAACAGTGGGCAAAATAAAATAAATAATTATAATAATAATGATGGTATTTGTTAAGTGCTTACTATGTGAAAAGCACTGTTCTAATCAATCAATCAATCAATCAATCGTATTTATTGAGCGCTTACTGTGTGCAGAGCACTGGACTAAGCACTTGGGAAGTCCAAGTTGGCAACATCTAGAGACAGTCCCTACCCAACACTTGGTCTCAGAGTCTAAAGCGCTGGGGAGGTTAACATTCATTCATTCATTCATTCATTCAATCGTATTTATTGAGCGCTTACTGTGTGCAGAACACTGTACTAAGCGCTTGGGAGGTACAAGTTGGCAACATATAGAGACGGCCCCTACCCAACAGCGGGCTCACAGTCTGATCAGGTTGTTCCACGGGGGGCTCCCAGTCTTAATCCCCATTTTCCAGATGAGGGAACTGAGGCCCAGGGAAGTGAAGTGACTTGCCCAAAGTCACACGGCTGACAAGTGGTGGAGCCGGGATTTGAACCCATGACCTCTGACTCCAAAGCCCCCACGCTGCTTCTCATGGGCAGGGAATGTGCCTGCCAACTCCGTTATTCTGTCCACTCCCAAACAATTAGTACAGTGCCCTGCTCACTGTAAGCACTCAATAATTACCCCTAATTGACTGATGGATTGAAAAATGCGTAGGTCTGCGGGGGTCAGAAAATCTGGTTCAAAAGACAGTTGAGAAATTAATGGAGGAGGTTGTCTGCTGTGTGACCTTGGACAAGCAGCGTGGCTTAGTGGAAAGAGCCCGGGCTTTGGAGTCAGAGGTCATAAATTCAAATCCCCGCTCCGCCAACTGTCAGCTGTGTGACTTTGGGCGAGTCACTTCACTTCTCTGGACCTCAGTGGCCTCATCTGTAAAATGGGGATTAAGACTGTGAGGCCCCCGTGGGACAACCTCATCACCTTGGAACCTCCCCAGCGATTAGAACAGTGCTTGGCACATAGTAAGCACTTAATAAATGCCATTATTATTATTATTATTATTATTATTATTATTATTATTATTATTATTCTCTGGGCCTCAGCGGCCTCATCTGTAAAATGGGGATGAAGACCGTGAGCCCCCCGTGGGACAACCTGATCACCTTGTATCCCTCCCCAGCGCTTAGAATAGTGCTTTGCACATAGTAAGCACTTAATAAATGCCATTAAAAAAAGGTTACTTCGCTTCTCTGGGCCTCAGTGGCCTCATCTGTAAAATGAGGATTAAGAGTGTGAACCCCCAGCGGGACAACCTCATCACCTTGTAACCTCCCCAACGCTTAGAACAGTGCTTGGCACATGGTAAGTGCCTAATAAATGCCGTTATTATCATTATCATTATTATTATTATTATTATTATTCTCTGGGCCTCAGCGGCCTCATCTGTAAAATGGGGATGAAGACTGGGAGCCCCCCGTGGGACAACCTGATCACCTTGTAACCTCCCCAGCGCTTAGAACAGTGCTTTGCACATAGTAAGCGCTTAATAAATGCCATTAAAAAAAAGTTACTTGGCTTCTCTGGGCCTCAGTGGCCTCTCTATATGTTGCCAACTTGGACTTCCCAAGCGCTTAGTCCAGTGCTCTGCACACAGTAAGCGCTCAATAAATACAATTGATTGATTGATTGATTGATTCTCTGGGCCTCAGCGACCTCATTTCTAGACTGTGAGCCCACTGTTGGGTACGGCCTGTGTCTATAAGTTGCGAACTTGTACTTCCCAAGCGCTTAGTCCAGTGCTCTGCACACAGTAAGCGCTCAATAAATACAATTGATTGATTGATTGATTCTCTGGGCCTCGGCGACCTCATCTCTAGACTGTGAGCCCACTGTTGGGTAGGGACCGTCTCTATAAGTTGCCAACTTGGACTTCCCAAGCGCTTAGTCCAGTGCTCTGCACACAGTAAGCGCTCAATAAATACGATTGATTGATTGATTGATTGATTGATTGATCTCTAAAATGGGGATTGAGAGTGTGAGCCCCGGGTGGGACAGGGATCGTGCCAACCCGGTGATTAGAAAACGTACCTTTTTGTTGTTGACCTCTCCCAAGCGTTTAGTACAGTGCTGTGTACACGGTAAGTGCTCAATAAAATATGATTGAATGAATCCCCAGGCTGGAAGTGGCGGGGGGGGAGCTTTTTCCCACGGGAAAATTCCCCATCCTAAATGGGTTTTCCTTGGTACCTGGCAGTGGGAATACTGAACGCCCGGCAGAAGAAAGCGGAGGAGTTAAAGAGATTGACCGATTTGGCCAAGCAGATGGCCGACACCCAACTGTCGGAACTCCGAGCTGAAATTAAGGTACGTTTGGAACCGTTCGCCCCTTAATCATCATTATCATCATCAATCGTATTTATTGAGCGCTTACTCTGTGCAGAGCACTGTACTAAGCGCTTGGGAAGTACAAATTGGCAACACATAGAGACAGTCCCTGCCCAACAGTGGGCTCACAGTCTAAAAGGGGGAGACAGAGAACAAAACCCAACATACTAACAAAATAAAATAAATAGAAGAGATATGTACAAGTAAAATAAATAAATAAATAAATAAATAGAGTAATAAATCTGTACAAACATATATCCATATATACAGGTGCTGTGGGGAAGGGAAGGAGGTAAGGCGGGGGGGATGGAGAAGGGGACGAGGGGGAGAGGAGGGAGGACGAGGGGGAGAGGAGGGATAATAATAATAATAATAATAACGGCCTTTATTAAGCGCTCACTATGTGCCAAGCACTGTTCTAAGCGCTGGGGAGGTTACAAGGTGATCAGGTTGTCCCACCTGGGGCTCCCAGTCTTCATCCCCATTTTCCAGATGAGGCCACTGAGGCCCAGAGAATAATAATAATGGCATTTATTAAGCGCTTACTATGTGCCAAGCACTGTTCTAAGCGCTGGGGAGGTTACGAGGTCATCAGGTTGTCCCACCTGGGGCTCCCTGTCTTCATCCCCATTTTCCAGATGAGGCCACTGAGGCCCAGAGAATAATAATAATGACATTTATTAAGCACTTACTATGTGCCAAGCACTGTTCTAAGCACTGGGGAGGTTACAAGGTGATCAGGTTGTCCCACCTGGGGCTCCCAGTCTTCATCCCCATTTTCCAGATGAGGCCACTGAGGCACAGAGAATAATAATAATAATGGCATTTATTAAGCGTTTACTAGGTGCCAAGCACTGCTCTAAGCACTGGGGAGGTTACAAGGTGATCAGGTTGTCCCACGTGGGGCTCCCAGTCTTCATCCCCATTTTACAGATGAGGCCACTGAGGCACAGAGAATAATAATAATAATAATGGCCTTTACTAAGCACTTACTATGTGCCAAGCACTGTTCTAAGCGCTGGGGAGGTTACAAGGTGATCAGGTTGTCCCATCTGGGGCTTCCAGTCTTCATCCCCATTTTACAGACGAGGCCACTGAGGCCCAGAGAATAATAATAATAATAATAACAATAATAATAATAATAATAATAATAATAATGACGTTTATTAAGCACTTACTATGTGCCAAGCACTGTTCTAAGCGCTGGAGAGGTTACAAGGTGATCAGGTTATCCCACCTGGGGCTCCCAGTCTTCATCCCCATTTTACAGATGAGGCCACTGGGGCCCAGAGAATAATAATAATAATAATAATATTAGCATTTATTAAGCATTTACTATGTGCCAAGCACTGTTCTAAGCGCTGGGGAGGTTATAAGGTCATCAGGTTATCCCACATAGGGCTCCCAGTCTTCATCCCCATTTTCCAGAGGAGGTCACTGAGGCCCAGAGAAGTGAAGTGACTTGCCCAAAGTCACAAAGCTGACAGATGGAGGAGCCGAGTAGAAGCAGTAGTAGCCATAAAACTATTTACTGAGCTCCTCCTGTTGGTATTTTCGGCCTGCCAAGATTTGCTGGGTTTCAGACGGCTCACTCTACTTGAGAAGCAGCGTGGCTCTGTGTCAAGAGCCCGGGCTTGGGAATCAGAGGTTGTGGGTTCAAATCCTGACTCCACCACTTAATAATAATAATAATGGCATTTATTAAGCACTTACTATGTGCAAAGCACTGTTCTAAGCGCTGGGGGAGATACAAGGTGATCTAGTTGTAGCATGGCTCAGTGGAAAGAGCCCGGGCTTTGGAGTCAGAGTTCACGGGTTCAAATCCCAGCTCTGGCACTTGTCAGCTTTGTGACCTTGGGCAAGTCACTTAACCTCTCTGAGCCTCAGTTCCCTCATCTGGAAAATGGGGATTAAGACTGTGAGCCCCCTGTGGGACAACCTGATCACCTTGCAACCTCCACAGCGCTTAGAACAGTGCCTGGCACATAGTAAGCGCTTAATAAATACCATCATTATTATTATTATTATTGTCCCACGAGGGGCTCACAGTCTTCATCCCCATTTTACAGATGAGAGAACTGAGGCCCAGAGAAGTGACGTGTCTTGCCCAAAGTCACCCAGCTGACAAATGGTGGAGCTGGGATTTGAACCCATGACCTCTTACTCCAAAGCCCGGGCTCTTTCCACTGAGCCACGCTGCTTCACTTGTCCACTGTGTGACCTTGGGCAAGGCACTTCACTTCCCTGGGCCTCAGTGACCTCATCTGGAAAATGGGGATGGAGACTGGGAGCCCCACATGGGACAACCTGATTCATTCATTCCTTCAATCGTATTTATTGAGTGCTTACTGTGTGCAGAGCACTGTACTAAGCGCTTGGGAAGTCCAAGTTGGCAACGTCTAGAGACGGTCCCTACCCAACAGCGGGCTCACAGGCTAGAAGGGGGAGACAGTCAATCAATCAATCGTGTTTATTGAGCGCTTACTGGGTGCAGAGCACTGTACGAAGCGCTTGGGAAGTCCAAGATGGCAACATATGGAGATGGTCCCTACCCAACAGCGGGCTCACAGTCTAGAAGGGGGAGATGGACAATATATCAAAACATTCATTCATTCGGTCGTATTTATTGAGCGCTTACCGTGTGCAGAGCACTGTACGAAGCGCTTGGGAAGTCCAAATGGCAACATATGGAGACGATCCCTACCCAACAGTGGGCTCACAGTCTAGAAGGGGGAGACGGACAACATATCAAAACATTCATTCATTCGGTCGTATTTATTGAGCGCTTACTGTGTGCCGAGCACTGTACTAAGCGCTTGGGAAGTCCAAGATGGCGACATATGGAGACGGTTCCTACCCAACAGTGGGCTCACAGTCTAGAAGGAGGAGACAGACAACAGAACAAAACATTCATTCATTCAGTCGTATTTATTGAGCGCTTCCTGTGTGCAGAGCACTGTACGAAGCGCTTGGGAAGTCCAAGATGGCGACATATGGAGACGGTCCCTACCCAACAGTGGGCTCACAGTCTAGAAGGAGGAGACAGACAACAGAACAAAACATTCATTCATTCAGTCGTATTTATTGAGCGCTTCCTGTGTGCAGAGCACTGTACGAAGCGCTTGGGAAGTCCAAGATGGCAACATACGGAGATGGTCCCTACCCAACAGCAGGCTCACAGTCTAGAACAATTACCGTTATTATTATTATTACTATTAAGCGCTTAGTCCAGTGCTCTGCACACAGTAAGCACTCAATAAATACGATTGATTGATCGTTACTTGTGTCTTCTTTCTTCCCTCTCGTCTGCAGCACTTTGTCAGCGAGCGCAAATATGACGAAGAGCTGGGCCGGGCCGCCCGCTTCTCCTGCGACGTGGAGCAGCTGAAGGGCCAGATCTCGCTCTGCGGAGAGAGTGAGTCTTCGCACCCGGGGCCGGGGGTGCGGGACCGTCCTGCCTCCTTTTTGGCATATAATAATAATAATAATAATAATAATAGTAATAATAGCATTTATTAAGCGCTTACTATGTGCAAAGCACGGTTCTAAGCGCTGGGGAGGTTACAAGGTGATCAGGTTGTCCCATGAGGGGCTCACAGTCTTAATCCCCATTTTACAGTTGAGTTAACTGAGGCCCAGAGAAGTGCAGTGACTTGCCCAAAGTCACACAGCTGACAGTTGGAGGAGCCGGGATTTATAATAATAATAATGGCATTTACTAAGTGTTTACTCTGTGCGAAGCACTGCTGTAAGCGCTGGGGAGGTTACAAGGTAATCAGGTTGTCCCATGGGGGCCTCCCAGTCTTCATCCCCATTTTACAGATGAGGGAACTGAGGCCCAGGGAAGTGAAGTGGCTTGCCCAAAGTCACACAGCTGACAATTGGAGGAACCAGGATTTATAATAATAATAATAATAATGATGATGATGGCATTTATTAAGCGCTTACTATATGCAAAGCACTGTTCTAAGTGCTGGGGAGGTTACAAGGTGATGAGGTTGTCCCTCAGGGGGCTCCCAGTCTTCATCCCCATTTTCCAGATGAGGGAACTGAGGCCCAGAGAAGTGAAGCGACTTGCCCAAAGTCACACAGCTGACAATTGGAGGAGCCGGGATTTATAATAATAATAATAACAATGGCATTTATTAAGCGCTTACTATGTGCAAAGCACTGTTCTAAGCACTGGGCAGGTTACACGGCGATCAGGTTGTCCCTCGGGGAGCTCCCAGTCTTCATCCCCATTTTCCAGATGAGGGACCTGAGGCCCAGAGAAGTGAAGTGACTTGCCCAAAGTCACACAGCTGACAATTGGAGGAGCCGGCATTTGAACCCGTGACCTCGGGCTCTTTCCACGGACGGAGCCACGCTGCTTCTCGTGACGGGGTTGGGGCTCCCAGATAATAAGTAGGACCGACTGCTGGACCGACGGGCCCGGCCGAGCAGGAGGCGCGACTCCTAACGTCGAGCCCCGGGTTCTGGGTTCCAGTTTCACACCCGAAGGACAACTACTCGGCGCGGGCCGGTTGCAGCTGGCTCCTGCCCTCCGTGGGGAGGCCAGTGCGCTCCCGTGGGAAGGCGGCTCCCCGTGGCCCCGTCCTCCGGACCCACCGCCCCGAGGAGGCCCACGGCGACCATGAGGGCGACCATGATGGCCACCACAGCCGAGGACCCGCTCGCCCCCAACACCTCATCACCGAGGCCTCTCCCGCGGCCAGCAAGGTGAGCCCTGGGACGATGATGATGATGATGGCATTTGTTAAGCGCTTACTATGTGCCAAGCACTGTTCTAAGCGCTGGGGGGGGATACAAGGTGATCACGTTGTCCCCCGTGGGGCTCACAGTCTTCATCCCCATTTGACGGATGAGGTTAACTGAGGCTCAGAGAAGTGAAGTGACTTGCCCAAGGTCACACAGCAGACGTGGCGGAGCCAAGATTTGAACCCCCGACCTCTGACTCCGAAGCCCGGGCTCTTTCCACTGGGACCCGCTGCTTCCCAACAGTTCACCAACAGTTCACCAACAGTTGTTAGAAGAACGCTCTCCCAGCCTCTTCACCCTTGCCCAGGCCTGCATAGAACAAGGTCGAGGAACAGCTGTATGAAACCCGTAAGGATCGAAGCTCGTGTTTTCACTAAGGCTTTTGGGAATTGCTCCTGGTGCACTCTTGCTGCCATTAAAAACAAGTTGCAGCCTGAAGAGAGAATAGAAAATCCGTTCATTTTCTCAGCATTCCAAGCTTGAAGCGTGGCGTGAGGCAGCTTTTGGCCCGCGTTTCATTGTTTTCCAACAGAGTGGGGGTCTTTATCCCCGTTACGGGTTTTATCAGGGTTTTTAGCCCCTTCCTTCCTCTCCCCCTCGTCCCCCTCTCCATCCCCCCATCTTGCCTCCTTCCCTTCCCCACAGCACCTGTATCTATGTATATATATGGTTGTACATATTTATTACTCTATTTATTTATT
The DNA here is from genome assembly GCF_015852505.1 of Tachyglossus aculeatus. Taxonomy (NCBI): domain Eukaryota; kingdom Metazoa; phylum Chordata; class Mammalia; order Monotremata; family Tachyglossidae; genus Tachyglossus; species Tachyglossus aculeatus. The sequence goes on from NC_052072.1 coordinate 5,526,975, forward strand.
TATTTTACTTGTACATTTCTATCCTATTTATTTGATTTTGTCGGTATGTTTGGTTCTGTTCTCTGTCTCCCCCTTTTAGACTGTGTGAGCCCACTGTTGGGTAGGGACTGTCTCTATGTGTTGCCAATTTGTACTTCCCAAGCGCTTAGTACAGTGCTCTGCACATAGTAAGCGCTCAATAAATACGATTGATTGATTGATTGATTGATTGATTGATTCCCCTTAAGTGCTTACTAAGCGCTTACTATGTGCACTGTTCTAAGCGCTGGGGAGGATACAAGGTGATCAGGTTGTCCCACGGGGGGCTCGCAGTCTTCATCCCCATTTTACAGATGAGGCCACTGAGGCCCAGAGAATAATAGTAATAATAATAATGGCATTTATTAAGCACTTACTATGTGCCATGCACTGTTCTAAGCACTGGGGAGGTTACAGAGTGATCAGGTTGTCCCACGGGGGGCTCCCAGTCTTCATCCCCATTTTACAGATGAGGCCACTGAGGCCCAGAGAATAATAATAATAATAATGGCATTTATTAAGCACTTACTATGTGCCATGCACTGTTCTAAGCGCTGGGGAGGTTACAAGGTGATGAGGTTGTCCCACGGGTGGCTCACAGTCTTCATCCCCATTTTACAGATGAGGCCACTGAGGCCCAGAGAAGCAAAGTAACTTTGGGGGTCATGCCAGGGGGGAGGAGAAAGGGGGACCACCTTGGCTTCTCATTCATTCATTCCATCGTCTTTATTAATAATAATAATAATAATGATGGCATTTATTAAGCGCTTACTATGTGCAAAGCACCGTTCTAAGTGCTGGGGAGGTTAGTAAGTGCTTAATAAATGCCATTGTCATCCTCATCATCATTACAGTGGGCTTCTAGACTGTGAGCCCACTGTTGGGTAGGGACCGTCTCTATATGTTGCCAACTTGGACTTCCCAAGCGCTTAGTACAGTGCTCTGCACACAGTAAGCACTCAATAAATACATTTGATTGATTGATTGATTACAAGGAGATCAGGCTGTACCACGGGGGGCTCACACTCTTCATCCCCATGGCTCAGTGGAAAGAGCCCGGGCTTTGGAGTCAGAGGTCATGGGTTCAAATCTCGGCTCTGCCCCTTGTCAACTGTGACTTTGGGCAAGTCACTTCACTTCTCTGGGCCTCAGTTACCTCATCTGTAAAATGGGGATTAAGACTGTGAGCCCCCCGTGGGACAACCTGATCACCTTGTAAACTCCCCAGAGCTTAGAACACTGCTTTGCACATAGTAAGCGCTTAATAAATGCCATCATTATTATTAGTATAGTATAGTATAGTACAGTACAGTATAGTATATATTATAGGCCCGGAGAAGTGAAGTGACTTGCCCAAAGTCACCCAGCTGACAATTGGCAGAGCTGGGATTCGAACCCATGACCCCTGACTCCAAAGCCCGGGCTTTTTCCGCAGAGCCACGACAAGAAAAGAAAATTGAGGAGTGGAGGAGGTGGGCAGGGAAGGGCAGGAGGAGAATCCCCCCAGCCCTACTTCCTTCCCCTCCCCACAGCACTTGTATATATTTGTACAGATTCATTAGGCTATTTGTTTGTCCATATTTACTATTCTATTTATTTTGTTAATGAGGTGCAATTGGCTTTAATTCTATTTGTTCTGATGATTTTGACACCTGTTTACACGTTTTGTTTTGTTGTCTGTCTCCCCCTCCTAGACTGTGAGCCCGCTGTAGGGTCAGACCGTCTCTATATGTTGCTGACTTGTACTTCCCAAGCGCTTAGTACAGTGCTCTGCACACAGTAAGCGCTCAATAAATACGATTAAAGGAATAAATGAATTCTATTTATTTTATTTTGTTAATATGTTTTGTTTTGTTGTCTGTCTCCCCCTTCTAGACTGTGAGCCCGCTGTTGGGTAGGGGCCGTCTCTAGATGTTGCCAATTTGGACTTTCCAAGCGCTGAGTACAGTGCTCTGCACACAGTAAGCGCTCAATAAATATGATTGAATGAATGAATGAATGAATATTTATTCTATTTATTTTATTTTGTTAGTATGTTTTGTTTTGTTCTCTGTCTCCCCCTTCTAGACTGTGAGCCCGCTGTTGGGTAGGGACCGTCCCTAGATGTTGCCAACTTGGACTTCCCAAGCGCTTAGTCCAGTGCTCTGCACGCAGTAAGCGCTCAATAAATACGATTGAATGAATGAATGAATGTTTATTCTATTTATTTTGTTAATGAGGTGCAATTGGCTTTAATTCTATTTGTTCTGATGATTTTGACACCCTGTTTACATGTTTTGTTTTGTTCTCTGTCTCCCCCTTCTAGACTGTGAGCCCGCTGTTCGGTAGGGACCATCTCTAGATGTTGCCAACTTGAACTTCCCAAGCGCTTAGTCCAGTGCTCTGCACACAGTAAGCGCTCAATAAATACGATTGAATGAATGAATATTTATTCTATTTATTTTATTTTGTTAGTATGTTTTGTTTTGTTGTCCGTCTCCCCCTTCTAGACTGTGAGCCCACTGTTGGGTAGGGACCGTCTCTAGATGTTGCCAACTTGTACTTCCCAAGCGCTTGGTACAGTGCTCTGCACACAGTAAGTGCTCAATAAATACGATGATTGAATGAATGAATGACTGAATTCCTACCAAAATTCAGTTCCCTAAAGTGAGGGCAGCGAGCCTGAAAGAAGTCACTAGTAGGTGTTCGTTTTTTCCAGTTTCATTTAAGCAAACACCTCCAAGTGACTTCCTTCAGTTTCTTTTTAGAGCGCTTACTGTGTGCAGAGCACTGGACTAAGCGCTTGGGAAGGACATGTCGGCAACATATATTCATTCAATCGTATTTATTGAGCGCTTACTGTGTGCAGAGCACTGGACTAAGCACTTGGGAAGTACAAGTTGGCAACATCTAGAGACGGTCCCTACCCAACAGTGGGCTCACAGTCTAGAAGGGGCAGACAGACAACAAAACAAAACATATTAACAAAATTAATAGAATATGGACAAATAAAATAGAGTAATATATATGTACAAACATATATACATATATACAGGCATATACATATATACAGACGCTCCCTACCCAACAGTGGGCTCACAGTCTAGAAGAGGGAGACAGAGAACAAAACAAAACATATTAACAAAATAAAATAAATAGAATAAATATGGGCAAATAAAATAGAGTAATAAATATGTACAAACATATGTGTGTGTATATATATATATATACACAGGTATATACATATACAGAGATGGTCCCTACCCAACAGCGGGCTCACGGTCTAGAAAGGGGAGACAGAGAACAAAACAAAACATATTAGCAAAATAAAATAAATAGAATTAATATGGACAAATAAAATAAATAGAGTAATAAATATGCACAAACATATATACATATATACAGGCATATACATATACAGAGACAGTCCCTACCCAACAGTGGGCTCACAGTCTAGAAGAGGGAGACAGAGAACAAAACAAAACATATTAACAAAATAAAATAAATAGAATAAATATGGGCAAATAAAATGAATAGAGTAATAAATATGTACAAACATGTATATATATATATATATACACAGGTATATACATATACAGAGACGGTCCCTACCCAACAGCGGGCTCACGGTCTAGAAAGGGGAGACAGAGAACAAAACAAAACATATTAGCAAAATAAAATAAATAGAATTAATATGGACAAATAAAATAAATAGAGTAATAAATATGCACAAACATATATACATATATACAGGCATATACATATACAGAGACAGTCCCTACCCAACAGCGGCCTCACGGTCTAGAAGGGGGAGACAGACAACAAAACAAAACATATTAGGAAAATAAAATAAATGGAATAAATATGGACAAATAAAATAAATAAATAGAGTAATAAATATGTACAAACATATACACATATATACAGGCATATACATATATAGAGATGCTCCCTACCCAACAGTGGGCTCACATGGTCTAGAAGGGTGAGACAGAGAACAAAACAAAACATATTAAGAAAATAAAAGAAATGGAATAAATATGGACAAATAAAATAAATAAATAAATAGAGTAATACATACGTACAAACATATATACATATATGCAGGCATATACATATACAGAGACGGTCCCTACCCAACAGAGGGCTCATGGTCTAGAAGGGGGAGACAGAGAACAAAACAAAACATATTAGTAAAATAAAATAAATAGAATAAATATCATCATCATCATCATCATCAATCGTATTTATTGAGCGCTTACTATGTGCAGAGCACTGGACTAAGCGCTTGGGAAGTCCAAATTGGCAACATCTAGAGACAGTCCCTACCCAACAGTGGGCTCACAGTCTAAAAGGGGGAGACAGAGAACAAAACCAAACATACTAACAAAATAAAATAAATAGAATAGATATGTACAAATAAATTAAATAAATAAATGAATAAATACAGTAAAAAAAATATGTACAAACAATATGGACAAATAAAATAAATAAATAAATAGAGTAATAAATACGCACAAACATATATACAGATATATACATATATAGAGACTTCCCAAGCACTTAGTACAGTGCTCTGCACACAGTAAGTGCTCAATAAATACGATTGATTGATTGATTGAGACGGTCCCTACCCAACAGCGGGCTCACACGGTCTAGAAGGGGGAGACGGACAACAAAACAAAACACGTGGACAGGTGTCAAGTCGTCAGGACAAATAGAAGTAAAGCTAGATGCACAGCATTAACAAATAGAATAGTAAATATGTACAAGTAAAATAAATAATCAATCTGTACAAACATATAGGCGGGTGCTGTGGGAAGGGGAAGGAGGTAGGGTGGGGGGGGATGGGGAGGAGGAGAGCCCACTGTAGGGTAGGGACTGTCTCTATATGTTGCCGACTTGTACTTCCCAAGCGCTTAGTCCAGTGCTCTGCACACAGTAAGCGCTCAATAAATACGATTGATGATGATGATGAGTAGAGGAAAAAGGGGGCTGAGTGTGGGAAGGCCTCCTGGAGGAGGGGAGCTCTCAGGAGGGCTTGGAAGGGAGGAAGAGAGCTGGTTTGGCGGATGGGCGGAGGGAAGGAGGGCATTCCGGGCCAGGGGGAGGACGTGGCTTCCTAAATTTGACTTCCATCACAGGCGTGGGTGCGTGTTGTGTGTGTTTTTTGTTTCCCCCAGGACGGTCCCTCCGGCCAGCGGCGAAGACCGACCGCCCGGCCTCGCCCGGCCCGGACGGCCAAGGGCCCCGCGGGCCCGGACGTGGACCAGCCGGGCAAGGCCGGGCCCCGCCACCACTACCGGCGCCCCCAAACCAGGGGCCCCGCCAGGGGCCCAGAGGCGGCGGGGGTGGCGGAGGCCGCCGGGGCGGAGGTCAGGGGTCAGGGCCCCTCGGGCCGGGCCGCCCCGGAGAAGCCAAGGCGCCGACGGGCTCGGCCCCCGCGGGTCGGCCTGTGGGACCCCCGAGGCTCCACGTGCCCGCCGTGACCTCGGTGGCCACCCCTGCCCTCCTTCCAACCGGGCCCGGCCTCGCCCTGGGCCCAACTCCTTGGCACGGGGCCGCCGCGGCCTTCCTCTGGCCCCCGAGGAGAGGAACGGGAGCGAAGCCCACCCCAGTCCCGGGGTCGGCCTTCCCCCCGGGACCACCCCCTCACTGCCGGCCGCGGGGGTCCGGTCCTCACCCCCGTGTCCTGGGACGCCCCCCACCCTTTGGTACAATGGAAACCCGGCCATTTCTCGGATCGAATCGACCCACAGCTCCCGGAAAGTGATTAAAGGCCGCTGTGTCCGCCACCTGCGTGTTTGTGGGGGCGCGGGCGGGGGTCCTCGTGGCCGCGGTGGGCCCGGGGGGCGGAAGGCGGCCTCCTCAGTCCCCTCCATCCCACCCGTGGATCTCCGCTTTCCGGGCCCCAGAAGGGCAGGAGGCCATGGCAGCGGAGGTGGCGGGATGGTCTTAGGCGCTTAGTACAGTGCCCTGCACACAGTAAGCGCTCAATAAATACGATTGATTGATTGATTGATGGTCGAGGGTCCGCGCAGCCTCGTGCCAAGGGCTGGCACGTGCTCCTCTTCCTCCTCCTCATCGGTGCCTCTTTGCCTCCCACGGTTCCGTGGCCATTCGCATCCGGGAAGGAGCTCCCACCCTCGTGTCTCCCCAGGGTGAGCCATCCTGCCCTTTGGGGCCCTGGTGATTTCAATTATGATAATAATAATAGTAATTAATAATGGTATTTGTTAAGTGCTTTCCCCTCGGGTGAGCCATGCTGCCCGTTGGGGCCCTGGTGGTTTCAATAATGATAATAATAATAATAATAATGGTGTTTGTTAAGTACTTTCCCCCCGGATGAGCCATCCTGCCCGTTGGGGCCTTGGTGGTTTCAATAATGATACTAATAATAATAATAATAATGGTGTTTGTTAAGTGCTTTCCCCCCCGGGTGAGCCATCCTGCCCTTTGGGGCCCTGGTGGTTTCAATAATGATATTAATAATAATAATAATAATAATAATGGTATTAGTTAAGTGCTTCCCCCTGGGGTGAGCCATCCTGCCCATTGGGGCCTTGGTGGTTTCAATAATGATACTACTACTAATAATAATAATGGTGTTTGTTAAGTGCTTTCCCCCGAGATGAGCCATCCTGCCCGTGGGGCCCTGGTAGTTTCAATAATGATAATAATAATGATAATAATAATGATAATAATAATAATAATGGTATTTGTTAAGTGCTTCCCCCTGAGGTGAGCCATCCTGCCCGTTGGGGCCCTGGTGGTTTCAATAATGATATTGATAATAATAACAATAATAATAATAATAATAATAATGGTGTTTGTTTAGTGCTTTCCCCTCGGGTGAGCCATGCTGCCCTTTGGGGCCCTGGTGGTTTCAATAATGATAATAATAATAATAATAATGGTGTTTGTTAAGTACTTTCCCCCCCGGATGAGCCATCCTGCCCGTTGGGGCCTTGGTGGTTTCAATAATGATACTAATAATAATAATAATAATGGTGTTTGTTAAGTGCTTTCCCCCCAGACGAGCCATCCTGCTCGTGGGGCCCTGGTGGCTTCAATAATGATAATAATAATGATAATAATAATAATAGTATTTGTTAAGTGCTTCCCCCTGGGGTGACCATCCTGCCCGTTGGGGCCTTGGTGGTTTCAATAACGATAATGATAATGATAATAATAATAATAATAATAATAATAATAATAATGTTATTCGTTAAGTGCTTTCCACCCAGTGAGCCATCCTGCCCACTGGGGCCCTGGTGGTTTCAATAATGATAATAATAATAATAATGGTGTTTGTTTAGTGCTTTCCCCTCGGATGAGCCATCTTGCCCGTTGGGGCCTTGGTGGTTTCAATAATGATAATGATAATAATAATAATAATAGTATTAACAATAATAATAATGGTATTTGTTAAGTGCTCCCCCCAGGGTGAGCCATTCTGCCCACTGGGGCCCTGCTGGTTTCAATAATGATAATAATAATAATAATAATGGTGTTTGTTAAGTGCTTTCCCCCCAGATGAGTCATCCTGCCCATTGAGGCCCTGGTGGTTTCAATAATGATGATGATGATGATAATAATAATAATAATAATGGTATTTGTTAAGTGCTTCCCCCTGGGGTGAGCCATCCTGCCCGTTAGGGCCCTGGTGGTTTCAATAATGATAATAATAATAATAATGATAATAATGGTGTTTGTTAAGTGCTTTTCCCTGGGTGAGCCATCCTGCCATTGGGGCCCTGGTGGTTTTAATAATAATAATAATAATAATAATAATAATAATAATAATAATAATAATAATAATAATAATGGTGCTTGTTAAGTGCTTCCCCCCGGATGAGCCATCCTGCCCGTTGGGGCCCTGGTGGTTTCAATAACAATAACAACAATTATTACAATAACAACAACAATTATTATTATTATTATTAAGCACTTACTATGTGCAAAGCACTGTTCTAAACGCTGGGGAGGTTACAAGGCGATCAGGTTGTCCCGCGTGGGGCTCACAGTCTTCATCCCCATTTTCCAGATGAGGGAACTGAGGCCCAGAGAAGTGAAGTGACTTGCCCAAAGTCACCCGGCTGACAAGTGGCAGAGCCGGGATTCAAACCCATGACCTCTGACTCCAAAGCCCAGGTTCTTTCCACTGTGCCACAATGCTTCTCCTAATAATAATGATAATAATAATAATAATAATGGTATTTGTTAAGTGCTTACTATGTGCCAAGCACTGTTCTGAGTGCTAGGGGAGATACAAGGTCATCAGAGAAGCAGCGTGGCTCAGTGGAAAGAGCCCGGGCTTGGGAGTCAGAGGTCATGGGTTCTAATCCCGCCTCCAGCTGTGTGACTTTGGGCAAGTCACTTCACTTCTCTGGGCCTCAGTGACCTCATCTGGAAAATGGGGATGAAGACTGGGAGCCCCACGTGGGACAGCCCGATTACCTTGTATCCACCCGCCAGTGCTTAGAACAGTGCTTTGCACATAGTAAGCGCTTAACAAATCCCATCATTATTATTATTATTATTATTATTATTATTATTTATAAACAGACCCATTCCCGGCCTACAGCGATGACTGAGACTGTCCCCCGGCACTTAGCTGAGGGCCCGGCCTGCGGTAATAATAACTATCATTATTATGGTCCTTCTTAAGCGCTTACTATGTACCAAGCATTGTTCTAAGCACTGGGGTGGATGCCAGCAAACCGGGTTGGACCCAGTCCCTGTCCCACATGGAGCTCACACTGTTAATCCCCATTTTCCAGATGAGAGAACTGAGGCCCAAGAGAAGTGAAGCGACTTTTAGACTGTGAGCCCACTGTTGGGTAGGGACTGTCTCTAGATGTTGCCAATTTGTACTTCCCAAGCGCTTAGTACAGTGCTCTGCACACAGTAAGCGCTCAATAAATACGATTGATGATGACTTGCCCAAGGTCACACAGCAGACAAGTGGAGGAGCTGGGTTTAGAATAATAATAATAATAGTAATAATGCTGTTACTACTATGTGCCAAGCACTGTTCTAAGCACTAGAGTAAATACAAGGTGATCAGGCTGTCCCTCGTGGGGCTCCCAGTCTTCATCCCCATTTTACAGATGAGGGACTGAGGCACAGGGAAGTTAAGCAGTGAAGAGAAGCAGTGTGGCTCAGTGGAAAGAGCCCAGGCTTTGGAGTTAGAGGTCATGGGTTCAAATGCCGCCTCTGCCACTTGTCAGCTGTGTGACTTTGGGCAAATCACTTCACTTCTCTGGGCCTCAGTTCCCTCATCTGTAAAATGGGGATGAAGACTGTGAGCCCCACGCGAGACAACCTGATCACCTTGTAACCTCCCCAGCACTTAGAACACTGCTTTGCACACAGTAAGCGCTTAATAACTGCCATCATTATTAAGTCACTTCACTTCTCTGGGCCTCAGTTCCCTCATCTGTAAAATGGGGATTAAATCTGTGAGCCCCCCGTGGGACAACCTCATCATCTTGTAACCTCCACAGTGCTTAGAACAGTGCTTGGCACATAGTAAGCACTTAACAAATGCCATCATTAATATTATTATTAAGTCCTCACCGTACCTCGCTCTCGCCTGTCCGGCCATCTACCCCCGGCCCACGTCCTCCCCCGGGCCTGGAATGCCCCCAACCCCTCTGCCCACCCGCCAAGCTGGCTCTCTTCCTCCCTTCAAGGCCCTACTGAGAGCTCACCTCCTCCAGGAGGCCTTCCCAGACTGAGCCCCTTCCTTCCTCTCCCCCTCGTCCCCCTCTCCATCCCCCCCACCTTACCTCCTTCCCTTCCCCACAGCACCTGTATATATGGATATATGTTTGTACAGATTTATTACTCTATCTTGTACATATCTATTCTATTTATTTTATTTTGTTAGTATGTTTGGTTTTGTTCTCTGTCTCCCCCTTTTAGACTGTGAGCCCACTGTTGGGTAGGGACCGTCTCTAGATGTTGCCAATTTGTACTTCCCAAGCGCTTAGTACAGTGCTCTGCACACAGTAAGCGCTCAATAAATACGATGATGATGATGATGGAAGTTAAGGTCACCCAGCAGATGAATGGCAGAGTCAGGATTCAAAGGCAGAGGTCAGGGGGCTGTCAGCCCCACTCCCGTGGGCCTGGCAAACCCACCGGATAAAAATAATAAATGAATGATGGCATTTGCTAAGCGCTTACTATGTGCCAAACACTGCTGTAAGGGCTGGGGGACATACAAGGTGATCAGGTTGTCCCACGGGGGACTCGCAGTCTTCATCCCCATTTTACAGATGAGGTCACTGAGGCACTGAAGCCTTGAGAAGCCTTGAGAAGCAGCGTGGCTCAATGGAAAGAGCCCGGGCTTTGGAGTTAGAGGTCATGGGTTCAAATCCCGGCTCCGGCAATTGTCAGCTGGGTGACTTTGGGCAAGTCACTTCACTTCTCTGGGCCTCAGTTCCCTCATCTGTAAAATGGGGATGAAGGCTGTGAGCCCGCCGTGGGACAACCTGATCGTCTTGTAACCTCCCCAGCGCTTAGAACAGTGCTTTGCACATAGTAAGCGCTTGATAAATGCCATCATTATTATTATTATTATTATTATTATTATTAAGGAGGAAGCCCCGCCCCTTCCGCCCTTGCGAGAGGGTAATCCCGCCCCTTTCATAAGTAGGAGGAAGCCCCGCCCCTTCCCCCTTCCGTGAGGGCAATCCCCGCCCCTTCCGCCCTTCCTTGAGGAGGAATCCCCGCCCCTTCCGCCCTTCCTTGAGGAGGAATCCCCGCCCCTTCTGCCCTTCCTTGAAGAGGAAGCCCCGCCCCTTCCGCCCTTCCGTGAGGGCAGTCCCCGCCCCTTCCGCCCGTCCTTGGGGAGGAATCCCCGCCCCTTCCGGCCGTGAGGGGGGCGGCCCGTGCGCTGATTGGTTCGGGCGGGGAGCGCGCTAACGGCCGCCCGGTTTGAACGAAGGACCGGCCGAGGGAGAAAAGCAGGAGGCCGTCGGGGCCCGGGGCCTCCCGTCCGGTAAGTCTTCCTCCTCCTCCTCCTCCTCCTCCAATCAATCAATAAATACGATTGATTGATTGATCCTCCCTCCTTTCGCCCCCTTCCGACGTTTGGGGGGGAGCCAAACGGTTGTGCGCATGCGCCCCGCCTCGGAACGGGGAGCCGTGTCAATCATTCCTTCAGTCATTCATTCAGTCCTCTTTATTGAGCGCTTACCGTGTGCAGAGCGCGGGACTAATTATAATGATGGCATTTGTTAAGCGCTTACCATGTGCCAAGCACTGTGCTAAGCGCTGGGGAGGTTACAAGGCGATCAGGTTGTCCCACGGGGGGCTCGCAGTCTTCATCCCCATTTTCCAGATGAGGGAACTGAGGCGCAGAGAAGTGAAGTGACTTAATAATAATAACGATGGCATTTATTAAGTGCTTACTATGTGCCAAGCACTGTTCTAAGCGCTGGGGAGGTTACAAGGCGATCAGGTTGTCCCACGGGGGGCTCACACTCTTCACCCCCATTTTCCAGATGAGGTCACTGAGGCCCATCATCATCATCATCATCAATCGTATTTATTGAGCGCTTACTGTGTGCGGAGCACTGGACTAAGCGCTTGGGAAGTCCAAGTTGGCAACATCTAGAGACAGTCCCTACCCAACAGTGGGCTCACAGTCTAAAAGGGGGAGACGGAGAACAAAACCAAACATACTAACAAAATAAAATAAATAGAATAGGTATGTACAAGTAAAATAAATAAATAGAGTAATGAATATGTACAAACAGAGAAGTGAGGTGACTTGCCCAAAGTCACACGGCTGACAACTGGCGGAGCGGGGATTTTTTTTTTTTTAAATGGCATTCATTAAGTGCTTACTATGTACTATGTGCGCTGGGGAAGATTACAAGGTAATCAGGTTGTCCCACGGGGGGCTCCCAATCTTCATCCCCATTTGACAGATGAGGTCACTGAGGCTCAGAGAAGTTAAATGACTTGCCCGAGGTCACACAGCAGACATGTGGCGGAGTCGGGATTTGAACCCATGACCTCGGACTCCAAAGCCCGGGCTCTTTCCACTGAGCCACGCTACTAATCAATCAATCAATCGTACTTATTGAGTGCTTACTGTGTGCAGAGCACTGGACTAAGCGCTTGGGAAGTCCAAGTTGGCAACATCTAGAGACGGTCCCTACCCAACTGTGGGCTCACAGTCTAAAAAGGGGAGACAGAGAACAAAACCAAACATACTGACAAAATAAAATAAATAGGATAAATGTGTACAAGTAAAATAAATAAATAAATAGAGTAATAAATATGTACAAAAATAGAAGTGCAGTGACTTGCCCAAAGTCACCCAGCTGACAACTGGCGGAGCGGGGATTTTTTTTTTTTAAGTGGATTTTATTAAGTGCTTACTATGTGCAAAGCACTGCTCTAAGCGCTGGGGAAGATTACAAGGTGATCAGGTTGTCCCACGGGGGGCTCCCAGTCTTCATCCCCATTTGACAGATGAGGTCACTGAGGCTCAGAGAAGTTAAATGACTTGCCCGAGGTCACACAGCAGACATGTGGCGGAGTCGGGATTTGAACCCATGACCTCGGACTCCAAAGCCCGGGCTCTTTCCACTGAGCCACGCTACTAATCAATCAATCAATCAATCAATCGTACTTATTGAGCGCTTACTGTGTGCAGAGCACTGGACTAAGCGCTTGGGAAGGACAAGTCGGCAACAGATAGAGACGATCCCTACCCAACAGTGGGCTCACAGTCTAAAAGGGGGAGACAGAGAACAAAACCAAACATATGAACAAAATGAAATAAGTAGAATAGGAAATATTCATTCATTCATTCAATCGTATTTATTGAGCGCTTACTGTGTGCAGAGCACTGGACTAAGCGCTTGGGAAGTCCAAGTTGGCAGCATAGAGAGACGGCCCCTACCCAACAGTGGGCTCACAGTCTAGAAGAGGGAGACAGACAACAAAACAAAACATATTAACAAAATAAAATAAAATAAAGAATAAATATGGACAAATAAAATAAATAAATAAATAGAGTAATAAATACGTACAAACATATATACATATATACAGGTATATACATATATAGAGACGGTCCCTACCCAACAGTGGGCTCACGGTCTAGAAGGGGGAGACAGACAACAAAACAAGCAAACAGACATCAGTAGCATCAGTATAAATAAATAATAACAATGGCATTTGTTAAGCGCTTACTATGTGCCAGGCACTGTTCTAAGCACTGGGGTAGACACAAGGTGATCAGGTTGTCCCACGGGGGGCTCGCAGTCTTCATCCCCATTTTACAGATGAGGGAACTGAGGCCCAGAGAAGTGAAGTGACTTGCCCAAGGTCTCCCAGCAGACAAGTGGCAAAGCCGGGATAGAGAAGCAGCGTGGCTCAGTGGAAAGAGCCTGGGCTTTGGAGTCAGAGGTCATGGGTTCGAATCCCGGCTCCGCCAATTGTCAGCTGCGTGACTTTGGGCAAGTCACTTCTCTGGGCCTCAGTGACCTCATCTGGAAAATGAAGATGAAGACTGGGAGCCCCCCGTGGGACAACGTCATCACCTTGTAACCTCCCCAGTGCTTAGAACAGTGCTTGGCACATAGTAAGCGCTTAATAAATGCCATCATCATTATTATTATTATTGTCTTGTGACCCTCAAGCCCGGGCTCTTCCCACCAAGCCACACTGCTTCCCTGATGGATTATTGCTCTGTACACATCATTAGTAAAATAAATAGAGCAATAAATCTGTACAAATATATATACAGGTGCTGTGGGGAGGGGAAGGAGGGTGGGATGGGGAGGAGGAGAGGAAAAAGGGGGCTCGGTGTGGGAAGGCCTCCTGGAGGAGGGGAGCTCTCAGTAGGGCCTTGAAGGGAGGAAGAGAGCTGGCTTGGCGGATGTGCGGAGGGATAAATACCAAATAAATTTTGGTGGAGGTGAGCTCTCAGTAGGGCTTTGAAGGGAGGAAAAGAGCTCGCTTGGCAGATGTGCGGAGGGATAAATACCAAATAAATTTTGGTGGAGGTGAGCTCTCAGTAGGGCTTTGAAGGGAGGAAGAGAGCTGGCTTGGCCGATGTGCAGAGGGATAAATACCAAATAAATTTTGGTGGAGGTGAGCTCTCAGTAGGGCTTTGAAGGGAGGAAGAGAGCTGGCTTGGCTGATGTGCAGAGGGATAAATACCAAATAAATTTTGGTGGAGGTGAGCTCTCAGTAGGGCTTTGAAGGGAGGAAGAGAGCTGGCTTGGCCGATGTGCAGAGGGATAAATACCAAATAAATTTTGGTGGAGGCGAGCTCTCAGTAGGGCTTTGAAGGGAGGAAGAGAGCTGGCTTGGCCGATGTGCAGAGGGATAAATACCAAATAAATTTTGGTGGAGGTGAGCTCTCAGTAGGGCTTTGAAGGGAGGAAGAGAGCTGGCTTGGCTGATGTGCAGAGGGATAAATACCAAATAAATTTTGGTGGAGGCGAGCTCTCAGTAGGGCTTTGAAGGGAGGAAAAGAGCTGGCTTGGCAGATCAATCAATCAATCAATCAATCGTATGTATTGAGCGCTTACTGTGTGCAGAGCCCTGGACTAAGCGCTTGGGAAGTACAAATTGGCAACATATAGAGACGGTCCCTACCCAACAGTGGGCTCACAGTCTAAAAGGGGGAGATGTGCGGAGGGAGGGCATTCTGGGCCAGGGGGAGGACGTGGGCCCGAGGTCGACGGCGGGACGGGCGAGAAGGAGGCCCGGGGTGGAGGTGAGCGGCGGCAGAGGAGCGGAGGGTGCGGGCTGCGATGGAGAAGGGGAGAAGGGAGGTGAGGGAGGAGGGGGTGAGGTGATGGACAGCCTGGAAGCCCAGGGTGAGGAGCTTCTGCCTGATGCGCAGATTGATTGGAAGCCACTGGAGATTTTTGAGGAGGGGAGTGACATGCCCACAGCGTTTCTGGACAAAGACAATCCGGGCAGCAGCCTGAAGTATAGACTGAAGTGGGGAGAGACACGAGAATGGGAGATTTGGGGTCCCATTAGTCTAGAGAAGCAGCGTGGCTCAGTGGAAAGAGCCCGGGCTTTGGAGTCATTCATTCATTCAATCGTCTTTATTGAGCACTTACTGTGTGCAGACTGTTCTAGACTGTGAGCCCACTGTCGGGTAGGGACCGTCTCTATGTGTTGCCAACTTGGACTTCCCAAGCGCTTAGTACAGTGCACACAGTAAGTGCTCAATAAATAAAATTGATTGATTGATTGCAGAGCACTGGACTAAGCGCTTGGGAAGTACAAGTTGGCAACATATAGAGACGGTCCCTACCCAACAGTGGGCTCATGGGTTCAAATCCCAGCTCTGCCCATTGTCAGCTGTGTGACTTTGGGCAAGTCACTTCACTTTTCTGGGCCTCAGTTCCCTCATCTGTAAAATGGGGATGAATAATAACAAGAATAATAATGATGGCATTTATTAAGCTCTTACTACATGCAAAGCACTGTTCTAAGCGCTGGGGGGGGTACAAGGTGAACAGGTTGTCCCACGGGGGGCTCACAGTCAATCCCCATTTTACAGGTGAGGGAACTGAGGCACAGCTCCACCAATTGTCAGCTGTGTGACTTTGGGCAAGTCACTTAACTTCTCTGTGCCTCAGTTACCTCATCTGTAAAATGGGGATGAAGACTGTGAGCCCCCCGGGGGACAACCTGATCACCTTGTAACCTCCCCAGCACTTAGAACAGTGCTTTGTACATAGTAAGTGCTTAATAAATGCCATTATTATTATTATTATTATTAGAGAAGTGAAGTGACTTGCCCAAAGTCACACAGCTGACAATTGGTGGAGCTGGGATTTGAACCCATGACCGCTGACTCCAAAGCCCGGGCTCCTTCCACTGAGCCAAGCTGCTTCTCTAAAGACTGTGAGCCCCCCGTGGGACAACCTGATCACCTTGTATCCCCCCCCCCCAGCACTTAGAACAGTGCTTTGCACATAGTAAGTGCTTAATAAATACCATCATTATTATTATTATTATTGAAAAAACCTAATTTAGAATGCAGAATCATCTGAGCCTTCTTTTTTCAATGACATTCAATTGTATCAATTGAGCGCTTAGTGTGTTCAGAGCACTGTACTAAGCGCTTCGGAGAGTATAATAGAACGATACAATCAATCAATCAATCGTATTTATTGAGCGCTTACTATGTGCAGAGCACTGTACTAAGCGCTTGGGAAGTACAAATTGGCAACATCTAGAGACAGTCCCTACCCAACAGTGGGCTCACAGTCTAAAAGGGGGAGACAGAGAACAAAACCAAACATACTAACAAAATAAAATAAATAGAATAGATAGGTACAAGTAAAATAAATAAATAAATAAATAAATAGCGTAATAAATATGTACAAATATATATATATACATATAACAACAGATGCATTCCCTGCCCGCAACGAGCTTACGGTCTAGAGGAGTACAAACTGGCAACATCTAGAGACAGTCCCTACCCAACAGTGGGCTCACAGTCTAAAAGGGGGAGACAGAGAACAAAACCAAACATACTAACAAAATAAAATAAATAGAATAGATATGTACAAGTAAAATAAATAAATAGATAGAGTAATAAATATGTACAAATATGTATACATATAACAGATGCATTCCCTGCCCGCAACGAGCTTACGGTCTAGAGGACTATTTCTGCCTTCCTATTTCAAGCTGTGAGGATACGCGTTCAATCTGTGGTCTATCCCCTTTTTTTTTACAAGTAAAATAAATAAATAAATAAATAAATAGAGTAATAAATATGTACAAATATATATATACATATAACAACAGATGCATTCCCTGCCCGCAACGAGCTTACGGTCTAGAGGAGTACAAATTGGCAACATATAGAGACAGTCCCTACCCAACAGTGGGCTCACAGTCTAAAAGGGGGAGACAGAGAACAAAACCAAACATACTAACAAAATAAAATAAATAGAATAGATATGTACAAGTAAAATAAATAAATAGATAGAGTAATAAATATGTACAAATATATATATACGTATAACAACAGATGCATTCTCTGCCCGCAACGAGCTTACGGTCTAGAGGAGTACAAATTGGCAACATATAGAGACAGTCCCTACCCAACAGTGGGCTCACAGTCTAAAAGAGGGAGACAGAGAACAAAACCAAACATACTAACAAAATAAAATAAATAGAATAGATATGTACAAGTAAAATAAATAAATAGATAGAGTAATAAATATGTACAAATATATATACATATAACAGATGCATTCCCTGCCCGCAACGAGCTTACGGACTAGAGGACTATTTCTGCCTTCCTGTTTCAAGCTGTGAGGATACGCGTTCAATCTGTGGTCTATCCCCTTTTTTTTTCCCTCTTTCCACCCGTTTGTTTTCCTCAGAACCAGCGGCCTGCCTTTCCTCAAAGATGGAAGATCCCAGGGTGAGCGACCCGCCCTCCTTTTTCGGCCAGGAAGGCGTGAAAAAATATAAAAGGGACAAGAAAGTTTCTAAAGCGGCGAAGCTCAACGTTTCTCTTGCGTCAAAGATCAAATCCAAAATAATAAGTAAGTTTGGCGATGATTAAGATCAATGGGGGCGGGGGAGGTGCCTAAAATACCCTCTGATTTATTTAATTTTTTTTAATCTGTCAGCCAGTTAACAATATCTCTAATAATAATGATGATGGCATTTATTAAGCGCTTACTATGTGCAAAGCACTGTTCTAAGCGCTGGGGAGGTTACAAGGTGATCAGGTTGGCTCCCACGGGGGGCTCACAGTTTTTACTCCCCGTTTTACAGATGAGGGAACTGAGGCACAGAGAAGTGAAGTGACTTGCTCAAAGTCACACAGCCGACAGTTGGCGGGGGCAGGATTTGAACCCGTGACCTCTGACTCCAAAGCCCAGGCTCGTTCCACTGAACCACGCTGCTTCTCTGAAGCACTTACTGTGTGCAGAGCACTGTGCTAAGCGTTTGGGAGAGGACGGCGGCAGACAAGACATCTTCAGACCCTGAAGAGAAGCAGCGTGGCTCAGTGGAAAGAGCCCGGGCTTTGGAGTCAGAGGTCATGGGTTCAAATCCCGGCTCCGCCAATTGTCAGCTGTGTGATTTTGGGCAGGTCACTTTACTTCTCTGTGCCTCAGTGACCTCATCTGTCAAATGGGGATGAAGACTGGGAGCCCCCCGTGGGACAACCTGATCACCTTGTCACCTCCCCAGTGCTTGGAACAGTGCTTTGCACATAGTAAGCGCTTAATAAATGCCATTATTATTATTTATTAAGCACTTACTGTGTGCAGAGCACTGTGCTAAGCGTTTTGGAGAGGACGGCAGCAGACAAGACATCTTCAGACCCCGTGCAATATTTGCAGCCTGATTTAGGAAAGTATGGAATACTGGGTGGTTGTCTTTTTCTGGTAATCGATGCCTTAAAATCATCAATCATTGGTACTTATCGAGCACTTTCTGTGTGCAGAGCGCTGTGCTAAGCACTTGGGAGAGTCCAGCTGAACAGAGTTAATAATAATTAATAATTATTGTGGTATTTGTGAAGTGCTTACTATGCACCAAGCGCTGTTCAAAGCACTGGGGCAGGTTAATCAGGTTAGACCCTATCTCTGTCCCACACGGGGCTCACGGTTTCAATCCCCATTTTCCAGATGGGGGAACTGAGGCCCAGAGAATAATAATAATGATAATAATAATAATAATGGCATTTATTAAGTGCTTACTATTTGCAAAGCACAGTTCTAAGCATTGGGGAGGTAAGAAGGTAATCGGCTTGTCCCAACGGGGGGCTCACAGTCTTAATCCCCATTTTCCAGATGAGGGAACCAGGGCCCAGAGAAGTGAAGTATACCTGTATATATGTTTGTACGTATTTATTACTCTATTTATTTTATTTCTCCATATTTATTCTATTTATTTTATTTTGTTAATATGTTTTGTTTTGTTCTCTGTCTCCCCCTTCTAGACTGTGAGCCCGCCGTTGGGTAGGGACCGTCTCTAGATGTTGCCAACTTGGACTTCCCAAGCGCTTAGTCCAGTGCTCTGCACACAGTCAGCGCTCAATAAATACGACTGATTGATTCATTACACACCCAAGCCATCCAAATCATGATTAACGTCTATCTATCCCAGCACTTGAAACAGTGCTTACTAGAAACAGTAAGCGCTCAATAAATACGATTGAATGAATGAATGAATGAAGTGACTTTTCCAAGGTCACACAGCAGGCAAGGGCCAGGATTAGAACCCAGGTCCTTCTGATTCCCAAGCCCGGGCTCTTCCCACTAGGCCCCGCTGCAAAGCACTGTTCTAAGCGCTGGGGGGGATACAAAGTGATCAGGCAGAGCACTGGACTAAGCGCTTGGGAAGTCCAAGCTGGCAACATCTAGAGACGGTCCCTACCCAGCATTCACTCAGCCAGTCAGTCGTATTTATTGTATATATGTGTATATATGTTTGTACGGATTTATATGAATGAATGTACAAGTAAAATAAATAGAGTAATAAATCCGTACAGACATATATACATATATATACAATAAATACAACTGACTGGCTGAATGAATGTTGGGTAGGGACCGTCTCTATATGTTGCCAGCTTGTCCTTCCCAAGTGCTTAGTACAGTGCTCTGCACACAGTAAGCGCTCAATAAATACAATGAATGTACAAGTAAAATAAATAGAGTAATAAATCTGTACAAACATATATATACATATATACATATATATGTTTGTACGGATTTATATGAATGAATGTACAAGTAAAATAAATAAATAGAGTAATAAATCCGTACAGACCTATATATATATATTCATTCAGCCAGTCAGTTGTATTTATTGTATATATATATATATATATATATATATATATATATATATATATATATACAATAAATACAACTGACTGGCTGAATGAATGTTGGGTAGGGACCGTCTCTATATGTTGCCAGCTTGTCCTTCCCAAGCGCTTAGTCCAGTGCTCTGCACACAGTAAGTGCTCAATAAATATGATTGAGTGAATGAATGAATACAAGTAAAATAAATAAATAGAGTAATAAATCCGTACAAATATATATACATGTATATATATACAATAAATACGACTGACTGGCTGAATGAATGTTGGGTAGGGACCGTCTCTATATGTTGCCAGCTTGTCCTTCCCAAGTGCTTAGTACAGTGCTCTGCATAAAGTAAGTGCTCAATAAATATGATTGAATGAATGAATGAATACAAGTAAAATAAATAAATAGAGTAATAAATCCGTACAAACATATATACATATATATATATACAATAAATACGACTGGCTGAATGAATGTTGGGTAGGGACCGTCTCTATATGTTGCCAGCTTGCCCTTCCCAAGCGCTTAGTCCAGTGCTCTGCACACAGTAGTGCTCAGTAAATACGATTGAATGAATGAATGAATGAAATAGAATATGTAAGTATGTACAAGTAAAATAGAGTAATAAATCTGTCCAAACATATATACACAGTGACTTGAATATAAATAGCACACCCCTCTAAATGTTTATCGCAACCAAAAAATTTTTAACCCAGTTTTCCGGATATGCATAAGTTGTGACGTCCAGCTGCGCCTCTGCCCAGGCGGTGGCAAGATGTTCATCCATTTAATCGTATTTATTGAGCGCTCACTGTGTGCCGAGCACTGTACTAAGCGCTTGGGAAGTACAGGTCGGCCACAGATAGAGACGGTCCCTACCCAACAACGGGCTCACGGTCTAGAAGGCTCATGATCTTCATCCCCATTTTACAGATGAGGGAATTGAGGCCCAGAGAAGTGAAGCGACTTTCTAGACTGTGAGCCCACTGTTGGGTAGGGACCGTCTCTATACGTTGCCAACTTGGACTTCCCAAGCGCTTAGTACAGTGCTCTGCGCACAGTAAGCGCTCAATAAATACGATTGATTGATTGATCGACTTGCCCAAGATAATAATAATGAAGACGACATTTACTAAGCGCTTAGTATGTGCAAAGCACTTTTTTAAGCGCTGGGAAGGTTACAAGGTGATCCGGTTGTCCCACGGGGGGCTACCAGCCTTAATCCCCATTTTCCAGATGAGGGAACTGAGGCCCAGAGAAGTGAAGGGACCTGCCCAAAGTCACACAACTGACAATTGGCTGTGGCTCAGTGGAAAGAGAAGCAGCGTGGCTCAGTGGAAAGAGGCCGGGCTTTGGAGTCAGAGGTCACGGGTTCTAATTCCGGCTCCGCCGTTTGTCAGCTGGGTGACTTTGGGCAAGTCACTTCACTTCTCTGGGCCTCAGTGACCTCATCTGGAAAATGGGGATGAAGGCTGGGAGACAGACAACAAAACATGCCAACAGGCATCAATACCATCGGAATAAATGGAATTATAGCTATCTACACATCTACACATTGAGAAGCAGCGTGGCTCAGTGGAAAGAGCCCGGGCTTTGGAGTCGGAGGTCATGGGTTCAAATCCCGGCTCTGCCAATTGCCAGCTGGGTGACTTTGGGCAAATCACTTAACTTCTCTGTGCCTCAGTTCCCTCATCTGTAAAATGGGGATTAAGACTGTGAGCCCTCTGTGGGACAACCTGATCACCTTGTAACCTCCCCAGCGCTTAGAACAGTACTTTGCACATAATAAGCGCTTAATAAATGCTATCAATTTTGGAGAAGCTGCTGTGGCTCACTGGAAAGGGCCTGGGCTTTGGAGTCGGAGGTCATGGGTTCAAATCCCGGCTCTGCCAACTGTCAGCTGTGTGACTTTGGGCAAGTCACTTCACTTCTCGGTTACCTCATCTGGAAAATGGGGATTAAAATTGTGAGCCCCTCGTGGGACAACCTGATCGCCTTGTAACCTCCCCAGCGCTTAGAACAGTCCTTTGCACATAGTAAGCGCTTAACAAATACCAACATTATTATTATTATTATTATTATCATTAATAAAATAAATAGACTAATAAATATGTATAAATAGACACAAGGGCTGTGGGAAGGGGAAGAGAGGAGGGCAGAGGGAGGGAAGGGGGTGATGGGGAGGAGGAGGAGAGGAAAAGGGCTCAGTTTGGGAAGACTTCCTGGAGGAGGTGAGCTCTCAGTAGGGATTGGAAGGGAGGAAGAGAGCTAGTTTGGCGGATGTGCGGAGGGATTTCCTCCTCCGAAGAATGGAGAGGAAAACCGTCAGCCCCACGTGGGACGGGGACTGTGTTCCGGCCTGAGCGGTTTCCATCTACCCCAGCGCTTAGTACAGGGTCGGGCACATAGTAAGCGCTCAGCCCACATTTATTATTCAACTTATTTGCCCGCATTATTTATTCTACCTATTTTAATTGTCCATGTATATTCTGTTTCCCTTATTTGCCATATTTATTATTCTACTTATCTTGTTTGTCCTTATGTAGTATTCTATTTCTTTTATTTGCCCACAGTTGTTATTCTATTTGCCCATATTTATTATTCTACCTATTTGCCCACATTTTTTATTCTACCTGTTTTAATTGTCCATATATATTCTATTTCCTTTATTTGCCCATATTTATTATTCTACTTGTTTGTCCATTTGTAGTATTCTATTTCTTTGCCCACAGTTGTTATTTGCCCATATTTATGATTCTACCTATTTGCCCATATTTTTTATTCTACCTATTTTAATTGTCCATATATATTCTATTACCTTTATTTGCCCATATTTTTTATTCTACTTGTTTGTCCATATGTAGTATTCCATTTCTTTTATTTGCCCACAGTTGTTATTCTATTTGCCCATATTTATTATTCTACCTATGTGCCCGCATTTTTTATTCTACCTATTTTAATTGTCCATATATATTCTATTTCCCTTATTTGCCCATATTTATTATTCTACTTATCTTGTTTGTCCATATGTAGTATTCTATTTCTTTTATTTGCCCACAGTTGTTATTCTATTTGCCCATATTTATTATTCTATTTGCCTGCATTTTTTATTCTACCTATTTTAGTTGTCCATATATATTCTATTTCCCTTATTTGCTCATATTTATTATTCTACTTATCTTGTTTGTCCATATGTAGTATTCTATTTCTTTTGCCCACAGTTGTTATTCTATTTGTTCTATTTACCCGTATTTATTATTCTACTTAGTTGCCCGTATTTTTTATTCTACTTCTTTTATTGCCCATATTTATTATTCTACTTATCTTGTTTGTCCATATGTAGTATTCTATTTCTTTTATTTGCCCACAGTTATTCCATTTATTTTATTTGCCCATATTTATTATTCTACTTAGTTGCCCGTATTTTTTATTCTACCTATTTTAATTGTCCATATATCTTCTATTTCTTTTATTTGCCCATATTCATTATTCTACTTATCATTTGTCCATATGTAGTATTCTATTTCTTTTATTTGCCCACTGTTGTTATTCTACTTATTGTATTTGCCCATATTTATTATTCTACTTAGTTGCCCGTATTTTTTATTCTACCTATTTTAATTATCCATATATCTTCTATTTCTTTTATTTGCCCATATTCATTATTCTACTTATCTTGTTTGTCCATATGTTGTATTCTATTTCTTTTATTTGCCCACAGTCGTTATTCTACTTATTGTATTTGCCCATATTTATTTTGCCCGTATTTTTTATTCTACCTATTTTAATTGTCCATATATATTCTATTTCTTTTATTTGCCCATATTCATTATTCTACTTATCTTGTTTGTCCATATGTAGTATTCTATTTCCTTTATTTGCCCACAGTTGTTATTCTATTTATTTTATTTGTGCATATTTGTTATTCTACTTATTTGTCCATATTTATTATTCTACTTATTTTAATTGTCCATACGTATTTTATTTCTTTTATTTGCCTATACTTATTATTCTATTGGGTAGGGACCGTCTCTATGTGTTGCCGACTTGTCCTTCCCAAGCGCTTAGTCCAGTGCTCTGCACACAGTAAGCGCTCAATAAATATGATTGAATGAATGAATAAAAAGTGCTCAACAAAGGCGATTTATTGACGACTGTCGGATCGTCCGAAACGCTCAGTACACGTTCAAAAAACACAACTGATTTTTCCCGAGTCTCGGGTGCGTTGGAAGGGAAAGTTCCCCCGCTTAAACACGTGCTACAGAATTTACATCCCAAAACCCTCCAGGTTTTCTAAACTGCCTTTATTTTTCCTTTTTCCTCCTCCTTTAGATAATTCGTCTATTATTAAGATTTCTTTAAAACACAACAATCGGGCCTTGGCCCTTGCCCTCAGTTTGGAGAGAGAGAATTCTCGGCGGCTGACGACCGAAAAAATGTTCCTGCAGAAGGAGGTGGAGAAATTGAACTTCCAGAACGCCTTTCTCCGCCAAAAACTCAATCTTCTGGTACGGATCCCGTCCTCTGTCAGGTTTGAATTTAGAAGTCAATCAATCAATCAATCAATCGTATTTATTGAGCGCTTACTGTGTGCAGAGCACTGGACTAAGCTCTTGGGAAGTCCAAGTTGACAACATATAGAGACAGTCCGTACCCAACAGTGGGCTCACGGTCTAAAAGTCATTTCCGAGGAGTCATTTCATTGGAGAAGCAGCGAGGCTTCGTGGCTGGAGCCTGGGCCTGGGGGTCAGAAGGTCATGAGTTCTAATCCCGCCTCCGCCGCTCGTCTGCTGCGTGACCTTGGACGGGTCACTTCACTTCTCTGGGCCTCAGTTCCCTCATCTGGAAAATGGGGATGAAGACTGGGAGCCCCAGGTGGGACAACGTGATCGCCCTTTATCCCCGCCAGCGCTTAGAACAGTGCTTTGCACACAATAAGCGCTTAATAACCGCCATTATTATTATTATTATTATTCTCTGGGCCTCAGTTTCCTCAATAGGTTTTCTTAGTAAGCGCTCAATAAATACGATTGATTGATTGATTATTATTATTATTCTCTGGGCCTCAGTTCCCTATCTGTAAAATGGGAATGAAGACTGGGAGCCCCACGTGGGACAACCTGATCACCTTGTATCCCCCCAGCGCTTAGAACAGTGCTTTGCACGTAGTAAGTGCTTCATAAATGCCATTATTATTATTGTTATTCTCTGGGCCTCAGTTCCCTCATCTGTAAAATGGGGATGAAGACTGTGAGCCCCACATGGGACAACCTGATCCCCTTGTATCCCACCCAGCGCTTAGAATAGTGCTTTGCACACAGTAAGCGCTTAACAACTGCCATTATTCTTCTTCTTCTTCTCTGGGCCTCAGTTTCCTCGATAGGTTTCCTCAGTAAGCACTCAATAAATACGACTGATTGATTGATTGATTATTATTATTATTCTCTGGGCCTCAGTTCCCTCATCTGTAAAATGGGGATGAAGACTGGGAGCTCCACGTGGGACAACCTGATCACCTTGTATCCCCCCCAGCGCTTAGAACAGTGTTTTGCACATAGTAAGTGCTTAATAAATGCCATTACTATTATTATTATTCTCTGGGCCTCAGTTCCCTCATCTGTAAAATGGGGATGAAGACTGGGAGCCCCACGTGGGACAACCTGATCACCTTGTATCCCACCCAGTGCTTAGAACAGTGCTTTGCACATAGCGAGCACTTAATAAATGCCATCATTATTATTATTATTCTCTGGGCCTCAGTTCCCTCATCTGTAAAATGTGGATGAAGACTGTGAACCCCACGGGGACAACCTGATCACCTTGTATCCCCCCCAGCGCTTAGAACAGTGTTTTGCACATAGTAAGCGCTTAATAAATGCCATTAATATTATTATTATTATTCCCTGGGCCTCAGTTCTCTCATCTGTAAAATGGGGATAAAGACTGGGAGCCCCACGTGGGACAGGGACTATGTCCAACCCGATTATCTTGTATCTTCCCCAGTGCTTAGAACAGTGCCTGGCACATAGTAAGCGCTTAGCAAATACTATAATTATTGTTATTACGTATAGGGTGTAAAAAGGTGAATCCCGTCCTTAGGACTGCCACACACTCTCGACATAATAATAATAATAATAATAATAATAATAATAATAATAATGATAGCATTTATTAAGCGCTTACTATGTACAAAGCACTGTTCCAAGCGCTTGGGGAGGTTAACAAGGTGATCAGGTTGTCCCACCGGGGGCTCCCAGTCTTCACCCCCCATTTTACAGATGAGGGAACTGAGGCCCAGAGAAGCAAAGTGACTTGCCCAAAGTCACACAGCTGATAAGTGGCGGAGCCGGGATTTGAACCCACGACCTCTGACTCCAAAGCCCAGGCTCTTTCCACTGAGCCACGCTGCTTCTCCTCACAGATAATGAAATCTTAAATCGTTGACTGTAGCGGGTCAGCGAAATAAAAATAATGATGGCATTTATTATTGGGGAAGCAGCATGGCTCAGTGGAAAGAGCCCGGGCTTGGGAGTCCGAGGTTATGGGTTCAAATCCCGGCTCCGCCAATTGTCAGCTGTGTGGCTCTGGGCAAGTCACTTCACTTCTCTGGGCCTCAGTTCCCTCATCTGGAAAATGGGGATTCATTCATTCATTCATTCATTCAATGGTATTTATTGAGCGCTTACTGTGTGCACAGCACTGTACTAAGCGCTTGGGAAGTACAAATTGGGATGAAGACCATGAGCCCCACGGGGGACAACCTGATCACCTTGTAACCTCCCCAGCACTTAGAACAGTGCTTTGCACATAGTAAGCGCTTAACAAATGCTATTATTATTATTATTTATTAGGCGCTTACTATGTGCAAGGCACCGTTCTAAGCGCTGGAAATCCAAGCGTACTTCTACAAAGGCGAGACTCGGTCAGCGCTCAATAAATACGATTGAATGAAAAGGCAAGAGACTATTAGGCGCCTTTTCAGAGCTCAGCAAAAGGCTTTGTTCTGAATTTTTTGGACCCCTTTCCCTCTCCCTGCAACGAGGGGTTTGGACAAGAACCTGCCAAAAATGGAGCCAGGAGGAATTTTATCGAGGAGAGGAAAAGCAGTTTGCTAGCTCGGTTTTTCTATAATAATAATAATAATAATAATAATAATGGCATTTATTAAGCGCTTACTATGTGCAAAGCACTGTTCTAAGCGCTGGGGAGGTTACAAGGTGATCAGGTTGTCCCACGTGGGGCTCACAGTCTTCATCCCCATTTTCCAGATGAGGGAACTGAGGCCCCGAGATGTCAAGTGACTTGCCCAAAGTCACCCAGCTGACAAGGTGCAGAGCCGGGATTTGAACCCATGACCTCTGACTCCAAAGCCCGGGCTCTTTCCACCGAGCCACGCTGCTTCTCTACCCTCGCTTAGATGTGAAAACTTGCCCCCATCAATTTGATTTTCATGGTGGATGAGAACCCCGTGGGAAGCGCTTAGTACAGTGCTCTGCACATGGTAAGCGCTCAATAAATATGATTAAATGAATAGGCAAAAAAGCATCCGTCTTTTCAGCGACTTCACACGATCCCGCTTCGGCGGTGAGCGGGACGGCCTAGTGGAAGTCCCGGCTGCGCTAATCGCCGGCCGGGTGACCCTGGGCAAGTCACTTCCCTCCTCTGGGCCTCGGCGACCTCGTCCGGAAAATTCAGTCGTATTTATTGAGCGCTTACTGTGTGCAGAGCACTGTACTAAACGTAAAATGGGGGTTAAGACTCCGATCCCCGCGTGGGACGGGGACCGCGTCCAACCTGCCGAGCTTGCGTGGCTACAAGAAGCAGCGGGGCTGAAGTGGAAAGAGCCCGGGCTTTGCAGTCCTGTATATATGTTTGTACAAATTTATTACTCTATTTATTTATTTTACTTGTACATATCTATTCTATTTATTTTATTTTGTTAGGATGTTTGGTTTTCTTCTCTGTCTCCCCCTTTTAGACTGTGAGCCCACTGTTGGGTAGGGACTGTCTCTATATGTTGCCAATTTGTACTTCCCAAGCGCTTAGTACAGTGCTCTGCACATAGTAAGCGCTCAATAAATACGATTGATGATGATGATGATGATGGAGTCAGAGGTCGTGGGTTCTAATCCCGGCTCCGCCGCTTGTCAGCTGTGTGACCTTGGGCAAGTCGCTTCACTTCTCTGGGCCTCAGTTCCCTCATCTGTAAAAGGGGGATGAAGACTGAGCCCCACGGGGGACAACCTGATGACCTTGTATCCCCCCGAGCGCTTAGAACAGTGCTCAGCACATAGTAAGCGCTTAACAATTACCGTCATTATTATTATCTACTCCAGCGCTTAGAACAGTGCTCGGCACATAGTAAGCGCTTAACAATTACCATCATTATTATTATCTACTCCAGCGCTTAGTACAGTGCCTGGCACATAGTAAGCGCTTAACAAGTACCATTCAACAAATATCACTTTGTAGTGGTTGCATTTAGGATTAATCAATCAGTAGCATTTATTGAGCCTCTTCTCAGCAGGGCATCGTAGTCATTGTGGTATTTTGGTAAGCGCTTACTGTCAATCAATCAGTCGTATTTATTGAGCGCTTACTGTGTGCAGAGCACTGTACTAAGCGCTTGGGAAGTACAAGTTGGCAACATCTAGAGACGGTCCCTACCCAACAGCAGGCTCACAGTCTAGAAGGGGGAGACAGAGAACAAAACCAAACATACTAACAAAATAAAATAAATAGAATTGATATGTACAAGTAAAATAAAATTACTATGTGCCAAGCACTGTACTAAGCACCGGAGTGGACACTCCACTATACATATATACCTGTGCATATATATATATATATGTTTGTACGTATTTATTACTCTATTTTATTTGTACATATTCTGTTTATTTTGTGAATATGTTTTGTTTTGTTGTCCGTCCTCCCCTTCTAGACTGTGAGCCCGCTGTTGGGTAGGGACCGTCTCTAGATGTTGCCGACTTGTATCATCATCATTGTCATCATCAATCGTATTTATTGAGCGCTTGCTATGTGCAGAGCACTGTACTAAGCGCTTGGGAAGTACAAATTGGCAACACATAGAGACAGTCCCTACCCAACAGGGGGCTCACAGTCTAAAAGGGGAAGACAGAGAACAAAACCAAACATACTAACAAAATAGAATAAATAGAATAGATATGTACAAATAAAATAAATAAATAAATAAATAGCGTAATAGATATGTACAAACATATATCCATATATACAGGTGCTGTGGGGAAGGGAAGGAGGTAAGATGGGGGGATGGAGAGGGGGACGAGGGGGAGAGGAAGGAAGGGGCTCAGTCTGGGAAGGCCTTCTGGAGGAGGTGAGCTCTCAGCAGGGCCTTGAAGGGAGGAAGACTTCCCAAGCGCTTAGTCCAGTGCTCTGCACACAGTAAGCGCTCAATAAATACGATTGAATGAATGAATACAAGCAAATCGGGTTGGACACAGTCCCTGTCCCATGCGGGGCTCCCAGTCTCAATCCCCATTTTACAGACGGGGTAACTGAGGCCCAGAGAAGCGAAATGACTTGCCCAAGGCCACACAACAGACAAGTGATGGAGCTTGGGGGCAAAACAGTGATATTTTAGCCCGTCTCTTTCATTCATTCAGTTGTATTTATTGAGCACTTACGGTGTGCAGAGCACTTGGGAAGGACATTATGTTGCCAACTTGTACTTCCCAAGCGCTTAGTCCAGTGCTCTGCACACCGTAAGCGCTCAATAAGTACGATTGAATGAATTTCAAAGTACAGTTCTCTTAGGAGTTGTTGTTTAAATCTCGCCCTTCAGCTGGGCGGCGAATGTAAACCCCAAATCAATCAATCAATCAATCGTATTTATTGAGCACTTACTGTGTGCAGAGCACTGTACTAAGCGCCTGGGAAGTCCAAGTCGGCAACATATAGAGACGGTCCCTACCCAACCGTGGGCTTACAGTCTAGATGGGGGAGACAGAGAACAAAACCAAACATATTAACAAAATAAAATAAATAGAATAGATATGCACAAGTAAAATAAATAAATAGAGTAATAAATATGTACAAACATATAATAATAATAATAATAATGGCATTTGTTAAGCGCTTACTATGTGCAGAGCACTGTTCTAAGCGCTGGGGGGGATACAAGGTGATCAAGTTGTCCCACGTGGGGCTCACAGTCTTAATCCCCATTTTACAGATGAGGGAACTGAGGCTCAGAGAAGTTAAGTGACTTGCCCAAGGTCACACAGCAGACATGTGGTGGAGCCGGGATTCGAACCCATGACCTCTGATTCCAAAGCCTGGGCTCTTTCCAACGAGCCACGCTGCTTCTCCTATATATATACATATACATATGTACATATATACATATACATATATACATATGCATATGTACATATATATATATATATGTGTATATATATATACATATACATATATACAGGAAACAGCATTTCCGGTGGTAACCGTTTCGGCTAAACCAAGTTTCGTATTTTACCATTTGTCGTTGGCAGAATAAGACCCTCATAGATATAGAAGTTTTCATGAGCAGTAACTTGATAAGCGCCATAGAAATGAGCAACCCTTATGAGGTAAGTGACACCAAGTAAGTATTTATTTCATTTATAGAGTCGAAGAAATGAAAGCGCTCTCATTCATTCATTCATTCATTCATTCATTCATTCAATCGTATTTGAGCGCTTACTGTGTGCGGCGCGCTGTACTAAGCGCCTCTCGAAAGGGACCGCCAAACCAACTGGCCTTCCCCCTTACAGTCTGGTAAGGAGAAGAATTGTGGTATTTTTTAAGCACTTACTATGTGCGCCCGGCACTATACTAAGCGCCGGGGTGGATCCAAGCAAATCGGGTTGGACGCAGTCCCTGTCCAACGTGGGGCTCACACTGTTAATCGCCATTTTGCAGATGAGGGAACCGAGGCACGGAGAAGTAAAATGACTCGCCCAAGGTCCCACAGCCGACAAGTGGCGGGGACCGGCACTCAATAAATATGATTGAATGAATTTATCTATTTTGATGGTATTGACGCCTGTCGGCTCCTTTTTTCGTCTGTCTCCCTGCTTCTAGACTGTGAGCCCGTTGTTGGGTAGGGACCGTCTCTATCTGTTGCCGACTTGTACTTTCCAAGCGCTTAGTACAGTGCTCTGCACACAGTAAGCGCTCAATAAATACAATTGAATGAATGAATGAATTTATTTTGATGGTATTGACGCCTGTCTACTTGTTTTTTTGTTGTCTGTCTCCCTGCTTCTAGACTGTGAGCCTGTCGTTGGGTAGGGACCGTCTCTATCTGTTGCCAATTTGTACTTCCCAAGCGCTTAGTACAGTGCTCTGCATACAGTAAGCGCTCAGTAAATACGATTGAATGAATTTATCTATTTTGATGGTATTGACGCCTGTCTAACTTGTTTTGTTGTCTGTCTCCCCCTTCTAGACTGTGAGCCCACTGTTGGGTAGGGACCGTCTCTATCTGTTGCCAATTTGTACTTCCCAAGCGCTTAGTACAGTGCTCTGCACACAGTAAGTGCTCAGTAAATACGATTGAATGAATTTATCTATTTTGATGGTATTGATGCCTGTCTACTTGTTTTGTTGTCTGTCTCCCCACTCTAGACTGTGAGCCCACTGTTGGGTAGGGACCGTCTCTAGATGTTGCCGACTTATACTTCCCAAGCGCTTAGTACAGTGCTCTGCACACAGTAAGCACTCAATAAATATGATTGAATGTATGAATGAATGAGTGAGTGTATCTACCCCAGCGCTTAGAATGGGCCTGGCACATAAAAAGTGCTTAATGCTTAGCGCTTACTGCTGAATTGTACCTTCCAAGCACTTAGTCCAGTGCTCTGCACACAGTAAGCACTCAATAAATACAATTGAATGAATTAGAGAAGCAGCGTGGCTCAGTGGAAAGAGCCCGGGCTTTGGAGTCGGAGGTCATGGGTTCAAATCCCGGCTCCGCCAATTGTCAGCTGTGTGACTTTGGGCAAGTCGCTTCACTTCTCTGGGCCTCAGTGACCTCATCTGGAAAATGGGGATGAAAACTGGGACAACCTGATCACCATGTAACCTCCCCAGCGCTTTGCACATAGTAAGCGCTTAACAAATGCCATCATTATTATTATTCTCTGGGCCTCAGTGACCTCATCTGGAAAATGGGGATGAAGACTGTGAGCCCCCCGTGGGACAACCTCATCACCTTGTAACCTCCCCAGCAATTAGAACGGTGCTTTGCACATAGTACGTGCTTAACAAATGCCATCATTATTATTATTATTATTGTTCTCTGGGCCTCAGTGACCTCATCTGGAAAAGGGGAATGAAGATTGGGAGCCCCCCGTGGGACAACCTGATCACCTTGTAACCTCCCCAGCGCTTAGAACGGTGCTTTGCACATAGTAAGCGCTTAACAAATGCCAACATTATTATTATTATTATTCTCTGGGCCTCAGTGACCTCATCTGTAAAATGGGGATGAAGACTGGGAGCCCCATGTGGGACAACCCGATCACCTTGTAACCTCCCCAGCGCTTAGAACAGTGCTTGGCACATAGTAAGCGCTTAACAAATGCCATCATCATTATTATTATTCATTCAATCGTATTTATTGAGCGCTTACTGTGTGCAGAGCACTGTAATTATTATTCTCTGGGCCTCAGTGACCTCATCTGTAAAATGTGGATGAAGACTGTGAGCCCCCCGTGGGACAACCTGATCACCTGGTAACCTCCCCAGCGCTTAAAGCAGTGTTTGGCACATAGTAAGCGCTAAATCAATGCCGTTATTATTATTATGAATGAATGAATGAATGATGAATGAATGAACCAGTGCCACAGTTATCATTATTATTGTTATTATCGTTATTTTTCCTCCTCAATTCTGATGTTTCACTTTCCTCATCCGTCTGTCCTTCACCCAAAGGACCATCACAGCCCCTTCATCTTAGCGGACGAGGCGAAGCAGGGCGAGGAAGGTCACCCCGACCCGACGCCGTTTTTGCTGAGGTGATTGTGGGAGGATTCTTCTCCTTCTTCCCTTCCCCTTCCTCTCTCCGGCCCGTGGGAATCAATCAATCAATCAATCAATCGTATTTATTGAGCGCTTACTGCGTGCAGAGCACGTCGCCCTCACCCACCATCAAACGTTTGTCAGGAGGGACGAACCAAGGCCTGACCGAAAAACGTCCAGGTTTCGCTGGGAAACAGAGATGCCTAATGGGCAGAACTCAGGCCTGAGCGTCAAAGGACCTGGGTTCTAATCCCGGCCCCTCCACTCAATCAATCAATCAATCGATCGTATTTATTGAGCGCTTACTGCGTGCAGAGCACTGGACTAAGCACTTGGGAAGTCCAAGTCGGCAACATATAGAGACGGTCCCTACCTGATAGTGGGCTCACAGTCAGTTATTCTCTGTCACTTCACTTCTCTGGGCCTCAGTTCCCTCATCTGGAAAATGGGGATGAAGACTGTGAGCCCCCCGTGGGACAATCTGATCACCTTGTAACCTCCCCAGCGTTTAGAACAGTGTTTGGCACATAGTAAGTGCTTAACAAACGCCACCATTATTATTATTAAAATGGGCATTAAGACTGTGAGCCCCACATGGGACAAACTGATCACCTTGTATCCTCTCCAGCGCTTAGAACAGTGCTTTGCACATAGTAAGCGCTTAACAAATGCCATCATTATTATTCATTCATTCATTCAATCATATTTATTAAGCACTTACTGTGTGCAGAGCACTGGACTAAGCGCTTGGGAAGTACAATTTGGCAACATATAGAGATGGTCCCTACCCAACAGTGGGCTCACAGTCTAGACTATTCTCTATACGTTGCCAACATATAAGAGAAGCGGCGTGGCTCAGTGGAAAAGAGCCTGGGCTTTGGAGTCAGAGGTCATGGGTTCAAATCCCGGCTCCGCCAATTGTCAGCTGGGTGACTTTGGGCAAGTCACTTCACTTCTCTATACCTCAGTTCCCTCATCTGTAAAATGGGGATGAAGACTGTGAGCCCCCCGTGGGACAACCTCATCACCTATGTAACCTCCCCAGCACTTAGAACAGTGCTTTGCACGTAGTAGGCGCTTAATAAATGCTATCATTATTAGTAGTAGTAGTCCAGTGCTCTGCCCACAGTAAGCGCTCAATAAATATGATTGATTGATGGAAGTGGGCTCACAGTCTAGAAGTCTATTATTATTATTATCTGTTGCCGAATCGTACTTTCCAAGCGCTCAGCCCAGTGCTCCGCACAGCGTCAGCCCTTGTACAAGTCTTTCTCTATATGTTGCCAACTTGTACTTCCCAAGCGCTTAGTACAGTGCTCTGCACACAGTAAGCGCTCAATAAATACGATTGATTGATTGATCGTACCTATCTATTCTATTTGTACATATCTATTCTATTTGTACATATCTATTCTATTTATTTTGTCCATATCTATTCTATTGATTTTATTTTGTTAGTACGTTTGGTTTTGTTCTCTGTCTCCCCCTTTTCGACTGTGAGCCCGCTGTTGGGTAGGGACCGTCTCTAGATGTTGCCAACTTGGCCTTCCCAAGCGCTCAGTCCAGTGCTCTGCACGCAGTAAGCGCTCAATAAATCCGATTGATCGATCGATCGATCAATAAATACGGTGGAAGGAATGGAGAGTAAGGCACCCACGCTACCCATCCGCCCCGTGGTTTCCGACCGGTGGTTTTAGCAGCCGGGCGCCCGCGGCCGGAGGGCGGATTTTCTAGTCTTGGGGTCCCCCGCTTTGAACTCGAACTCGCGGCAGCTGAGCGCGGCTACCTTCCCGCCCCCGCCAGGCCCACCCAGTTGCCCATGAGGGTCCCGCTGACCGCGGACGACGACGATGAGGAGGACGACGAGGAGGAGGAGGAAGACGACAACGATCTGGCGCCGCTGGAGTCGTCCCGCCACGAGAAGAGGAGAAGGAGGCGGGATGGAGAAGAAACGGCCTTTCCGGCCACGGCCGCCCCTTCCCAAGGTGAGGCGGAAACGTGCCCCTTCTGTTGCCGCGTCGTCCTCTCCCGAGCGCTTAGTACAGCCCTACTGAGAGCTCCCCTCCTCCAGGAGGCCTTCCCAGACTGAGCCCCCTCCTTCCTCTCCCCCTCCCCATCCCCCCCCGCCTTACCTCAATCAATCCATCAATCGTATTTATTGAGCGCTTACTGTGTGCGGAGCACTGGACTAAGCGCTTGGGAAGGACAAGTTGGCAACATCAGGAGACGGTCCCTACCCAACAGTGGGCTCACAGTCTAGAAGGGGGAGACAGACAACAAAACAAAACATATTAACAAAATAAAATAAATAGAATAAATATGTACAAGTTAAATAAATAGAGTAATTCATTCAGTCAGTCGTATTTATTGAGCGCTTACTGTGTGCAGAGCACTGGACTAAGCGCTTGGGAAGGACAAGTCGGCAACATATAGAGACGGTCCCTACCCGACAACGGGCTCACAGTCTAGAAGTTAGAGAAGCAGCGTGGCTCAGTGGAAAGAGCCCGGGCTTTGGAGTCAGAGGTCGTGGGTTCAAATCCCGGCTCCGCCACTTGTCAGCTGTGTGACTTTGGGCAAGTCACTTCACTTCTCTGGGCCTCAGTGACCTCATCTGTAAAATGGGGGTGAAGACTGAGTCTCCTGTGGGACAACCTGATCTCCTTGTAACCTCCCCAGCGCTTAGAACAGTGCTTGGCACATAGTAAGCGCTTAATAAATGCCATTATTATTATTATTATAGAAGGGGGAGACGGACAACAAAACAAAACACATAGGTGACTCCTAGGGACTCTCCTGGGTTTCACAATCAATATGCACCGAAGGCGGCCAGTAAGTTCCCTGCCCCAGCCGACGTGGGATAGAGCGTTTTGGCCTCGCAGCCATGTGGCCTTGGGCGAGTCACCTCACTTTGCCTCGGCAACCCCATCTGTAAAATGGGGATTAAGAGCATGAACCCCATGTGGGACAGGGACTGCATCCAACCCGATTTGCTCGTCCCCACGCCCGCGCGTAGTACAGTACCTTCAGAGAAGCAGCGTGGCTCAGTGGAAAAAGCCCGGGCTTTGGAGCCAGAGGTCATGGGTTCAAATCCCGGCTCTGCCAATTGCCAGTTGTGTGACTTTGGGCAAGTCGCTTCACTTCTCTGGGCCTCAGTTCCCTCATCTGGAAAATGGGGGTGAAGACTGGGAGCCCTTGGTGGGGCAACCCGATCGGCTTGTAACCTCCCCAGTGCTCGGAACGGTGCTTTGAACATAGTAAGCGCTTAATAAACGCCGTCATGATTATTATTTTTCTAATGAGCCTCCACTGTGGGGCTTGAAGTCTCTGGGTCGGCCCGTAAAAGAGGCAGGATTTGGGCGGCCCGGGGGTCTTCGTGCCCAGTGTTCAGTGGGATCAGGGTGGGCCTTTGGGAGAAAATCTCCTCACAGCAGCATCTCCTGACTGATTTTGTCCCTGTGTGGGTGTGTGTTTTTCCTCTCCTTGCAGCGATCCCGTCTCCCCCCGATCAGGGGTCTCCGAGCGGCCTCGGAGGAGAGCGGAACCAACCTCCAAACTCGGAGCGAAGGAAGGAGCCGAGGCCTGGCAGCGAGCGCCCGTCCGGGCACGTGACCGAAAGGAAAAAGCGGTTGACGTCGGCCAGCTCGGGCCCCCATCCCGTCCCGCCGCCCCTCGTATACTTGGCTCCGAGTCCGGAATCCGTTCGGGCGGGCGACGGCCCCGAGGCCGACGGGGCCCGGGGCCCGGGCGGAGACCTCCCGACCGCGAGAAGGGAGTCGCCGGACGAGGCGATCGGGGCGGACGGCGGGACCCGGAAAGCCGGAGTCGCCCGGGCGGAGAGCCCGGAGACGGCCGGGCGGAGAGCCGGGAGCCATCCCGGCCCCATCTCGGACTCCGGGGACGCGGAGCTGGGAGAGCGACATCCGTCGGGAGAGACGCCGCCCCGGGAAGCTCCGGATGGCGGCCCCCCTCGGTCCGGACAGGCCGGAGGGAACGGCTGGAGGAGGACGTATGTGGTGAGCGGGCCAGAGGCGGCCCCCGGTTTCCCCCCCGAACCGAGGGGGAGGTCTCCCGCCAAGGTCACGGGCGCCCAACCCCGCGGGAGGAACGCCATCCGCAGGAGAACCTACGTGGTGGAGAAGCCGGCCGGAGCCCATCCCGAGGCCCGGACGGGCTCGGGGACCGGACCGCCGACGCCCGCTCTTAGCGGAGAAGGGAGGACGAGACCTTCCAAGGGCGGGAAGGATCAGCCGGAAGCCGCCGGGAAGCCGGGCGGACCCCGAGGAAGCCGCAAGACCCCCGGACCGCTCTCCGGGACCAAGGCCCTCTGGGACGGCGGCGGCGAGGAGGGGAGCGGCTCGGAAGACCTCCTCCGGGGTCCCGGCGGAGACAGCGGGAGCCCTCGGCCCCGGGCGGGAGTCGTCCCGAGCCACGTGGGACCCCACGTCCTCGAGGCCGGAGGGGACGAGGTGGAGGCGGGAGGCCGGGCGTCCTCGGGCCGGCCCCGGAAGGGCGGCGGGCAGAGCGGGGCCGCTCCGAGGAGGAAGAGGCCGGATCAATCGGCCGGAGAAAGGCCGGATTCCAGCGGCGGAGCCAGGAGAGGCGGCCGGCCCAAGTCCAGGAGCCGGAAGATGGACGGCGGCGGCGCCACCGCCTCTCCCGGGGACCCGTCGGGGGCCGGGGGCGGCAGACCGGACCCCCCGGCGGGATCGCGCCCTCCGGCCGAGCGGCGGCTCGGGGAGATCGAGAAGACCATCAAAGTGGAGCCGGTCGCCTTCCCGGACGAGGCGGCGGGCGACCTGCTGGGTTGGGAGTCTCCCCCGACGTTCCCCCGCAAGACCCCACCGCCAACCGGCTCCCGCTCGGGCGATTCCGGAGCCGGAGCCCGACAAGCGGCCGCGTTTTCCGCTCGGGCCCAGCCTCCGGGCTTCAGAGCCGCGGCCGTCGACCGCTCCCCGAGGGACAGCCGAGAGAAGATGGAGGGGCTGATTTGGAAAGCCGAGCCGGAGACGCCGATTCCCGGTAGGCCGCGGGGCGCCGTGTGATGATTCAACAGCGATAACAACAACTGTGGTATTTGTTAAGCGCTTGCTGTGTGCCGAGTCCAGTGCTCTGCGCACGGTAAGTGCTCAATAAGTACGACTGAATGAATGAATGTGTGCCAGCCACTGGTCTCAGCCCTGGGGTGGATAAGAATTAATCAGGTTGGACACCGTCCCTGTCCCACCTGGGGCTCAGAGTCTTCATCCCCATTCGACAGAGGAGGGGACTGAGGTCCAGAGTCCTGGGTTCCAATTCCGACTCCACCACTTCTCTGCTGTAATAATAATAATAATAATGATGATGGTATTTATTAAGCGCTTACTTTGTGCAAAGCCCTGTTCTAAGCGCTGGGGAGTTTACGAGGTGATCAGGTTGTCCCACGTGGGGCTCGCGGTCTTCATCCCCATTTTACAGATGAGGTCACTGAGGCACAGAGAATAATAATAATAATGATGGCATTTAAGTGCTTACTATGTGCAAAGCCCTGTTCTAAGCGCTGGAGGGGATACTAGATGATCAGGTTGTCCCACGTGGGGCTCACAGTCAATCCCCATTTTACAGATGAGGTAACAGGCTCAGAGAAGTGAAGTGACTTGCCCAAGGTAACACAGCAGACATGTGGCGGAGCCGGGATTTGAACGCATGACCTCTGACTCCAAAGCCCGGGCTCTTTCCACTGAGCCACGCTGCTTCAAAGTGAAGTGGCTTGCCCAAAGAGCCGGGATTTGAACCAATGACCTCTGACTCCAAAGCCCGGGCTCTTTCCACTGAGCCACGCTGCTGTGTGACCGTGGGCAAGTCGCTTTGCTTCTCTGGGGCTCAGTTTCCTCACCTGTGAAAGAAAAAATGGGGATTAAGATTGTGAGCCCAGTGTGGGACAGGGACTGTGTCCCAGGTGATTAACTAGTGTCTGCCCCAAGAAGCAGCGTTGGCTAGTGGAAAGAGCCCGGGCTTAGGAGTCAGAGGTCTTGGGTTCTAATCCCGGCTCCGCCGCTTGTCAGCTGGGTGACTTTGGGCAAGTCACTTCACCTCTCTGGGCCTCAGTTCCCTCATCTGTCAAATGGGGATGAAGATTGTGAGCCCCACATGGGACAACCTGATCACCTTGTATCTCCCCCAGCCCTTAGAACAGCACTTGGCACATAGTAAGCTCTTAACAAATATCATATAATAATAATAATAATGGCATTATTTATTAAGCGCTTTTACTACGTGCAAAGCACTGTTCTAAGCACTGGGAAGGTTACAAGGTGATCAGGTTGTCCCACGGGGGGCTCACAGACTTAATCCCCATTTGACAGTTGAGGGAACTGAGGCCCAGAGAAGTGAAGTGACTTGCCCAAAGTCACCCAGCTGACAGGTGGCGGAACCCGGATTTGAACCCATGACCTCTGATTCCAAAGCCCGGGCTCTTTCCACTGAACCACACTGCTTCTCTCATTATTATCATTATTATTATTACGTGTCATTTTTTTTATATTAATGTCTGTCTCCCCGCCTCTAAACTGTACGCTCATTGTGGGCAGGGCATGTTTCTGTTTATGGTTGTATTGTCCTCTCCTAAGCGCTCAGTACAGTGCTCTGCACACAGTAAGCGCTCAGTAAATACCATTGCTCGGTGCCTGTGGAACCTTGGCTAAATGACCCAACCCAAATGGCTTTGAAAACGAAGATAGTCCTATAAGAACCATAACAACCCAAGGGACCGCGGAGTAACAAGTGCTGACTGTTCCTAGTGGGATTTTTATTTTATTTTATTTTATTTTATTTTATTTTATTTTATTTTATCTTATCGTTTTAGCAACCCTCGTTTCCCACGAAACCTCTTCATCTCAATATCATTCTATTTATTTATTTATTTTACTTGTGCATATCTATTCTATTTATTTTATTTTGTTAGTATGTTTGGTTTTGTTCTCTGTCTCCCCCTTCTAGACTGTGAGCCCACTGTTGGGTAGGGACCGTCTCTATATGTTGCCAACTTGGACTTCCCAAGCGCTTAGTCCAGTGCTCTGCACACAGTAAGCGCTCAATAAATGCGATTGATTGATTGATTGATCTCTGAGCCTCAGTTCCCTCATCTGTAAAATGGGGGCTGAGACTGCGAGCCCCACGTGGGACAACTGGATTCATTCATTCAGTCGTATTTATTGAGCGCTTACTGTGTGCAGAGCACTGGACTGAGCGCTTGGGAAGTCCAAATTGGCAGCATCTAGAGATGGTCCCTACCCGACAGCGGGCTCACAGTCGAGAAGGGGGAGACGGACGACAAAACAAAACATATTCACAAAATAACCAGTATGACCTTAGTCTTGGGTTATTTCAACATGGTTGATTTTCAGGGGGCAGGGAGAGGGGCATAAAAAGTACTAAGGAAACAGTTTAATTTGGATTGAGAAAAATCCAGATCTTTCTCCCTCCCGTAAGATTATCAATCAATCAGTCGTATTTATTGAGCGCTTACTGTGTGCAGAGCACTGGACTCAGCGCTTGGGAAGTCCAAGTTGGCAACATATAGAGACGGTCCCTACCCAACAGTGGGCTCACAGTCTAGAAGGGGGAGACAGAGAACAAAACCAAACATACTAACAAAATAAAATAGAGTAGATATGTACAAGTTAAATAAATAAATAAATAAATAGAGTAATAAGTCTGT
Organism: Tachyglossus aculeatus; assembly: GCF_015852505.1. Taxonomy (NCBI): domain Eukaryota; kingdom Metazoa; phylum Chordata; class Mammalia; order Monotremata; family Tachyglossidae; genus Tachyglossus; species Tachyglossus aculeatus. The sequence goes on from NC_052072.1 coordinate 5,567,565, forward strand.
ACAAACATATATACATATATACAGGTGCTGTGGGAAAGGGAAGGAGGTAAGACGGGGGGATGGAGAGGGGGACGAGGGGGAGAGGAAACCCCCTTGTATTAACAAAATAAAATAAATAGAATAGATATGTACAAGTTAAATGAATAGAGTAATAAATATGTACAAACATATATACAGGCGCTGTGGGGAAGGGAAGGAGGTAAGACGGGGGGGATGGAGAGGGGGAGAGGAAACCCCCTCATATTAACAAAATAAAATAAATAGAATAGATATGTACAAGTTAAATAAATACGGCCACTAGTACTCATCCCCCCCGCCTTACCTCCTTCCCTTCCCCACAGCACCTGTATATATGGATATATGTTTGTACGGATTTATTACTCTATTTATTGATTGATTTTACTTGTCCATATCTATTCTATTTATTTTATTTTGTTAGTATGTTTGGTTTTGTTCTCTGTCTCCCCCTTCTCGACTGTGAGCCCGCTGTTGGGTAGGGACCGTCTCTAGATGTTGCCAACTTGGACTTCCCAAGCGCTCAGTCCAGTGCTCTGCACACAGTAAGCGCTCAATAAATACAATTGATTGATTCAAGTACAAATGTCTACAGAGATACACATATAAAAACTATAGGCAAGCAAATAGATCAATCAATCAATCAATCAATCGTACTTATTGAGCGCTTACTGTGTGCAGAGCACTGGACTAAGCGCTTGGGAAGTCCAAGTTGGCAACACATAGAGACGGTCCCCACCCAACAGTGGGCTCACAGTCTGAAAGGGGGAGACAGAGAACAAAACCAAACATATTAACAAAATGAAATAAATAGAATAGATATGTACAAGTAAAATAAATAGATAAATAAATAGAGTAATAAATATGTACAAGCATATGTACATATATACAGGTGCTGTGGGGAAGGGAAGGAGGTAAGATACACATATAAAAACTATAGGCAAGCAAATAGATAAAGGTATCTAAGTGGGGTAGAGCAAAATATTCAGAATGATCCCCACACGGTGGAATGGGTAGAGGCCGGGCTTGAGAGTCAAAAGGTCATGGGTTCAAATCCCAGCTCTGCCAATTGTCAGCTGCATGACTTTGGGCAGGTCACATCACTTCTCTGGGAAGGTCACTTCACTTCTCTGGGCCTCAGTTCCCTCATCTGTAAAATAGGGATGAAGATTGTGAGCCCCGCATGGGACAACCTGAACACCCTGTATCCTCCCCAGCGCTTAGAACAGTGCTGTGCACATAGTAAGCGCTTAAAATACCAAAATTATTATTAATCAATCAATCAATCAATCGTATTTATTGAGCGCTTACTGTGTGCAGAGCACTGTACTAAGCGCTTGGGAAGTACAGGTTAAAATGGGGGTTGAGACTGTGAGCCCCACGTGGGACAGGGACTCTGTCCGACCCGATTTGCTCATATAATAATAATAATAATAATAATAATGGCATTTATTATGTGCTTACTATGTGCAAAGCACTGTTCTACTTGATCACCTTGTATCCTCCCCCAGCACTTAGAACAGTGCTCTGCACATAGTGAGCGCTTAATCAATCAATCAATCGTATTTATTGAGTGCTTACTGTGTGCAGAGCACTGTACTAAGTGCTCGGGAAGTATACAAATGCCATCATCATCATCATCAGTGGCTCAGCGTGGCTCTGTGGAAAGTGCCCGGGCTTTGGAGTCAGAGGTCATGGGTTTGAATCCCGGGTCCGCCACATGTCTGCTGTGTGACCTTGGGCAAGTCACTTCACTTCTCTGACCCCCAGTGACCTCATCTGTAAAATGGGGATTAAGACTGGGAGCCCCACGTGGGACAACTCAATCACCTTGTATCCATCCCCCCCAGCGCTTAGACCAGTGCTTGGCACATAGTAAGCGCTTAACAAATGTCATCATTATTTATTATTACTAATAGATTAATAATTATTATTAGAGAAGCAGCGTGGCTCAGTGGAAAGAGCCCGGGCTTTGGAGTCAGAGGCCATGGGTTCGAATCCCGGCTCCGCCACATGTCTGCTGTGTGACCTTGGGCAAGTCACTTCACTTCTCTGACCCTCAGTGACCTCATCTGTAAAATGGGGATTAAGACTGGGAGCCCCACGTGGGACAACTCGATCACCTTGTATCCCCCCCAGCGCTTAGAACAGTGCTTGGCACATAGTAAGCGCTTAACAAATGCCATCATTATTATTACTAACAGATTAACAATCATTAATTATTAGAGAAGCAGCGTGGCTCGGGGGAAAGAGCCCGGGCTCTGGAGTCAGAGGTCACGGGTTCAAACCCTGGCTCCGCCGCCTGTCAGCTGGGTGACTTTGGGCAAGTCACTTCACTTCTCCGGGCCTCAGTGGCCTCATCTGTCAAATGGGGATGAAGACTGTGAGCCTCCCACGTCATCCGTAAAATGGGAATTAAAACGGTGAGCCCCCCGTGGGGCCACCTGATCACCTTGTAACCTCCCCAGCGCTTAGAACAGTGCCTGGCACATAGTAAGCGCTTAATAAATGCCATCATTATTATTATTATTATTGTCTTCTTCCCCTCTAGGTCTCTCTCTCTTGCCGGAACGGGGATTCGGCAATCGTTTGCAAGTCGGGGTCGCGGTGTGTCCTGTTTTTCAGGGAACCGGGCGCTGCAGGATGTGACCAACAGCAGCCTGGTGGCCCAGCAGGTCTGGCCGCCGTCGCCGCGAGGACCGGCGGCCGAGCCCTCCCCGCCGCTCGCCCGGCGGAAGCGACCCGCCGTCTGCTACACGGAGCCCAAACTCACCGGGTAAATACCCTGGGAGGGGCCGTCGCGACACAGTTGTTCGACACGTTCCCTGCCCCCCCGGGAGCTTGCGGTCGTGGCTCAGTGGAAAGAGCCCGGGCTTTGAAGTCAGAGGCCCTGGGTTCGAGTCCCGACTCGGCCCCCTATCTGCTGTGTGACCCTTCGCTTCTCTGTCACTTCGCTTCTCTGCACTGTTGGGTAGGGACCGTCTCTATATGTATATATCCTGTGAGCCCACAGTATATATACATATACTGTGTATATATTGTATATACATATTAAAATATATGTATATATTTTAGACTGTGAGCCCACTGTTGGGTAGGGACCGTCTCTATATGTATATATACTGTGAGCCCACAGTATATATACATATACTGTGTATATATTGTATATACATGTTAAAATATATGTATATATTTTAGACTGTGAGCCCACTGTTGGGTAGGGACCGTCTCTATATGTATATATACTGTGAGCCCACAGTATATATACATATACAGTGTATATATTTTATATACATATTAAAATATACGTATATATTTTAGACTGTGAGCCCACTGTTGGGTAGGGACCGTCTCTATATGTACATATACTGTGAGCCCACAGTATATATACATATACTGTGTATATATTGTATATACATATTAAAATATATGTATATATTTTAGACTGTGAGCCCACTGTTGGGTAGGGACCGTCTCTATATGTATATATACTGTGAGCCCACAGTATATATACATATACTGTGTATATATTTTATATGCATATTAAAATATATGTATATATTTTAGACTGTGAGCCCACTGTTGGGTAGGGACCGTCTCTATATGTATATATACTGTGAGCCCACAGTATATATACATATACTGTGTATATATTGTATATACATATTAAAATATATGTATATATTTTAGACTGTGAGCCCACTGTTGGGTAGGGACCGTCTCTATATGTATATATACTGTGAGCCCACAGTATATATACATATACTGTGTATATATTTTATATACATATTAAAATACATGTATATATTTTAGACTGTGAGCCCACTGTTGGGTAGGGACCGTCTCTATATGTATATATACTGTGAGCCCACAGTATATATACATATACTGTGTATATATTTTATATACATATTAAAATACATGTATATATTTTAGACTGTGAGCCCACTGTTGGGTAGGGACTGTCTCTGTATGTTGCCAATTTGTACTTCCCAAGCGCTTAGTACGGTGCTCTGCACATAGTAAGGGCTCAATAAATACGATTGATGATGATGATGATGATATGTATATATATACACCTGTATATATGTTTGTACATATTTATTACTCTATTTATTTATTTATTTTGCTTGTACATATCTATTCTATTTATTTTATTTTGTTAGTATGCTTGGTTTTGTTCTCTGTCTCCCCCTTTGAGACTGTGAGCCCACTGTTGGGTAGGGACTGTCTCTATTTGTTGCCAATTTGTACTTCCCAAGCGCTTAGTACAGTGCTCTGCACATAGTAAGGGCTCAATAAATACGATTGATGATGATGATGATATGTATATATATACACCTGTACATATGTTTGTACATATTTATTACTCTATTTATTTATTTATTTTGCTTGTACATATCTATTCTATTTATTTTATTTTGTCAGTATGTTGGGTTTTGTTCTCTGTCTCCCCCTTTTAGACTGTGAGCCCACTGTTCGGTAGGGACCGTCTCTATATGTTGCCAATTTGTACTTCCCAAGCACTTAGTGCTCTGCACATAGTAAGCGCTCAATAAATACGATTGATGATGATGATGATATGTTGCCAACTTGTACTTCCCAAGCGCTTAGTACAGTGCTCTGCCCACAGTAAGCGCTCAATAAATACGATTGATGATGATGATGACGATGGGCCTCAGTGACCTCATCTGGAAAATGGGGGTGAAGACTGGGAGCCCCACGGGGGACTTGATCACCTTGTATCCCCCCAGTGCTTAGAACAGTGAATGAATGAATGAATGAATGAACAGTGCTTTGCACTCAGTAAGCGCTTAACAAATGCCATCATCATCATTATTATTATTCATTCATTCATTCATTCAATTGTATTTATTGAGCGCTTACTGTGTGCAGAGCACTGGACTAAGCGCTTGGGAAGTACAAGTTTTGGCAACATCTAGAGAAGGTCCCTACCCAACGGCGGGCTCATAGTCTAGAGGGGGAGACAGACAACAAAACAAACATATAAACCAAATAAAATAAATAGAATAAATATGTACAAGTAAAATAAATAGAGTAATAAATATGTACAAACATATACACATATTCATTCATTCAGTTGTATTTATTGAGCACTTACTGTGTGCAGAGCACTGTACTAAGCACTTGGGAAGTACAAGCTTTGGCAACATCTAGAGACGGGCTCACAGTCTAGAAGGGGGAGACAGACAACAAAACAAACATATTAACCAAATAAAATAAATAGAATAAATATGTACAAGTAAAATAAATAGAGTAATAAATATGTACAAACATATACACATATTCATTCATTCAGTCGTATTTATTGAGCGCTTTCTGTGTGCAGAGCACTGGACTAAGTGCTTGGGAAGTACAAATTTGCGGTCCGTTCGTGGCTCAGTGGAAAGAGCCCGGGCTTTGAAGTCAGAGGCCATGGGTTCGAGTTCCGACTCTGCCACCTATCTGCTGTGTGACCTTGGGCAAGTCACTTCACTTCTCTGGGCCTCAGTGACCTCATCTGGAAAATGGGGATTAAGACTGGGAGCCCCACGGGGGACTTGATCACCTTGTATCCCCCCAGTGCTTAGAACAGTGAATGAATGAATGAATGAATGAATGAACAGTGCTTTGCACATAGTAAGCGCTTAACAAATTGCCATCATCATTATCCAGTAGGCCTTCCCAGACTGATCCCCTTCCTTCCTCTCCCCCTCATCCCCCTCTCCATCCCCCCCATCTTACCTCCTTCCCTTCCCCACAGCACCTGGATATATGGATATATGTTTGTACAGATTTATTACTCTATTTATTTATTTTACTTGTACCTATCTATTCTATTTATTTTATTTTGTTAGTATGTTTGGTTTTGTTCTCTGTCTCCCCCTTTTAGACGGTGAGCCCACTGTTGGGTAGGGACTGTCTTTATATGTTGCCAACTTGGACTTCCCAAGCGCTTAGTACAGTGCTCTGCACACAGTAAGCGCTCAATAAATACGTTGATTATTATATTATTATTATTATTCATTCATTCATTCAATCGCATTGATTGAGCGCTTACTGTGTGCAGAGCACTGGACTAAGCGCTTGGGAAGTCCAAGTGGGCACCATCTAGAGACGGTCCCTCCCCAACAGCGGGCTCACGGTCTAGAAGGGGGAGACAGACAACAAAACAAAACATATGAACAAAAGAAAATAAATAGAATAAATATGTACAAATAAAATAGAGTAATAAATCATCATCATCATCAATCGTATTTATTGATAAATCCCTACAAACATGCATACATATATACAGGTGCTGTGGGGAGGGGAAGGAGGTGATGAGGAGGGGGAGAGGCTCCGCCACGTGTTTGCTGTGTGACCTTGGGCAAGCCACTTTGCTTCTCTGTGCCTCGGTTACCTCATCTGTAGAATGGGGATGAATAATAATGAATAATGATGGTATTTATTAAGCGCTTACTATGTGCAATGCACTGTTCTAAGCACTGGAGAGATCACAAGGCGATCAGGTTGTCCCACGGGGGGCTCCCAGTCTTCGTCCCCATTTGACAGATGAGGTAACTGAGGCCCAGAGAAGTGTAGTGACTTGCCCAACGTCACCCAGCTGACAAGTGGCGGAGCCGGGATTAGAACCCACGACCTCTGACTCCCAAGCCCCTGCTCTTTCCACTGAGTCACGCTGCTTCTCTTAAGCGTGGGGAAACCTGCCAAACTCAAAACGAAGACTCGTGAGCGTAGCTAATCCCGGCTCCACCACCTGTCTGCTGTGTGACCTTGGGCAAGTCACTTGACTTCTCTGGGCCTCAGTTCCCTCATCTGGAAAATGGGGATGGAGACTGTGAGCCCCACTTAGGACAGGGACTGTGTCCAACCCGATTGGCTTGGGTCCACCCCAGCGCTCAGTACAGTGTCTGACACCTAGTAAGCGCTTAACAAATACCATCATTATGATTATTACTTGTGCTTATGTTGCCAACTTGTACTTCCCAAGCGCTTAGTACAGTGCTCTGCACACAGTAAGCGCTCAATAAATACGATTGATTGATTGTGCTCTGACAGATGTGTTTCACCCCAGAAGGTGATGCGGTTTGGTTTAAAGTCGAGTCATTCGTTCATTCATTCAATCGTATTTATTCATTCATTCAATCGTATTTATTGAGCGCTTACTGTGTGCAGAGCACTGGACTAAGCACTTGGGAAGTACAAGTTGGCAATATATAGAGACGGTCCCTACCCAACAGTGGGCTCACAGTTATTGGACGCTTACTGTGTGCAGAGCACTGTACTAAGCGCTTGGGAAGTCCAAGTTGGCAACATATAGAGACGGTCCCTACCCAACAGTGGGCTTACAGTTATTGGATGCTTACTGTGTGCAGAGCACTGTACTAAGCGCTTGGGAAGTCCAAGTTGGCAACATCTAGAGACGGTCCCTACCCAACAGCGGGCTCACAGTCTAGAAGGGGGAGACAGACAACAAAACAAAACAGATTAACAAAATAAAATAGAATAGTAAATATGTACAAGACCCCTATCCGTTCCCACCCCACCCCCATGGGAAACTTAGGATCTGGTTTGTCCTCATTTCTTCCCGTCGCCTTGTCAATATTATTTTATTTGAATAATAATAATAATAATGGCATTTATTAAGCGCTTACTATGTGCAACGCACCGTTCTAGCGCTGGGGAGGTTACAAGGTGATGAGGTTGTCCCACGGGGGGCTCACAGTCTTAATCCCCATTTTACAGATGAGGGAACTGAGGAACAGAGAAGTGAAGTGACTTGCCCAAAGTCACACAGCTGACAATTGGCAGAGCCGGGATTTGAACCCATGACCTCTGACTCTTAAAGCCCAGGCTCTTTTCCACTGAGCCGCGCTGCTAAGTACTCTTCTTTGCATGGTTATTTTGTGTGTTTAAAGCCCTTGAGAAGTGACATTTTAGCTTGGGTAAATGTCAAACCTTGGGCCCGGGGAGAACTTCCCCCTTCTAATAATAATGTTGGTATTTGTTAAGCGCTTACTATGTACCAAGCACTGTTCTAAGCGCTGGGAGGGATACAAGTTGATCAGGTTGTCCCACCTGGGGCTTCCAGTCTTCATCCCCACTTTCCAGATGAGGGAACTGAGGCCCAGAGAAGTGAAGTGACTTGCCCAGAGTCACCCAGCTGACAAGTGGCGGAGCCGGGATTAGAACCCATGACCTCTGTCTCCAAAGCGCGGGCTCTTTCCACTGAGCCACGCTGCTTCTAGACTGTGAGCCCCTTGTTCATTCATTCATTCATTCATTCATTCATTCAATCGTATTTATTGAGCGCTTACTGTGTGCAGAGCACTGTACTAAGCGCTTGGGAAGTACAAGTTGGCAACATATAGAGACAGTCCCTACCCTCTCTACTTCCCAAGCGCTTAGTATAGTGCTCTGCATACAGTAAGCGCTCAATAAATACGATTGATTGATCGATTGTTGCCGAATTGTGCTTTCCAAGCGCTTAGTACAGTGCTCTGCACGCAGTCAGCGCTCAGTAAATACGATTGAATGAATAGATGCAGCGTGGCTCAATGGAAAGAGCCCGGGCTTGAGAGTCAGAGGTCATGGGTTCCAATCCCGGCTCCGCCATTTGTCAGCTGGGGGACTTTGGGCAAGTCCCTTCTCTGGGCCTCAGTTCCCTCATCTGGAAAATGGGGATGAAAACTGTGAGCCCCCCATGGGACAACCTGATCACCTTGTAACCTCCCCAGCGCTTAGAACAGTGCTCTGCACATAGGAAGCGTTTAAGCAAATACCATCATTATTATGGACGAGTGAACTTGGGGTTTTGAAGTAGGGGAGGGAGGCTCGTTCACCCAGGGCCTAAAAACAACTTTCCCATGACGAGTTTGTCTCTCCCGATGAGGAAGGGGAGAAGGAGGAGGAAGAGGAGGGTGGGGGGACTCTTTGGGGGGCGGGAACTGCATCCAACCCCATTGGCACGTGTCCACCCCAGCGTTTAGTACAGTGCCTGGCACAGAGTAAGCGCTTAACAAATCCCACAGTTATTATTACTACAGTTCCAGAAATTGCGTCCCTTTTTTATCGATACCAAAGCGGGACTCTCTGGCTGGATCGATCAATCAATCAATCGTATTTATTGAGCGCTTACTGTGTGCGGAGCACTGTACTAAGCGCTTGGGAAGTACAAGTTGGCAACATCTAGAGACAGTCCCCACCCCACAGTGGGCTCACAGTCTAAAAGGATCAGTGGCAGAACCTTAGACTGGAAGCTCGTTGTGGGCAGGGAGCATGCCTGCCCATTCTGCTGTGTCGGACTCTCCCGAGCGCTTAGTACAGTGCTCCGCGCATAGTAAACACCCAGTACATATGATGGATTCGGTGATGGAGGAGGGGGCGAGGGAGGATGAGAGGAGGAGCAGGAGGATGGGGGTGAAGAGGAGGAGGAGGGTTAACACAGTAAGCGCTCAATAAATACGATTGAATGAATGAACTGTGGTATTTATTGAGCGCTTACTGTGTGCAGAGCACCATACTAAGCTCTTGGGAGAGTCTGTTAGAACAATAAACAGACACATTCCCCGCCATCAATGAGCTTACAGTCTACCACTGCCCCCCCCCACACAAAGTTGACGGGTGTGGATGATAATAATAATAATAGTGATGGCATTTATTAAGCGCTTACTATGTGCAAAGCACTGTTGTAAGCGCTGGGGAGGTTACAAAGTGATCCGATTGTCCCACGGGGGGGCTCCCAGTCTTCATCCCCATTTGACAGATGAGGGAACTGAGGCCCAGAGAAGTGACTTGCCCAAAGTCACCCAGCTGACAATTGCCAGAGCTGGGATTTGAACCCACAACCGCTGACTCCAAAGCCCGCGCTCTTTCCACTGAGCCACACTGCTTCTCCTAATAATAATATTATGTTATTATTATAATAATGATGATGGTATTTGTTAAGCGCTTACTATGTGCCCGGCACTGTTTTAAGCACCGGGGAGGATACAAGGTAATCGGGTTGTCCCACGTGGGGCTCACGGTCTTCATCCCTATTTTCCGGATGAGGTCACTGAGGCCCATTCATTCATTCAATCGTATTTATTCATTCAGTCATTCAATCGTATTTATTGAGCGCTTACTGTGTGCAGTGCACTGTACTAAGCGCTTGGGAAGTACAAGTCGGCAACATCTAGAGACGGTCCCTACCCAACAACGGGCTCACAGCCTAGGAGGGGGAGACGGACAACAAAACAAAACACGTAGACGGGTGTCAAAGTCGTCAGAACAAATAGAATTAAAGCTAGATGCACACCATTAACAAAATCAATCAATCGTATTTATTGAGCGCTTACTGTGTGCAGAGCACTGTACTAAGCACTTGGGAAGTACAAGTCGACAACATATAGAGACGGTCCCTACCCAACAGTGGGCTCACAGTCTAAAAAGAAATAGAATAGTAAATATGGACAAGTAAAATAGAGTAATAAATCTGTACAAACATATAGACAGGTGCTGTGGGGAGGGAGGCAAGGCAGGGGGGATGGGGAGGAGGAGAGGAAAAAGGGGAAGCAGCGTGGCTCAGTGGAAAGAGCCCGGGCTTTGGAGGCAGGGGTCATGGGTTCAAATCCCGGCTCCACCACTTGTCAGCTGGGTGACTTTGGGCAAGTCGCTTCGCTTCTCTGGGCCTCAGTGACCTCATCTGGAAAATGGGGATGAAGACTGGGAGCCCCCCGTGGGACAACCTGATCACCTTGTAAACTCCCCAGCGCTTAGAACAGCGCTTGCATCATCATCAGTCGTATTTATTGAGCGCTTACTGTGTGCAGAGCACTGTACTAAGCTTGCAAAGAGTAAGCACTTAATAAATGCCATCATTATTATTATTATTAGGGGGGCTCAGTCTGAGCCAGCCAGAATTCGAGCTGTACAAAAGGAATGATGATTGTTCATTCATTCATTCATTCAATCATATTTACTGAGCGCTTACTGTGTGCAGAGCACTGGACTAAGCGCCTGGGAAGTACAAGTCGGCAACATATAGAGACAGTCCCCTGCCCAACAACGGGCTCGCAGTCTAGAAGGGGGAGACTTGTACTTCCCAAGCGCTTAGTACAGTGCTCTGCCCACAGTAAGCGCTCAATAAATACGATTGATTGATTGATTGATTGAGACAGACAACAAAACAAAACAGGTGGACGGGTGTCAAGTCATCAGAATAAATAGAAGTAAAGCTGGATCATCATCATCAATCGTATTTATTGAGCGCTTACTATGTGCACAGCACTGTACTAAGCACCTGGGAAGTACAAATTGGCAACATATAGAGACAGTCCCTACCCAACAGTGGGCTCACAGTCTAAAAGGGGGAGACAGAACAAAACCAAACATACTAACAAAATAAAATAAATAGAATAGATATGTACAAATAAAATAAATAAATAAATAGAGTAATAAATATGTACAATTTTTCTTAATGATGGTGCACATCATTAACAAAAGAAATAGAAGAGTAAATATGTACAAGTTAAATAAATCGAGTAATAAAACTGTACAAACATCTAGAGAAGCAGCGTGGCTCAGTGGAAAGAGCCTGGGCTTGGGAGTCAGAGGTCATGGGTTCGAATCTCGTCTCCACCACTTGTCAGCTGTGTGACCTTGGGCAAGCCACTTAGCTTCTCTGGGCCTCAGTGACCTCATCTGGAAAATGGGGATGAAGACTGTGAGCCCCCGGTGGGACAACCTGATCACCTTGTAACCTCCCCAGCGCTTAGAACAGTTTGCTTGTACATATTTCCTATTCTATTTATTTTATTTTGTCAATATGTGTTGCCCTGTTATCTGTCTCCCCGCTCTAGACCGTGAGCCCGCCGTTGGGCAGGGACCGTCTCTACATGTCGCCAACCTGCGCCTAGTCCAGTGCTCTGCACACAGTAAGCGCTCAATAAATAGGACTGAATGAATGAGCAGTGCTTTGCACACAGTAAGCGCTTAACTGCATGCAGGGCACTGGACTAAGCGCTTGGGAAGTCCAAGTCGGCAACATACGGAGACGGCCCCTACCCGACAGCGAGCTCATCATCATCATCAATCGTATTTATGGAGCGCTTACTATGTGCAGAGCACTGTACTAAGCGCTTGGGAAGTACAAATTGGCAACAGATAGAGACAGTCCCTACCCAACAGTGGGCTCACAGTCTAAAAATAATGATAATGATGGCATACATTAAGCGCTTACTATGCACCAAGCACCATTCTAAGCGCTGGTACGAGGTGATAGGTTGTCCCACGCGGGGCTCGCAGTCAATCAGTCAATCAATCAATCGTATTTATTGAGCGCTTACTATGTGCAGAGCACTGTACTAAGCGCTTGGGAAGTACAAATTGGCAACACATAGAGACAGTCCCTACCCAACAGTGGGCTCACAGTCTAAAAGGGGGAGACAGAGAACAGAACCAAACATACCAACAAAATAAAATAAATAGGATAGAAATGTACAAGTAAAATAAATAGATAAATAAATAGAGTAATAAATATGTACAACCATATGTACATATATACAGGTGCTGTGGGGAAGGGAAGGAGGTAAGATGGGGGGATGGAGAGGGGGACGAGGGGGAGAGGAAGGAAGGGGCTCAGTCTGGGAAGGCCTCCTGGAGGAGGTGAGCTCTCAGCAGGGCCTTGAAGGGCCTTCATCCCCATTTTACAGATGAGCGAACTGAGGCCCAGAGAAGTTAAGTGGCTTGCCCAAGGTCACACAGCTGACCGAGTGGCTGAGGCGGGACTGGAACCCATGACCTCTGACTCCCAAGCCCGAACTCTTTCCACCGAGCCACGTCACAGCCCAGAGAAGGGAAGTGACTCGTCCAGGGTCACACAGCCGACACGGGCGCCGGGCTGCCGATTCCCGGGAACTGCGGGCTTCCCTTTTCCCGCTTCCACGGTCGCCTGGCTCACGCTTAACGTCCCGCCTTCTGCCCCACAGGAAGCTAAGACGGGGAGACGACTTCACGGACTCTGAGTTCTTGCACTCCCCCATCTTCAAATCGAAGAAGTCGAAGCACAAAAAAGGGAAGAAGCAGAGGGACGTGAAATCCTGAGCGGAGCCAGCCAAGAAGAAGAGCTGAAAGAATTATATTTATTTTTCACTTAGTGGTGGCGGGGGGCGGGGGAATGAGGTGAATCCCCTCCCCTCCCTCATTTTAGTTTTTTTGGTTTTTTGGCCTCGCGGTTTCGGTCCTCACACCCACCGCCCTTTGAAGATTTTCCCACCGTCCTTTGCATGATGCATGCCAGCTGATTTAAGGCGATGTAAAAGCCGTCCCCCTATTTTCTGCCGAATAAAGTCATTTTTTTTTAGCTCTGAAGATTGAAGGCTATCTCGTGTTGTACGCGGAGGAGAGCGGTAAAGTGGCTCTTAGCCCCACCAAAAAAAAACGTGACTGCATGATGCATGCCTGCTGATTTAAGGCGATGTAAGAGCCGTCCCCCCATTTTCTGCCGAATAAAGTCATTTTTTTTTTAGCTCTGAAGATTGAAGGCTATCTCGTGTTGTACGCGGAGGAGAGCGGTAAAGTGGCTCTTAGCCCCACCAAAAAAAAATGTGACTGCATGATGCATGCCTGCTGATTTAAGGCGATGTAAGAGCCGTCCCCCTATTTTCTGCCGAATAAAGTCATTTTTTTTTAGCTCTGAAGATTGAAGGCTATCTCGTGTTGTATGCGGAGGAGAGCGGTAAAGTGGCTCTTAGCCCCACCAAAAAAAAAATGTGACTGCCTTCTGTTTCTGGGGGTGGGTTTTGGGGGGGATTTTGTTTGTCTTTTTCAAGTCCGTGGTCTGTGCTTTAGCAGTGGAAGAGAGCCCGGGCTTTGGAGTCAGAGGTCATGGGTTCAAATCCCGGCTCCGCCAGTGGTCGGCTGTGTGACTTTGGGCAAGTCCTTTCACTTCTCTGGGCCTCAGTTCCCTCATCTGGAAAATGGGGATGAAGACTGGGAGCCCCCCGTGGGACAACCTGATCACCTTGTAACCTCCCCAGCGCTTAGAACAGTGCTTTGTACATAGTAAGCGCTTAATAAATGCCATTAAAAAAAAAAAAGTCCGTATTGCCGGCCCCACAGTGGCTCGAGACACCGCGCTTGTCTGCCGTGTGACCTTGGGTAAGCAGCGTGGCTCGGTGGAAAAGGGCCCGGGCTTTGGAGTCGGAGGTCATGGGTTCAAATCCCGGCTCCGCCAATTGTCAGCTGGGTGACTTTGGGCAAGTCACCTAACTTCTCTGTGCCTCAGTTCCCTCATCTGCAAAATGGGGATGAAGGCTGTGAGCCCCCCGTGGGACAACCTGATCACCTTGTAACCTTCCCAGTGCTTAGAACAGTGCTTTGCACAAAGTAAGCGCTTAATAAATGCCATTATTATTATTATTATAAGTCACTCTTCTCTACGCCTCAGTTCCCTCATCTGTAAAACGGGGATGAAGGCTGTGAGCCCCCCGTGGGACAACCTGATCACCTTGTAACCTCCCCAGCGCTTAGAACAGTGCTTTGCACAAAGTAAGCACTTAATAAATGCCATTATTATTATTAGAAGTCACTCTTCTCTGTGCCTCAGTTCCCTCCTCTGTAAAACAGGGATGAAGGCTGTGAGCCCCCGTGGGACAACCTCATCACCTTGTAACCTCCCCAGCGCTTAGAACAGTGCTTTGCACAAAGTAAGCGCTGTAACATAATTTCTTGCACGAATGTTTTTGTCTGTGGATTAGTACTTTGTAATTTAAACAAGCGTAATGCATTTCTGTGGAACCTGTCGAGGCCCACGAAATACTTGCCCTGGAAGTAGCACCTTATGTGGGGGTAATTCATTTTTCAAAAATAAAAAGTGTCACCATCCTACAGTCTCTCAAAGTCATACTCTGGAAGTGACAACCGCAGTTGGCCCTCTCTGGGGCTTTGGGATGAATTATTTCACATGACAAAATTGCGCGGGACATTAATGGTCTCGGTCTGTAATAATAGTAACGGGTTTTTGTTAAGTACTTACTGTGTGCCAAGCGCTGGGGGTAGATAGGTCCCACATGGAGCTCACAGTCTAAATAGGAGTGAGAACAGGTATTGACTCTCCATTTTGCAGATGAGAAAACTGAGGCACAGAGAAGTTAAGTGGCTTCGTTCGTAGCCGGTAGACTCTAAACTCTGGGTGGGCAGGGATTGTGTTGCCAGTTCTATTGTGTTGCATTTGGCCAAGCGCTTAGTATAGTGCTCCGCATCAATCAATCAATCGTATTTATTGAGCGCTTACTGTGTGCAGAGCACTGGACTAAGCGCTTGGGAAGTACAAGTTGGCAACATATAGAGACAGTCCCTACCCAACCGTAGGCTCACAGTCTGAAACAGTGGGCTCACAGTCTAAAAGTAAGCACTCAGTAAATGCCCTTTGTTGGGTAGGGACCGTCTCTATATGTTGCCGACTTGTACTTCCCAAGCGCTTAGTACAGTGCTCTGCACACAGTAAGTGCTCAATAAATGCAATTGAATGAATGAATAAATGCCATTATTATTATTATTATTATAAGTCACTCATCATCAATCGTATTTATTGAGCACTTACTATGTGCAGAGCACTGTACTAAGCGCTTGGGAAGTACAAGTTGGCAACATATAGAGACAGTCCCTACCCAACAATGGGCTCACAGTCTAAAAGAGTGGGCTCACAGTCTAAAAGTAAGCACTCGGTAAATGCCCGTTGTTGGGTAGGGACCGTCTCTATATGTTGCCGACTTGTACTTTCCAAGCGCTTAGTACAGTGCTCTGCACACAGTAAGCGCTCAATAAATGCAATTGAATGAATGAATAAATGCCATTATTATTATTATTATAAGTCACTCTTCTCTGTGCCTCGGTTCCCTCAGCTGTAAAATGGGGATGAAGGCTGTGAGCCCCCCGTGGGACAACCTCATCACCTTGTAACCTCCCCAGCGCTTAGAACAGTGCTTTGCACAAGGTAAGTGCCTAATAATTGTCATTATTATTATAAGCCACTCTTCTCTGCACCTCAGTTCCCTCATCTGTAAAATGGGGATGAAGGCCCCTGTGGGACAACCTCATCACCTTGTAACCTCCCCAGCGCTTAGAACAGTGCTTTGCACAAAGTAAGCGCTTAATAAATGTCATTATTATTATTATTATTATTATTATGTCACTCTTCTCTGCGCCTCAGTTCCCTCATCTGTAAAACGGAGATGAAGACTGTGAGCCCCACGTGGGACAGGGACTGTGTCCAACCCGATTTGCTTGTACAATAATAATAATGATGGTATTTCTTAAGCGCTTACTACTAATAATAATGATGGCGTTTATTAAGCGCTTACTATGTGCAAAGCACTGTTCTAAGCACCGGGGAGGGGGGATACAAGGTGATCAGGTTGTCCCACGGGGGGCTCACAGTCTTCATCCCCATTTTACAGATGAGGGAACTGAGGCGCAGGGAAGAGTGACTTATAATAATAATAATAATAGTAATGGCATTTATTAAGTGCTTACTTTGTGCAAAGCACTGTTCTAAGCGCTGGGGACGTTACAAGGTGATCAGGTTGTCCCACGGGGGGCTCACAGTCTTCATCCCCATTTTACAGATGAGGGAACTGAGGCCCAGGGGAGTGAACGGTGTGAGCCCGCTGTTGGGTAGGGACCGTCTCTAGATGTTGCCAACTTGTGCTTCCCAAGAGCTTAGTATGGTGCTTTGCACACAGTAAGCGCTCAATAAATAGGATTGATTGATTGATTAGTCCAGTGCTCTGCACACAGTAAGCGCTCAATAAATTGAATGAATGAATGAATGAATTGAATAAATTGATTGAATGAAAATCCAACTAGACCAAAGGGATAGCGATATCCGTTACTTCACGTCCCAGAAGAGCAGTGTGGCGGAAATCATACGGGAAAACATCCCCAATGGCCAGTGGTGTATTATGTGCCTTGCCCATGGAGGTAGAAAGTGCTCCGGGATTATTCCAAGTGTCTGCATCCCTGGTGCCATCAATAACTCTTATAAGAATAATAATAATAATAATAATAATGGCATTTGTTAAGCGCTTACTATGTGCAGAGCACTGTTCTAAGCGCTGAGGGGGGATACAAGCTGATCAAGTTGTCCCACGTGGGGTTCACAGTCTTAATCCCCATTTTACAGATGGGGTAACTGAGGCTCAGAGAATCAATCGTATTTATTGAGCACTTACTGTGTGGAGAGCACTGGACTGAGCGCTTGGGAAGTAAAGTGAAGTGACTTGCCCAAGGTCCCACAGCGGAAATGTGGCAGAGCTGGGACTTGAACTCGTGACCCCTTTTGGACTGTGAGCCCGCTGTTGGGTAGGGACCGTCTCTACGTGTTGCCGACTTGGACTTCCCAAGCGCTTAGTACAGTGCTCTGCACACAGTAAGGGCTTTGGAGTCAGAGGTCATGGGTTCAAACCCCGGCTCCGCCAATTGTCAGCTGTGTGACTTCGGGCAAGTCACTTCACTTCTCTGTGCCTCAGTTACCTCATCTGGAAAATGGGGACTAAGACTGTGAGGCCCATGTGGGACTGTGTCCAACCCGATTTGCTTGTACAATAATAATAATGATGGTATTTCTTAAGCGCTTACTACTGATAATAATGATGGCATTTATTAAGCGCTTACTTTGTGCAAAGCACTGTTCTAAGCACCGGGGAGGGGGGATACAAAGTGATCAGGTTGTCCCACGGGGGGCTCACAGTCTTCATCCCTATTTTACAGATGAGGTAACTGAGGCACAGGGGAGTGAACAGTGTGAGCCCGCTGTTGGGTAGGGACCGTCTCTATATGTTGCCAGCTTGTACATCCCAAGCGCTTAGTACGGTGCTTTGCACACAGTAAGCGCTCAATAAATACGATTGATTGATTGATTAGTCCAGTGCTCTGCACACAGTAAGTGCTCAATAAATAGAATGAATGAATGAATTGAATAAATTGATTGAATGAAAATCCAATAATCATAATAATGGCATTTATTAAGCACTTACTATGTGCAAAGCACTGTTCTAAGCGCTGGGGAGGTTGCAAGGTGATCAGGTTGTCCCCGGGGTGGGGCTCACAGTCTTCATCCCCATTTTCCGGGTGAGGGAACTGAGGCCCAGAGAAGTGAAGTGAGTTGCCCAAAGTCACACAGCTGACACTTGGTGGAGTCGGGATTTGAACCCATGACCTCTGACTCCAAAGCCCGGGCTCTTTCCACCGAGCCACGCTGCTTCTCATGGTAGACACCTTCCCTGCTCACGGCTAACATACAGTCTAGATGCGACATCCTCCTCCCCCTCCCCATCCCCCCCGCCTTACCTCCTTCCCCTCCCCACAGCACCTATATATATGTTTGTACAGATTTATTACTCAATTTATTTTACTTGTCCATATTTACTATTCTATTTATTTTATTTTGTTAATATGTTTTGTTTTGTTGTCTGTCTCCCCCTTCTAAACTGTGAGCCTGCTGTTGGGTAGGGGCAGAGAAGCAGCGTGGCTCAATGGAAAGAGCCCGGGCTTCGGAGTCAGAGGTCACGGGTTCGAATCCTAGCTCCCCCACATGTCTGCTGTGTGACCTTGGGCAAGTCACTTCACTTCTCTGAGCCTCAGTGACCTCATCTGTAAAATGGGGATTAAGACTGTGAGCCCCACGTGGGACAAACTGATCACCTTGTATCCCCCCCAGTGCTTAGAACAGTGCTTTGCACATAGTAAGCGCTTAACAAATGCCATTATTATTATTATTATTATTATTACCGTCTCTATCTGTTGCCACCTGGTACTTCCCAAGCGCTTAGTACAGTGCTCTGCACACAGTAAGTGCTCAATAAATACGATTGAATGAATGAACAGTGGAAAGAGCCAGGGCCTGAGGGTCAGAGGTTCTAATCCCGCCTATGCCACGTATCTGCTGTGTGACCTTGGGCTAGTCACTTCACTTCTCTGTGCCTCAGTTCCCTTATCTGTAAAATGAGGATGGAGACTGTGAGCCCCACGTGGGACAGGGACTGCGTCCAACCCCATTTGCTTGTATCCACCCCAGCGCTTAGTACAGCCCAAGCGCTTAACAAATACCATAACTGTGAGCCTGTTGTTGGGTTAGGGACCGTCTCTAGATGTTGCCAACTTGTACTTCCCAAGCGCTTAGTCCAGTGCTCTGCACACAGTAAGCGCTCAATAAATACGATTGAATGAATGAATAATAATAATTATCATTCTCTAGGTGTCAGTTTCCTCACTTGCACAATAAGGGGTTCCATCCCTGTTCTCCCTCCTACTGGGATTGTGAGCCCCATATCAATCAATCAATCAATCGTATTTATTGAGCGCTTACTGTGTGCAGAGCACTGTACTAAGCGCTTGGGAAGTACAAGGTGGCAACATATAGAGACAGTCCCTACCCAACAGTGGGCCCACAGTCTAAGAGAATAGTATTTGTTAAGCTCTTACTATGTGCAAAGCACTGTTCTAAGCGCTGGGGAGGTTACAAGGGGATCAGGTTGGGGGGGCTCACAGTTTTAATCCCCATTTTGCACATGAGTTTACTGAGGCTCAGAGAGGTTAAGTGACGTGCCCAAAGTCACCCAGCTGACAGTTGGCGGAGCAGGGATTTGAACCCATGACCTCTGACTCCAAAGCCCGGGCTCTTCCCATTGAGCCACGCTTCCCATATGAGACCTGATTATCTTGTATCTGCTCCATCGCTTAGTACAGTGCATGACGTCTAGGAAGCGCTTAACAAATATCACGGTTGTTATTAATGATTAATTATCAATAATTATTATAGAAAGTTCCCATTGTTTAGGTAGGGGAAGTTTTTAATCTTGCCACGAGGTGGCAGTAGCACCCTGTCAAGTACAACACCTTCAAAATGCAATTCTGAAATAATAATAATAATAATAATAACAACAATAATAATAAATAATAGCATTTGTTAAGCGCTTACTATGTGCCAAGCACCGTTCTAAGCGCTGGGGTAGATATCAGGTTGTCCCACGAGGGGCCCCCAGTCTTAATCCCCATTTTACAGATGGGGGAACTGAGGCACAGAGAATAATAATGATGGCATTTGTTAAGCGCTTACTATGTGCCAAGCACTGTTCTAAGCGCTGGGGTAGATATCAGGTTGTCCCACGAGGGGCCCCCAGTCTTAATCCCCATTTTACAGATGGGGGAACTGAGGCACAGAGAATAATAATGATGGTATTTGTTAAGCGCTTACTATGTGCCAAGCACTGTTCTAACCTCTGGGGTAGGCATTCATTCATTCATTCATTCAATCGTATTTATTGAGCACTTACTGTGTGGAGAGCACTGTACTAAGCGCTTGGGAAGTACAAGTTGGCAACATATAGAGACCGTCCCTACCCAACAGCAGGCTCACAGTCAGGTTGTCCCACGAGGGCCCCCCAGTCTTAATCCCCATTTTACAGAGGAGGGAACTGAGGCACAGAGAATAATAATGATGGTATTTGTTAAGTGCTTACTATGTGCCAAGCCCTGTTCTAAGCACTGGGGTAGACATTCATTCATTCATTCATTCAATCGTATTTACTGAGCGCTTACTGTGTGCAGAGCACTGTACTAAGCGCTTGGGAAGAACAAGTTGGCAACATAGAGAGATGGTCCCTACCCAACAGCGGCCTCACAGTCAGGTTGTCCCACGAGGGGCCCCCAGTCTTAATCCCCATTTTACAGATGAGGGAATTGAGGCACAGAGAATAATAATGATGGAATTTATATGTTATATGTCTCTATATGTTGCCAACTTGTACTTCCCAAGCGCTCCAGTGCTCTGCACACAGTAAGCGCTCAATAAATACGATTGAATGAATGAATAATAATAATTATCCTTCTCTAGGCATCAGTTTCCTCATTTGCACAATAGGGGTTCCATCCCTGTTCTCCCTCCTACTGATTGGGAGCCCCATATGAGACCTGATTATTGTATTTACTGAGAGCTTACTGTGTGCAGAGCACTGTACTAAGCGCTTGGGAAGAACAAGTTGGCAACATAGAGAGACGGTCCCTACCCAACAGCGGGCTCACAGTCAGGTTGTCCCATGAGGGGCCCCCAGTCTTAATCCCCATTTTACAGATGAGGGAACTGAGGCACAGAGAATAATATTGATAGTATTTGTTAAGCGCTTACTATGTGCCAAGCCCTGTTCTAAACGCTGGGGGGGATACAAGGTAATCAGGTTGTCCCACGTGGGGCTCACGGTCTTAATCCCCATTTTCCAGATGAGGTCACCGAGGCCCAGAGAAGTGAAGTGACTTGCCCAAAGTCACCCAGCTGACAAGTGGCAGAGCCAGGATTTGAACCCACGACCTCTGACTCCAAAGCCCGGGCTCTTTCAGCTGAGCCACGCTGAGAAGTGAAGTGACTTCATTCATTCATTCATTCAATCGTATTTATTGAGCGCTTACTGTGTGCAGAGCAGTGTACTAAGCGCTTGGGAAATACAAGTTGGCAACATATAGAGACGGTCCCTACCCAACAGCAGGCTCACAGTCTAGAAGGGAGAGACGGAGAACAAAACAAAGCATATTAACAAAATAAAATAATTGGAATCAATATGTTCAAATAAAATAAATAAATATTTATTTGCCCAAAGTTACACGGCTGACAAGTGGCAGATTGGGGATAATAATAATAATTTGTAGATATTGACTATTCTATTTATTTATTATTAATAGTAATTTATTTATTAATTTAGTAATTTATTATTACTCTATTTTACTTGTACATATCTATTCTATTTATTCTATTTTGTTAGTATGTTTGGTTTTGTTCTCTGTCTCCCCCTTTCAGACTGTGAGCCCACTGTTGGGAAGGGACTGTCTCTATATGTTGCCAATTTGTACTTCCCAAGCGCTTAGTACAGTGCTCTGCACATAGTAAGCGCTCAATAAATGCGATTGATGATGATGATGATGATTTTATTTTGTAGTAACAAAACTCTGAAGCCGAGAATGAGGAGTTTCTGCTTTGTTTCGTTTTGTGGACTGTCTCCCCCGTCTAGACTGTGAGCCCGTTGTTGGGTAGGGACCGTCTCTAGATGTTGCCAACTTGTACTTCCCAAGCGCTTAGTACAGTGCTCTGCACACAGTAAGCACTCAATAAATACGATTGAATGAATGAATGAATAATGATATTTGTTACGCGCCTACTATGTGCCAGGCACTGTTCTAAGCGCTGTGATTAGATACAAGATAATCGGATTGGACCCAGGCCCTGTCCCACGTGGGGCTCACTGTCTTAATCCCCATTTTACAGATGAGGGAACTGGGGCCCGCAGAAATAAAGTGACTTGCCCAAGGTCACACAGCAGACAAGTGGCTAAAGTGGGATTAGAACCCAGGACCTTCTAACTCCCAGGCCATTAGGCTCTGCTGCTTTCCCTAGAAGAGGTCAGAGAGAAGCAACCTACGGATTGAACCCTGTATTGGACTTCTGTTAGGAAATTTTAACCATCAGATGCAATGAAATCAGACTTAATCATCATCATCATAATCAATCGTATTTATTGAGTGCTTACTATGTGCAGAGCACTGTACTAAGCGCTTGGGAAGTACAAATTGGCAACATATAGACAGTCCCTACCCAACAGTGGGCTCACAGTCTAAAAGGGGGAGACAGAGAACAAAACCAAACATACTAACAAAATAAAATAAATAGAATAGATAGGTACAAGTAAAATAAATAAATAGAGTAATAAATATGTACAAACATATAAACATATATACAGGTGCTGTGGGGAAGGGAAGGAGGTAAGATGGGGGGATGGAAAGGGGGACGAGGGGGAGAGGAAGGAAGGGGCTCAGTCTGGGAAGGCCTCCTGGAGAAGGTGAGCTCTCAGCAGAGCCTTGAAGGGAGGAAGAGAGCTAGAAAATGGAAACTTTTAGGATAAACTATCAATCATTTATTGCCTGTTTTCCTCCTAGCTCATTCAATCGTATTTATTGAGCATTTACTGTGTGCGAAGCGCTGTACTAAGACCGTGGGAGAGTATAATAACTAACAACAACAAACGCATGCGTTCCCAGCCCTCAACGAGTAATCCCATGCTTGGCACATAGTAAGCACTTAGCAGTAATAATAATAATAATGATGGCATTTATTAAGCGCTTACTATGTGCAAAGCACTGTAAGCACTTAGCAGTAATAATAATAATAATGATGGCATTTATTAAGCGCTTACTATGTGCAAAGCACTGTAAGCACTTAGCAGTAATAATAATAATAATGGTGGCATTTATTAAGCGCTTACTATATGCAAAGCACTGTAAGCACTTAGCAGTAATAATAATAATAATGATGGCATTTATTAAGTGCTTACTATGTGCAAAGCACTGTTCTAAGCACTGGAATACTAGTGAGATTGATAAGTTTCCTACCATGTGGACACAAGTATTTGAGAACAGACAAAGATGTCAGATAGAACAAATACCACAGTTATTATTATTATTATTATTATTATTATTAATGAGCTGTTATTGATTGACTGTCTTCTAGACTGTGGGCCCGCTGTTGGGTAGGGACCGTCCCTATCTGTTGCCAACTTGGACTTCCCAAGCGCTTAGTACAGTGCTCTGCACACAGTAAGCACTCAATAAATACGATTGATTGATTGATTAACTGTCAGATGCAATGAAATCAGACAATGCAGTAAACCTTTATTACCTGCTCATGTGCTAGAAAATGGAAACTTTTAGGATAAACTACCAATCATTTATTGCGTGTTTTCCTCCTAGCTCTTTCAATCGTATTTATTGAGCGTTTACTGTGTGCGAAGCGCTGTACTAAGACCGTGGGAGAGTATGATAACGAACAACAAACACACGCATTCCCAGCCCTCAACGAGTAATCCCATGCTTGGCACATAGTAAGCACTTAACAATAATAATAATAATAATGATGGCATCTGTTAAGCGCTTACTATGTGCAAAGCACTGTTCTAAGCGCTGGAATACTAGTGAGATTGATAAATTTCCTACCATGTGGACACAAGTCTTTGAGAACAAAGATGTCAGATAGAACAAATACCACAATTATTATTATTATTATTAATGAGCTGTTATTGATTGACTGTCTTCTAGACTGTGAGCCCGCTGTTGGGTAGGGACCGTCCCTATCTGTTGCCAACTTGGACTTCCCAAGCGCTTAGTCCAGTGCTCTGCACACAGTAAGCGCTCAATAAATACGATTGATTGATTGATTAACTGTCAGATGCAATGAAATCAGACTTAATGCAGTAAACCTTTATTGCCTGCTCATGTGCTAGAAAATGGAAACTTTTAGGATAAACTATCAATCATTTATTGCCTGTTTTCCTCCTAGCTCATTCAATCATATTTATTGAGCGTTTACTGTGTGCGAAGCGCTGTACTAAGACCGTGGGAGAGTATAATAACAAACAACAACAAACACACGCATTCCCAGCCCTCAACGAGTAATCCCATGCTTGGCACATAGTAAGCACCTAGCAGTAATAATAATAATAATAATGATGGCATTTATTAAGCGCTTACTATGTGCAAAGCACTGTAAGCACTTAGCAGTAATAATAATAATAATAATGATGGCATTTATTAAGCACTTACTATGTGCAAAGCACTGTAAGCACTTAGCAGTAATAATAATAATAATGATGGCATTTATTAAGCGCTTACTATGTGCAAAGCACTGTTCTAAGTGCTGGAATACTAGTGAGATTGATAAGTTTCCATGTGGACACAAGTATTTGAGAACAGACAAAAGATGTCAGATAGAACAAATACCACAATTATTATTATTATTATTAATGAGCTGTTATTGATTGACTGTCTTCTAGACTGTGAGGCCACTATTGGGTAGGGACTGTCCCTATCTGTTGCCAACTTGGACTTCCCAAGCGCTTAGTACAGTGCTCTGCACACAGTAAGCGCTCAATAAATACGATTGATTGATTGATTAACTGTCAGATGCAATGAAATCAGACTTAATGCAGTAAACCTTTATTGCCTGCTCATGTGCTAGAAAATGGAAACTTTTAGGATAAACTATCAATCATTTATTGCCTGTTTTCCTCCTAGCTCATTCAATCGTATTTATTGAGCGTTTACTGTGTGCGAAGCGCTGTACTAAGACCGTGGGAGAGTGTGATAACGAACAACAACAAACACACGCGTTCCCAGCCCTCAACGAGTAATCCCATGCTTGGCACATAGTAAGCACTTAGCAGTAATAATAATCATAATGATGGCATCTATTAAGCGCTCAATAAATCCGATTGATGATGATGATGATGATGATGATGATGAACTGCCGCAGCAAGGGTTCTGGCTTTAGTATTTGTTGGCCGTCTTCCCGGCTAGATTTGCCGGGCTCATAGAGGGACAGGGTAGGGGTGTGAGGGGTGTGAGTGTGTGTTTTCCTCTGGGTGTACACACACGTGGGTGTGTCGTCCACACTGCCTGTTTGGACAGCTCTGTTTCTACCCAGCACTGGGGGATTAAGGCAGAAAGATTAAGGAAGAGATTCTGGTTCTGTTTCTTCCCCTTTCCCCACCATCCCTCCCCACCGCACCTCCTACTTCATTCATTCCCAAGCGCTTAGTCCAGTGCTCTGCACACAGTAAGCGCGCAATAAGTACAATTGTACAAATGAATGAATGCAGTCGTATTGACTGAGCGCTTATTGTGTGCCGAGCACTGTACCAAGTGCTTGGGAAAGTACAGCGCAACGAGAGGAAGCATTGTGGCTCAGTGGAAAGAGGCCGGGCTTTGGAGTCGGAGGTCGTGGGTTCAAATCCCCCCACCGCCGCCAACGGTCAGCTGGGTGGCTTTGGGCAAGTCACTTCAGTTCTCTGGGCCTCAGTTCCCTCCTCTAGAAAATGGGGATTAAGACTGTAAGCCTCCCCGTGGGACAACCTGATCAACTTGTTACCTCCCCAGCGCTTAGAACAGTGCTTGGCACATAGTAAGCGCTTAACAAATGCCATTATTATTATTAATCAGGTTGTCCCCCGTGGGGCTCCCATTTTTAATCCCCCTTTTCCAGATGAGGTGACTGAGGCCCAGAGAAGTGAAGTGACTTGTCCAAGGTCACACAGGAGACAAGTGGCAGAGCCGGGATTAGAACCCACATCCTCTGACTCCAAAACCCGGGATCTTGCCACTGGAAGGGAGAGGGAGAAGAGGAAATGGGGCCTTAGTCGAAGAAGGCCTCTTGGGGAGAAGTTGACTGTGACGCATGTTTTGTTTTGTTGTCTGTCTCCCCCTTCTAGACCGGGAGCCCGCTGTTGGGTAGGGACCATCACTAAATGTTGCCAACTTGGACTTCCCAAGCACTTAGTACAGTGCTCTGCACACAGTAAGCGCTCAATAAATACGATTGATTGATTGATTGATTGATTGATTGATTAGTCCAGTGCTCTGCACACAGTAAGCGCTCAATAAATGCGATTGAATGAATGAATGTTGGTTTAAAAAGGCTTTGGAGGTGGGGAGAGTGGTGGCCTGGGAGATATTCATTCATTCAGTCATTCAATCGTATTTATTGAGCGCTTACTGTGTGCAGAGCACTGGGCTAAGCGCTTGGGAAGTCCAAGTCGGCAACATATAGAGACCATCCCGACCCAACGACGGGCTCACAGTCTAGAACGGGGAGACAGACAACGAAACGAAACATGCGTCAAGTCGTCAGAACAAATAGAATTAAAGCTAAATGCATATCATAAACAAAATAAATAGAACAGTAATATGTACAAGGAAAATAAATAGAGTAATAAATCTGTACAAACATATGTCCGGGTGCTGTGGGGAGGGGAAGGAGGTAGGGCGGGGGAGATGGGGAGGAGGAGAGGAAAAAGGGGGCTCAGTCTGGGAAGGCCTAAAAGTCACCCAGCTGACAATTGGCGGAGTCAGAATTTGAACCCACCACCCCGACTCCAAAGCCCGTGCTCTTTTCCACTGAGCCACGCTGCTTCTCTACCCATGTGGGGCTCACATTAGTCAACCCCATTGTACACGTGAAGTAATAATGCTAGTGATAATATTAATTACGGTATTTATAAGCACTTACTGTGTGCCAAGCACTGTATTATTCTCATTATTATCGTCATCAATCGTATTTATTGAGCGCTTACTGTGTGCAGAGCACTGTACTAAGCGCTTGGAAAGTACAGTTCAGCAACAGAGACAATCCCTACCCAACAACAGGCTCACAGTCTAGAAGGGGGGGACAGACAACAAAACAAAACAAGTAGAAACAAAACAAAACATCTAGTCCTTCTAGTCTGTGAGCCCGCTGTTGGGTAGGGACCGTCTCTATATGTTGCCAACTTGGACTTCCCAAGTGCTTAGTACAGCGCTCTGCACACAGTAAGCGCTCAATAAATACGATTGAATGAGTGAATGAAAGTAGACAGGCATCACCAGCATCAAAATGGTCAGTCAGAGCCTCTACTTTGGTTTCTTCAAACAAAGGACCAGTGCAAACACCAACTCCAGCTCCTTTCCTTTCTGGAGTCCAACTTCGGAAAGTCCTTTCCTTTCCGGAGTCCAACTCCGGGCTCGGTGGAAAGATCCCAGGCTGGGGTGTCAGAGGTCGTGGGTTCTAATCCCACCTCCGCCACTTGTCATCATCATCATCATCATCAATCGTATTTATTGAGCGCTTACTATGTGCAGAGCACTGTACTAAGCGCTTGGGAAGTACAAATTGGCAACATATAGAGACAGTCCCTACCCAACAGTGGGCTCACAGTCTAAAAGGGGGAGACAGAGAACAAAACCAAACATACTAACAAAATAAAATAAATAGAATAAATATGTACAAATAAAATAAATAAATAAATAGAGTAAAAAATATGTACAAACATACATACAGGTGCTGTGGGAAAGGGAAGGAGGTAAGATGGGGGGGATGGAGAGGGGGACGAGGGGGAGAGGAAGGAAGGGGTTCAGTCTGGGAAGGCCTCCTGGAGGAGGTGAGCTCTCAGCAGGGCCTTGAAGGGAGGAAGAGAGCGAGCTTGGCGGATGGGCAGAGGGATTGGGGGCATTCCGGGCCCGGGGGATGACGTGGGCCGGGGGTCGATGGCGGGACAGGCGAGAGCGAGGTATGGTGAGGAGATCAGCGGTGGAGGACCGGAGGGTGCGGACTGGGCTATATTTGTTTTTGTCTTTGTAGGCTTTGTGGATTCGATCAGTAACTGGTTTACAGTTGGTTACTAGACTTTTAGTCACTGGTGGTAGATTGGGATCATAATATGCTTCCTGAGTTGGCGGAATGTTGTTTATCTGAGTGATGTTGGCAGGAAGCACTTTAGAGCAGTTTATCAGCATCTGCTCCAGGCTTGTCAAATCCTGCAAACTTAGTGGCAGGTCATGGATTCAGCTGTGTGACTTTGGGCAAATCACTTCACTTCTCTAGGGCCTCAGTTGCCTCTTTTGTAAAATGGGAATTATGGCTGTGAGCTCCACGTGGGACAACCTGATTACCTCGTGTATCCCCCAGCGCTTAGAACACCGCTTGGCACATAGTAAGCGCTTAACAAATGCCAACATCATCATCCTGGGTTAGGACTACAGCTCTAATCTATCTGTGGGCAGGGAGGAAAGAGGAGGTGATGAGACCTTAAACTCCTCTTTCTTGCCAGTGGGCGGGGAAAGGCAAGGAGGGGGATCAGAGGAGAAAGGCGATAAAAGGCATCACCCGATCTCCACCGGAGGATTTCTTCTCCCGACTGAGAGACGGAGAGAATCCTGCCTCGGCTTCTGGCACGTTCAAAAGCTGAAATCCACCAGAGCCTCTCACCAGGCACAATGTCCTGCCCCTCTGACTCAGACGAGCTGATTTTCTTTGTCAATGGGAGGAAGGTAAGTTTTGGGCCTAGCCCCTTTTTCTTCTCCCTCGTACCTGTTAACGATTTTCGGGTGTATCTTCCCGGCTTCTCCGTAAGTCCTTTGAGAGCAGGGAATCATGTCAATCAAGTTGCCCCATCAATCAGTGGTATTTAGTGTGTGCTTGCTGCGTGCCAAGCTGCATAGTGAGAGCTTGGAAAAGTGCAATATCTCAATCATATTCATTATTATTAAGATTATTAATTACAATAATAATGATAATGGTATTTTTAAGCACCTACTATGTGCCAAGCAGTGTTCGAAGCGCTGGGGTAGTTACACAGTAATCAGGTTGTCCCACATGGGGCTTGCGGTCTTAATCCCCACTTTGCAGATGAGGTAACTGAGGCACAGAGAAGTGAAGTGTCTTGCCCAGGGTCACACAGCGGACAGGTGGCGGAGCTGGGATTAGAACCCACAACCTCCGACTCCCAAGCCCAGGCTCTTTCCACTGAGCCACACTGCTTCTCTGTAAGCTTCTTTGCACATAGAAAGCGCTTAACAAATGCCGTCATTATTATTATTCATTAATAAGAAAAAACACAATGGGTTGATTGCTTGATTGATTTACAATATGATTATGGAAATGAGTTGGTAGAATTGACTCCCCCCCCCCCACCCCATCAAGGAGTTTACAGGGGAAGATAGACAATAAAGTAGATTAGGGATAGGGGAAATCGAGTAAAAGAATATTTACATGAAGTGTTGTGGGGTTGGGGTGAATAGCAAAATGCTAAAGGTTACAGAGAAAGAAAGAAAGGAGGAAAGGAAGAGAGGGAGAGAGAAAGAGAGAAAGAAAGGAAGGAAGGAAGGAAGGAAGAGAGAGAGAGAAAGAAGAAAGAAAGAGAGAGAGAGAGAGAGAGAAGAAAGAGAGAAGGAAGGAAGGAGAGAATGAAAGAGAGAAGGAAAGAGAGAAAGAAAGAGAGAAAGAAGAAAGAAAGAAAGAAAGAAAGAAACGAAGGAAGGAAGGAAGGAATGAAGGAAGGAAGAAGGAAAGAGAGAAAGAGAGAAGGAAGGAGAGAAGGAAGGAGAGAAGGAAAGAAAGGAGAGAGAGAAAGAAAGAAAGAAAGAAAGAAAGAAAGAAAAAGAAGGAAAGAGAAAGAAAGAAAGAAAGAGAGAGAGAGGAAGAAAGAAATAGAGAGAAAGGAAGGAAGAAAGGAAGGAAGGAAGGAAGGAAGGAAGGAAGGAAGGAAGAAGGAAAGGGAAAGAAAGAAAGAAAGAAAGAAAGAAAGAGAGAGAGAAAGAAAAGATGAAAGAGAGAAGGAAGGAAGGAGAGAATGAAAGAGAGAAGGAAAGAGAGAAAGAAAGAAAGAAAGAAAGAAGGAAAGAAAGAAAGAAAGAAAGGAAAGAAGGAAGAAGGAAAGACAGAAAGAGAGAAGGAAGGATAGAAGGAAAGAAAGGAGAGAAAGAAAGAAAGAAAGAGAGAAGGAAGGAAGGAGAGAAGGAAAGAGAAAGAAAAATAAAGAGAGAAACAGAGAAAAAGAAAGAGAGAGAAAGAAAGAAAAGAAGAAAGAGAGAAGGAAGGAAGGAGAGAATGAGAGAAAGAGAGAAAGAAAGAAAGAAAGGAAGGAAGAAGGAAAGAGAGAAAGAGAGAAGGAAGGAGAGAAGGAAGGAGAGAAGGAAGGAGAGAAGGAAAAATAAAGAGAGAAAGAGAGAAAAAGGAAGAAAGAAAGAGGGAAAGAGAAAGAAAGAAAGAAAGGAAGGAAGGAAGGAAGGAAGGAAGAGAGAGAGAGAGAGAGAGAAAGAAAGAAAGAAAGGAAGGAAGGAAGGAAGGAAGGAAGGAAGAAGGAAAGAGAGAAAGAAAGAGAGAGAAAGAAAAGAAGAAAGAGAGAAGGAAGGAAGGAGAGAATGAAAGAGAGAAGGAAAGAGAGAAAGAAAGAAGAAAGAAAGAAAGAAAGAAAGGAAGAAGGAAGGAGAGAAAGGAAGAAGGAAGGAGAGAAAGAGAGAAGGAAGGAGAGAAGGAAAGAAAGGAGAAAAGAAAGAGAGAAAGAGAGAAGGAAGGAAGGAGAGAAGGAAGGAGAGAAGGAAAGAGAAAGAAAAATAAAGAGAGAAAGAGAGAAAAAGAAAGAAAGAGAGAAAGAAAGAAAGGAAGGAAGGAAGGAGAAGGAAGGAAGGAAGGAAGGAAGAAAGAAAGAAAGAAAGAAAGGAAGGAAGAGAGGAAGAAAGAAAGAAAGAGAGAGAGAAAGGTAGAAAGAGAGAGAGGAAGAAAGAAAGAAAGAGAGAGAGAAAGAAAGAAAGAAAGAGAGAAAGAGAGAAAGAAAGAAAGAGAGAAAGAAAGAAAGAAAGGAAGGAAGGAAGGAAGGAAGAAAGGAAGGAAGGAAGGAAGAAGGAAAGAGAGAAAGAAAGAAAGAGAGAAAGAAAAGAAGAAAGAGAAGGAAGGAAGGAGAGAATGAAAGAGAGAAGGAAAGAGAGAAAGAAAGAAGAAAGAAAGAAAGAGGAAGAAAGGAAGAAGGAAGGAGAGAAAGAGAGAAGGAAGGAGAGAAGGAAAGAAAGGAGAGAAAGAAAGAGAGAAAGAGAGAAGGAAGGAAGGAGAGAAGGAAGGAGAGAAGGAAAGAGAGAAAGAAAAATAAAGAGAGAAAGAGAGAAAAAGAAAGAAAGAGAGAAAGAAAGAAAGGAAGGAAGGAAGGAAGGAGAAGGAAGGAAGGAAGGAAGAAAGAAAGAAAGAAAGAAAGAAAGAAAGGAAGAGAGGAAGAAAGAAAGAAAGAGAGAGAGAAAGGTAGAAAGAGACAGGGGAAGAAAGAAAGAGAGAGAGAAAGAAAGAAAGAAAGAGAGAAAGAAAGAAAGAGAGAAAGAAAGAAAGGAAGGAAGGAAGGAAGGAAAGAGGGAAAGAGAGAAAGAAAGAAAGAGAAAGAAAAGAAGAAAGAGAAAGAAGGAAGGAGAGAATGAAA